>NC_084918.1:3084815-3384815 GCF_949316345.1 Pungitius pungitius | reverse complement strand
ATCCTTTGACGAAAGAAAGTTTTGAATAAATTTGACTTTTGAAATGTCTCATTTTCAATATTTTTGTACCTAATCAAATAAATAAAATACACAATTTTGAACATTTTTGAGTTTGCATATAAAATAGTTCACATTCAATAGACATATCTTTTTTTTTTACATGCATTTGGTTGTTATTTCCAGTCAGGCCTGATTTGAGTTGTGAACAAACAGACACAGTGTGGTGAGGAGACGCTGTGTGTTTTCCATGAGTCAGAGTCATCCGGGCAAAGGGGATGCCAACGTCCATAAGCTCCCTCCATCTGTCACCAACAGGCCTCTCCTGGTGGCCAGCATCTCCTCTCTTTTATTCATCCGTTGCTTTGTTCCTGCTTCAATCGTGAAAGAATACAGAGAGAAAAACGGCCTCCATAACGGTTACATATATATATATATATATATAAATAAATTTAACTGTTTACACAAAGTATTGCAACAACTGACTGTTACAGAAATGGAAAACACAAACTGACATTTACTCTTTGCTGACGGCTTGGAGCCAGAAATGTAAAACTGTGCGTTGCTTCTCAAACCTTGTACTTCATCTTCCCAATCTTGCTGATGACACAGATATGCTGAAAGAGGGAGAGAAATCAGCGTGCGTAATGTTAGATTACGCTTGAGAATGTTTCAATCTTGACCAAAAAACCTGCATCTCATGACAGGAAAATATTTGTTCTACCCCCCCCCCCCCCCCCCTCTGCCCTATGGGGAGTTCCAGTATGTTCTCAATAAGCTGTATGCGGTACAGAAATATGTAGCCCGCAATAATTTCAAAGCGGGAAAGGTAATCAAAGGTATGACACGTTCATTAATCTAACTTTGGGCGTCCCAGAGGTTCTACTCATATTTCTTCAGTCGGATAAGGAGAGATAAGAAGGGGAGCTTTAACGCCGGCCGATAATGAGACACTAACCTCCACATTCCACAGGTTCCACCCCCCTTTCCTAAAGAATACCAACCCCCTCCAACACACACATACGCACAATCGTACAGTACATACATTACATGCAGCACACACACACACGATGGGAGAGGGTCCTGGCAGAGTGTTTGCCGTGAGGTAGATTTGAGGCCACATCTTTGCAGACATACAAATGAAGAAGTTCACATACGTTTGCACTTACTAATTTCAGGCTGTGAAATCTGGCTTGAAACAACGTGTCATGGGCGCAGCAGAGAAAACAGAAGATTTGGTTGCACTCCTGACGCAAAGCTCGTAGAGGTTTAAGAGGAGTTTTGGGGAAATGGTCAGAGGAGAAAAGACAGAGGCAGAAATGCCAGACTTTCTTTTCGGGAGGAAAAAGGGGGATGATTTATTTGCTTGGTGGAGGAATGTAAGAAAAAGAGGCAACGCACTCGCACTCGACAGAGCTGGCGTGCTAACGCTCAGCGGCTAATGTTTAGTGTGCTAGCACGCTAACATTTGCTAATTAGTGCTAAAAACGCAAAGTGACAGCCCAAGCGCAATAGATAGATTTTCAATACAAAACATGGACAAAACATGATGGTGGACAAAACAATTCAAAGTAACTACACTATCGTCACTGTATCCATATAAAATCTGACAAAAAATAAAATGAGTCGGCCTCACAGAGATATTGGATTAAAACGAAGCCTCCTCGGGCACAGAGTTCACCTGTTGGGCGAGTCTTTTTATTGCCGTGTTTACCCCCCCTCCACACCCTCGGCCTCTTTCATCTCTTTCTCTCAGCTCTTTCAAAAGGTCATGTGCCGGGTGCAGCGGGTGACTTACATTCAGGTCGCGGAAGTACTCGTTGTAGTCCAAGGCGTAACCAACAACAAAGTGGTTGGGGATTTCAAATCCAACATCTATCAGAGCAAACGCCGACGTCAAAGAGGAGCATGAGGAGCATCATTTCCGATATTTTTTTGCGAGGTAGAATGGTGTAGAAAATATATATTAATGGCCATATAACGAGGTGCAGCAAGCTCCCCACCTGAGGTCAAATTAGAGACACTGAGGTTGTATGCCATTAATCTACTGTGAGATCTCAGAGATATGCACTTTCCCATCAGAGTTCATTAGAGAGAGAGCTACAAATGTCTCAGACATCCTCGACACAATGCACAAAACTAGACTGCTTAGATCCACACTGTCGTCGCCTCAGTATCTCTGGACGCACGGATCAGAAATGATGAAGAACAGTGAAACACTGGAAGCAAATGAACCTGATGAAAGAGTATTAATGGCATACAAAAGGAACAATGAGAGAAGAATGGGTGAGGTGGTTGAAACCCGGGGTACTTACAGTCTGTCAGATCTTCTGCCATGTTAGGGACCCTCTTCACCAGCAGACTGAAACACATGAAACATTGAGTTACTTTACGGAATGCAGCAGTGCAGAAATGCAGCAACTAACCATGACCCCAAGTATTTAAAAGTATTACGGATTGTTGCTTCACTGTTGATTTTTATTTGAAAAATGTCCCTGTGAGTTAGAACCTCCACCCATCCAACACGCAAACACTTAAGGCGCGCTTCACATACGGCAGAGGAGGAAACGCCTTCAACATGTGCCAGGAAAGACGTTTATCTGCACAGGAGCAGCACGAGGACACAACATAGCGCCCGCGGGGGGGCAAGTGATATCTTCTTCAGCCCGTCACACGCTCGGCATTTCCCCTGCTGGGGAAAAACACAGATGACCGAAACACTGGCTCACCCCGCGACCTTGACCATCTTGGGTTCAAAGGTCTCCACGTGCTTCAGAAGGGCCTTCATGGTCTTTCCCGTGTCAACTATGGCCTTGGGGAAGGGAAGAGCAAAGGGAAACGGAGAGATGAAGACCTTCTGAGTGAGGAATGCTTTGAAGGAGGAGGGGAAGGATGGACAATATGGAGATTATAGGTTTAAAGAGCATATGACATTAACAAATAACTTGTGAGTGCACGCGGTGCATATCGCACACGATTCCTAAACGCCTGCCCTTCAAATATTTTACTAATAAAACGTGATTTAAAAGAGAGACCTTATGTGCTTTCGAGAGTCACTCACCTCAACAATGAGCACACTCTTTGTCAACATGTGGAAAGAAAGAAAAACGTTAGCCAACATCAAGGATTAAAAGCGGGGTCGCTTCCGCGAAATGTACATTTCTTACAGATGGTATCCATGGCAACAGAGTCATTACTCTCTCTCTCCTCGGCAGTAATGAACATCTGTGTCCGCAGTGAGCAAAAGTCTCTTCTAAGTGTCCGGGTGTTGCACACTTTCCCTTGCCGCTGGGTTTCAAATGACTCCTTGTTCCCTTTGGCAGAGTGTATGGGGCTCTTTGTGAGACCAGTGGAGAGTATCTATGGTTCGGGGAGAGTGGTTGGAGAAAATGCAGGCGCCCGGCCAATGTTCCCTGGGTCCACACCTGAACACTCTTACACAACCCAGTGAGCAAAAAAAAAAGAAAAAAAGAAAGCTCAAACGTAACCTGTCCTGCTGCGAACATGCCGTACAGCCAGAACTGGGCATTGAAAGTTATTCGACTCGAGTAAAGCATCATTGTTTGGGGGATTTATAGGTCTACCAGGATCCTTTGGATCACAGCCTTTATGGGACGCCGTAAAAACGTAATATATACGACTTTACGTAACACAGAAAACAACAGGCCAAATTAGTGTAGTACATGGAGATGAGGTTTTTCATTTAAGATGCACTGTTAATGAGGTGGGGCATAGTTCAACAACAACGGGTTGTCTTGTGCGCTGCTTTTTCAACCTGTAAAACAGAGTCTATGCTAGTGCTTGTGCGAATGTCATGCAGGCTAACACGCATGCTAACATGGTGAGAAAGACACTCTCCACGGTTCTTCTTTTAGTGTTCTGTTAGTGTTCTGTTAGTTTCTCTGCATGGTTTCTTTTGCCTTTGAGAAGTGCCCTTGGGTACAAAACTAAAGTATTTTCTCAATTACTACATCAGATGGCCATGAAGGCTATTACAATTGATCCGAACAGCAGCATAAACTGTGCTGATCTTCATGACGATCCATGCTGCATGAGGAGTCAGGAGATTGCTAAACTCATTGTGAATCATCCTCTGGGGAACACACGAAGGTCTGTGCCGAATAGCATGGCTCATGACTCGTTGTTATTGAGATATTTCAGGTTCTAATAAACAAGTGGACCAAACGCACCGACATTGCTCCCCTGAATCTCTGCTGCTAACTCTCCAAAACATCAAATATGTGCATTTCAGGCTCAAGTGTGTGAAACTAAAGGGCTCTAGATATAGGCAGCGACAGAGCTGCGCTACCATGGCAACGCCTTGGTCGAAGATGACGAGTAGAGAGTCACGGCCGCACGAGAAACGCTGGAACCGTGACTCCCTCTTCAGCCGGACGCGCGCGCTTTGTCATTGCGACGCCATGACCACGGAAGCCGACTGATGGCCCCCGAACTACCTGGAGCTGTGACTCAACCAGGTGCCCCGTCGAGGTGGAGGGGGCGGCAGGAGGAGTCGACTTGGGGAGTGATTCATGCGTTGACCTTTCCGCCCTCGGGGGAAACTCGACACACGCTGACATCTCAGTCGAGAATTCAGACATCAGTCAGAGCAAAGCGCTCGTGGGCACATTTAGGCAGGCAGTCAGCTGTGTAAACAAACGTCACATGTCACGCCTATCTGAGAGAATAACTGCAGCGAGAAGGGATTATTCCTGCAGGCTCCTCGCGCCTCCGGCCCGCGGCGCAGTCACTAAATTCTGCTTTGTGGGAACTTTTGTTTTCCTGAAATGGCTGATTCATGACCGGGCTGGTGGAGGGCAAACCACTTTCACAAAGTGACGTATGCGGGCGAGTTGTGTGGAGAGAGCTGAGAAAGTTGAAGTGAAGGGGTTTGGTCTGATCTAATTATCAAGAACGATAAATGTTCTCAGTTCTCATAAGATACATCTAAATGCCAACTGAAGAACGGTAAAAACAGCTTGGAGTAAAAATGTATTTGCACACACCTTTCCACGCAGGAAAGACAGGTCTCGGCTTCCTATGATCTGCAGCTCCTCTGTTGATTGGTCGTTCTGAGGAGGAGAAGACAACAATTTGTCATCGCGGCATAGATAAGGTTACACAGAAATTCTTTCTTGTTACAACTCTCCACATGTACATTTTGTGCCTTTGGATGAGAAAAATCTCAAATATGTTGCCTTTAAGAATGCGTGGGACATTATAATGAACTCACTGTGCTTGAAATGTCCAGGCAAGACCAACAAATTATCTATAATCAAATCAAATATCCTCAGCTACTTAAACCTCCGTGACAGCAGAAAAAGTGGATCCTCCCTTGTGCTCCGGAGGGAGCAAGGGAATGTAACCGTAAACGTGAATCACATCATTTTGGGTGTCCTGTGTGCCAAAATACACCCAAGAATAATACCAAGTGATTGTGGAGCAAAGCGTCATCATTGTAAACGTTCCCGTATTGTTACTGGCTTTGTGCATCCCAGGTGTTAGACAGGGTCTCGAGCTGTTTGCCCTGGCAGAATGACGTCAGTGACCTGAGCTCTGCAATCATTCGCCCTTGAAATGCCCGACACGACGTCCTCTTTCTCTCACTAAACAGGAGCCACAGCGGCACCTGGTGGCCCGACGAGACACTGCGTCACACGTGGGCCCTTATTGCACAGCAACATCAACATCAATTCAAATCACTATGATGTAAAAATGAAATAGGAGGAAGGAATGATTGACTGATTGGTTTCAGTGGATTTACTCACCAAACCCTTCCAGAAAGATGAATAAAAATAAAACGGTAGAGTTCACCTACCAAGTAGCTCTTGAGACGGATGAACTCCACCCGGGTCTCCAGGTACTTGTTGGAGTTGCGGCCGAGGACCTTGATGAACTCCACCAGGTCCACGCAGAACTTGTAGCCTCCCTTCAAGACGCACAGCACCACGATGCTGTCCCCGAAGTCGTCCATGACGTAGCGGGCCAGGCGCTCCACCCTGCAAGGGGACACACACACACACACACACACACACACATCAAGACAAAGACAGACGGCCAGGGGAGGGTTCATTCAATCCCCTTACAGGTGTGCTCATGTGGTTACTTCACCTGTTCATGATGACCCCATGTGGTATGTAAACACTGTCTATGTCTTCGTGGTAGTGTTCAGGGTAAGAAAACAGCTCCAGGCTGTAACCGGGCCAGTCGTCTGGTATCTGACGGACAGATGACTGTTAGTACAGAACTGTGGGTGTTTAATTATAAAGAAAAACAAAAGACTATGATTCTTTATCTGAATTATACTGTAGGAAGTCATGTAGAGGGAATTTAACACCTGAAAACTCTTTTTTTCAAATCAAACATCAAACATTTTCATTGGTTTTGGACGTAGCCACGACGTCAGCTAATGAACAATTCTGGAAAAAGGCTCCATTTCTTTAATTTAACATTGTCATGGAAATAAAGACTGAATATGATGTATATGAGATCATACAAACACGGATTGTCGGCTCATGGCGTCTGTGACCCCCTCAGCTCAAACACTAAACTATTATTTATAATATTGTACTGACCTTAGCCTGATTAAATACAAATTCAAAGCTTGAAGGAGCTGCTTACTCATGTTTTAATCTCTCAACGACTTCAAGGAAATCATTCAGAGAATCAAAAACACGATAATCAGCTGAGAAATAATTACACAGAAATAACAATCATGCCAAATCAAAAATACCACAATTGGTCCTTTGATCACTGCCGTGTCCATTTGTGGTCGCGTTGGCCGGCGTAAAGGCTCAGGATGGAAAACGAGCAGCAGGGACCTTCAGCGGACACACACACAAATAAATATTCATAATAATACTAATAAATGAAACCATTTCAAGCGTTCCGTCTCCTGGGCTCTTACGAACACGACTTACTTGGTTTGGTTCTTCCCAGCGACCGCTCAGTGAACAAAGGGGGGAGAGACTGAGCCGCATGGGCCCGCGGGGTCACGCTGCACTCGTTTGCGTGAAAGGGCGGCGTTGTTACTGGAGGAGACTTTAACGGGATAATCGGCTGCATGTGACGCTATGCAGGCTCGTGGCCGCTTCACTGGGCCACTGCAAGAGAATAAAAAAAAAAAATAAAAAAAAGGTTTCGCAACTAATAGTTGCCTGGATTTCAATGAAGTACATTTTATTCAGTCTGAATTTAATACATTTTAATGGACACTCTTTAACTTTTCTTCTTCATTGAAAAGGCAGGAAGGTGAAAAACAAGAAGGGATGGAGACACAATTGTTTTCAATTATCTGCCATTTAATATGAATGATCTCTAAGATGAATGGAGTCACACTTTTTCCTTTAAAATAAGAAAGAGTACAATAATACAATAGTGGTCAATCTAAAGACAGCAATAGTCCACTGTGAAATATCTTAAGACTAATAAACCAGTTAAAAATTAATTCATTACAGGAATAATTCCTAAATTTGCGGTTCACTGGGCTGTAGAGTTCTATCTTTGCTTCATTGTTCATGTGACAGAGAGAACATACGAGTGTAATTCTCCTTTTCTCGCGCTCATGTGACATTCGATTGGCGGTCTCAAGACACACGGCACATCTGATTGAATCCAGCACTTTATTTCCCAGGTATGTAGATGGTTTTGAACCTCTCAAAGAGCTGGATGTCGTCCTCCAGCTGCTTCATCGACACTTCCAGCTGAAGCCTGTGGGACTTCTTGGACTCGTTGTCGGCGACGAATGAGAGGCCCTGGTACTCCTGGTGCAGCTCATCCCAAGACTTCTTCAGACCCTGCACGGTGAACCCAGACAACATGATCAGCTCGGCGATGTTACTGCCAGGAAAAAAAGAACTTTCTCGCCCGTATCCAGGACCATGAGCAAGAAAGACTGGTCGGTACTTCATATTCAACCTCTTCATACTATTGTACTTTTTTTGGGTGCAATCCCACCAAACCGCTCCGGGTTCTGTTCCGGTTCTGTTGGGAGTACCTCGAGGGCGGCTCCTCGCTCCTCCTCAGTCAGGTGCTTCATGGCTCTCTTCTCCCTCTGTTCCTTCACTAGGGCGTCGTACTTCTCCTGAGCTCTCATCTCCTCTTCATGGAGCCGCTGCAGGTACTGGGGCACTTCTCCGTAATGCTGTGAATAGGAAGCGGACATAATGAAACATCAAATCCAGGTCCGCAGATTTCATCAATGGAAATCGATGTGTTCTTGTCTTTAATGGTGGAAAAGAAAAACCTTCTTCTTGATGTATTTGGGGACCAGTCCTGAGTTCTCAAGGAGCTGCTTGTGCCCCCCCCGGGTGTCCACACAGGCAGGCCGCGGCTTCATTGGCGCCGCTGTAGCTGTCTTTATGAAGTCTCTCTTGGTGCGAATGCCCATCGTGGGCTTGTCTGTCCTCGCAGGAACGGCAGGTTTCCTCACGGTGGAGGTGTGACGAGCCTCTTTTGAACCCTGTGTCTCTGAAAGCAAATAGAAACAATGAAGTTAAACAACACAACAACTGCACCGAGACGAACCCACGCGTTGTTTGAATAGTCTACAGGAGAACTCACTTTCGTGTAATTTGGGCTCTTTTGAACGCTTCTTGAGGTATCTCTCTGGGGAGGGGACTTCTACTTTTGCAGGTCCCATCGTCCTCATTGCATCCTTGGTTGCCTTTTCCTCAAGAAGAACTGTCGGTCTGTACTTGGACGTATACCTTCAAATAACGAGAAAAAATAGATAAGTAATATTTGTAACCAAATCCTAACACAAGTCACTACGCCCGTATGTTATAAATCACTGATACTCAAAATAAAATAGAATGTGAACACAATTTAGAAGAAGCCTAAAACTATACCAAACGTTACACTGCTGCTTACCAACTTTTTTGTTATCGTTATTTACGCTAAGCTAAGCTACAACAACGTTACCTCTGCGCTTTTTGAGAAGGAACCTCTTCCTTCGGAATCAGGTGGTAGACGCTCTCTGGTGGATTCAGAGGTTCCGACATCTTCGAAGGACTTTAAACACTAAAAATACACAAAAACTGAGGTAAAACCAGCGAGACTACCGTTAGCCAGCACCGGTGAATCGTGGGTTTGTTTGACAACACTCTACCGGGTTAGTTGCTAGGCAACCGCTGCAGCAAAAGCTGTATTTCCGGTCAGTTATAAAGTGATAAATTGGATGTGGTTGATTGGTCCATTATGTGAAGTACGCGGACTGTACCTTTGTTTACAGCACTCCGTTTTCATTAAACTATTTTGTATGTAACACACACACACACACACACACACACACACACACACAGCAGCGTTCACCTAAAGCAAATGTTTCAGGATGTCTTTAGCTATTTCTCTTCGTCTCTGATCATGTCGTGGACTATCAGAATATTAATATATTTCGAATCGCGCTTTCTGACTCTGCTCCCTGAAATCCAACTTTCTCAGGAGTCTTTGAATGCAGCACAAATATCACTTGCCACAGACGCGGGGCTGGTGGAGGGATTCGGTCGTAACAGCTGTAACCCTGTGGTTAGATTGCATGGTAAATAACACATTATTTAAAAAAGATATATATATGTATAATATAATATGTGTGTATTTTTTACAGTTTATTTAAGCAAGGTAAATCTGTTTTTGGCTTCTCGTCGAAGCCTCGTCCGTTTTGTCCCTCCGGGCTGGCCGTAGATGCGCACAGCGGCTGTGAGCGTGTGTCACAGCGCGACGTGCCGAACTAAAACCAACCGAGCTGTGCTGAAACTTTCAAGTACCGGAAACGCTGCGTTACGCGTTGAGTGTGTTACGCGAAGTCAAAGTGACCGCAGTCGCACACCATTGACGTCATACACGGTGGGTGCCTTCAAGCACCTTTTCTAATCACGACCAAGTATTATTTTTGAAACCAAAAGTGTAACAGCGTTTTAAAAGTCCCTGTTGTGAACAGGAGCAAAGCCAAGTCCCCTCAATGGGTTTGCTGGACGCTCTGAGAGCTGCGACATGTCGCCTGAGTCCGCTCTCGGCGCCCAGGTCGGGGCTCTCCACCAAGGCCTCACCACCGGGGGACCGGAACATCCTGCTCATGGGCGCTCCCGGCGCCGGGAAGACCACGGTGGGGAGGATAGTGGCCCACAGGCTGGGACTGCCCGCCGTCGACGTGGACGACGACGTCTTGGAGGCGGCGTGGAAGATGCCCGTGGCCGCCAAGCTGGCGGCGGTTGGCGGCGAGCGTTTCCTGGAGGAGGAAGGCCGGGCCCTGTGTAACTTCTCCGCCTCGGGGTGTGTCGTGTCCCTCACGGGCTCCAACCCTCTCCACGCCGCGGCCATGCGTCGCCTCAAAGAGTCCGGCGTGGTGGTCTACCTGGACGTGGACGGCGAAGACGTCATGCGGAGGCTCGCCGGGATGAAGGTGAACAGAATCGTGGGTCAGGAGGCCGGGGTGTCCATGCGGGACATCCTGCGCTACAGGAGGCAGTTTTATGAGAAATGGCTGGACGTGCGGGTGCTGTGCGGGGCGGGGGTCACGGCGGAGGAAGTGGCGGAGAAGGTGCTGAAGGCCGTCGCCAGGTACCGCGACCCCGCCGCGGAAACCTTCGCGTCGACCCGGAGCGACGGCGCGGCGCCGTCCGATGGAAGGAAGCGCTTCAGCGACGTGGTGATCGAGGGCCTGGCCGCGGACGGGGGCCTCTACGTCCCCAAAAGGGGCTTCCCCAAGATGGACGCCAGCGAGTGGCGGAGGCTGGTCGACATGTCGTACCCGGAGCGGGCGCTGGTGCTGCTGGAGCAGTGCATACACCCGTCGGACGTCTCCGCCCCGGAGCTCAGGAAGATGACCTTCGAGGCGTACGGGTCGAACTTCTCCAGCGAGGCCGTGGCGCCGGTCAAGCATCTCGTCGGCAACCAGTACGTCCAGGAGCTTTTCCACGGCCCCACCGCCTCGTTCAAAGACCTCGCCTTGCAGCTGATGCCCCGCCTCTTCGCCCACTGCCTCCCGCCGATGTGCAACTACCTGGTCCTGGTGGCCACCTCCGGGGACACGGGGAGCGCGGTGCTCAGCGGCTTCGGCGCCGCCGCAGCGCTCAGGACCGCGGTGCTGGTGTTCTTCCCCGAGGAAGGCGTGAGCGAGACCCAGAAGCACCAGATGACGAGCCGCGCGGAGGGCAACGCCAGGGCCGTTGGCGTGCTCGCCGACTTTGACTTCTGCCAGAGGAGCATCAAGAGGATGTTCGGCGAGTCGGGACTGACGGGGCACCTCGCCGCCGAGTACGGCACGGTCCTCAGCACCGCCAACTCCATCAACTGGGCGCGGCTACTGCCGCAGGTGGGGGCTGGTCACACAAAGAATCTCTTTCTATGATGACATAGGAAAGAGTTGATGGTGGAAATCACAGTGAGAGAAAAAGTTGCAATATTCAGGAAAACATATCTTTTTATTGCAGCATAATTCTCCTTTAATCTTTTGATTAAACACTTTCTGAAGGTTTGTTGGCGTTTTGTCCGCCCTGCAGGTGGTCTTCCACTCCTCAGCCTATCTGGATCTATGCAGAGACGGCGTCGTCAGGTTCGGGGACCCCATCGATGTCTGCATCCCTACGGGTAACTTTGGCAACGCCATGTCCGCCGTGTACGCCAAGCAGATGGGCGTCCCGATCAGAAAGGTCATCTGCGCGTCCAACCACAACCGCGTCGTCGCCGACTTCCTGGCCACGGGCGAGTACGACCCGCGGGGGCGACCTCTGGTGCCCTCCTGCTCCCCGGCTATCGACATCCTGACGTCCTCCAACCTGGAGAGGTTCGTCCACCACGTCTCGGGCGGCGACGGCGCCCTGGTCAAGGCGCTGTTCGCCGGCCTGGACGGGGGGCGGCGGCGGCGGCGCTTTCGGGTCTCCCGGGCCCTCCTCGGCAGGATGCAGCGGGAGGTGGCGGCCGGCTGGTGCTCCGAGGCCGACTGCTTGGCCGCCATGCGGGGCGTCCACGCGCAGACGGGCTACCTCATGGACCCGCACACCGCCGCGGCCAAGGCGGTGGCCGACGGGCTGCAGGACGGCTCCTGCCCCGCGGTGCTCTGCGCCACCGCCCACTACGGGAAGTTCGCTCCCGCCGCCTTCCAGGCCCTGCGGCTCCGGGACGTCCCGGAGGATCCCGCCGGGCAGCTGAGGCGCCTCGGGTCCACCGCGTCGGCGCCGGAGATGCACGGGGGCCTGATGCGATGCCTGGAGGCGACGGGCCGCAGGCCGCACGCCGTCCGTCGGGCGGATTACGGCGTGCTGGTTGAGGAGGTGGAGAGCATGATTCAGGACTCCTTCTTGAAAGTTGTGTAGGGTCACGTCCTCTTTCCGCCAATGGACGTGTCACTTTCGAGCTAATTCAAGAATTAATGGCACAATATTTCTGTAAAGGTGCAATATTTGAAGGAATGAACAAAGGGTCATAAAATGTATTGAAAACGTGTCATTTTAATCCGGCCTGCAGGATTAAGATAAAAAACAACAACCACACATTAAACTGTAATAGAGCTCTAAACTCGTTTTAAAGCTTATTGATTATGCAACATTTCCTTACATCATTAGCCAGAGCCCCGGCCCACTAGATGGGGATGTCTACCTCGGGGGCCACTGACGTGTGGAAACGCTTGTGGGGGGGGGGGGTAATAATTACCAGCCAAGTCTGAAGGTCAAATAATCGCGTAAATAGCTTTGCCGAATCAATATGTGCAGTCGGGGGGGAAAATCCTCTCGGAGATAATTCCACGCCGGTGCGCCGCGGTGTGACCGGACGGATTTGTGCCGCGTGATGATTGGCGTTTGATGATTGCATAACAAACGCTTTGTTTAAATCAAGCCTCTTTCTCATTACTCAAACTCTCCCCCCGCTGACGTGGTGGTTATGAGCGCTGCGCGCCGGGTCTCGCGGCGGCATTAAAACGCAGCTAATGATCGCAGCTCACGGCCCACTAATTGCCATCGGGAAGCTGCAGCATCTGGTCCACTCGTGGAATCGGAGTCCACTGAATCATTAGCTACCCGACTGAAGGTAGAAGGGTGGTTATTATTTCATTTAAAAAAAAAACACTTTTGAGCCACACCGCTTCCTCTCCTTCGTGAGCTTCTCGTCCACTAACGTTTAGGAACTTCTATTCTTGAATAAGACAGTAAAAGTTCTCCGCTGAGAGGAGCAGCTTGACCATGTGGGGAGATAATGCTTTGCAAAAAAAGCCCTTTTTATCCCAGGAAGTATACATTTTACATTATGCTCACATTTTGAGGTTAAGCTCTTATTTTCTGAGGAGGAACAGAAATATTTCCCTCATTTTTCCAACAACACATGCTAAGTTCCTTCAAAATAAACTTCTGTTTGTTTAGAGAAAGAACCACATTGCACTTGTTTGCCTGTCAGAAGACGCATCCCATAATACCAAGCACAGTTGGCCTGACTGTGATTTTCCACCATCCACAAGAGGAGAGGCGACTCCCGTCGCCATGGCGATCGGTGGACTCCCCAGAAGCAGGTGCAGCCTCTGCAGCGGGGAGGAGGACGACCTTTCGTACGTCTCCAGGATCACTCGTGACGGCAGTTGATTTCCCCTCATTTTGTAAATCCGTGGCGTCTTTTATTTTCCCGTTGGAGAGAACAACAACAACAACAACAACACGGCGAGCGACAAACAAACACAACACAGCAGCATCTTTGTCTCGGATGATCGGGGACGAGGATGTCAGTCTCTGTGGTTCCTCCTCCCGGAGTCGACATCAATCACAACTCCTCTCTTTCAATCGGCTTCGACGTTTCCCCCCCCCCCCCCCCCCGATCGCCCCTTTGACGCACTTGGGGCTCCATTCTTCCTCGCTTTTCCTTTTTGCCGTGCGGGAACACACGCGTCACGTGACTCACACGCTGGAGGCCTCCGCGGCGCCGACGCGGTGCCGCGTCTCTCCTCGCCTGCGTGTCTCTGGTTTGCTTCGCTGGGAGCTTTTGGCCTTATTAATCAAGCTGCTTGGCAGGTGAGTGTGAGGAAAGAGTGTGTGTGTGTGTGTGTGTGTGTAATGTGAAGGGAAAGCGAGAGCCAGCTGTTGCTCGGCACCCAGTGGCCCACGGCTGAGTGAGCACGGATAATTGCAGGTACCAGCTTGTTCCCATCTCCTCGATGTGGACCTGTGGCGTGATGGGGAGGAGGAAGAGGAACGCGTCGGGGAGGAAGAGCCGCTGAAGCGCATTGATTTCGAGCTTCTGCTTCTTGGCGTCCTCCTCTTTGTTCGTGCTTTTTATTAAGTGTTTGGCGTCACTTTGGTCTATTCAAGGTCTCCCTGCGAAAGGTGAAAACATGAAATATACTTTTAAATCATTTCTGCCAACTTTGATTTATCAAAAAATATATAGTATCACGTTTGTTGTCGTGGTTACAACAGGGTTTGCAGCCAGTTTAATTTCTTCTCATTCTCCACAGGTTGAAAGGACGGAACCGTTTTCTTTTATGTATTGTGGTACGTTTCAAAGTGAAGATATACTTTTGCCCATAATAAAAAAAAAATAGAAATGGCGTGTCCAACGCCAAGGTCTTGGAGAACGTCCAACGTCGGCAAATGCCTCTCACAAACCAGATCAGACAGTAAAGACTTCTTTGGTGTTTTTTTCCTAAACCTTTTCTGTCACTGCCAACTTGTGACAGGCATATTGTCATTTTTAATATCCCGAATCGAAAAACATCACCCAATTCAGAATTTGCATAATTCTTCATCTCAATGCTGCCAAAGTTCCAGAAAAATACAAAAGACTTGACTTTAATGCCCTTAAAGGGGAAATAAGGCCCTGCACAAGTCTGGTCCATTGGTTTCAGTGAAGCTGTTCCGTCCCACTTTGCGCTTTGAGTCCATTCTATTTCAGAGGCTTCTCCCCTGCTGCCAAGAACAAAACCCACGGGGGGGGAAGTGGGAATCTTTGTGTGCCTTGGCACCAAAAATCCTCACATTAATAAATGTTGGCATGAAATACTGGCACCGAACGTGGGTTCTGAAGTGGAGGTAAAACACTCTCCCACCGCTGCACAGACTATGACTCGAGTCCTTGGCAGCGTCGGGCTTTTTTTTTTTTTTGTCGTTTCCCCGACTGTGAGCTTTGTAGCGGGAAGTGAGGGAAGTCAGAATGTAAGAGGATGACATGTTGTGATATATAGCAGTGTGAGCCTCGGCTATGGCTGATTTAGTCGTGTTTGTACTTCACGTGTTGTGTTTGTTTACAGTTGCACACACAATATTGAGTTGACTGGATAGCAATCTTTAACAGTAGAAATGGATATTCTGTTGCATCAACCTTACATTTCAATTTCATGTGCAATATTATTTTTATTAAACTTTGTGCTATATAGCGTTTTACAACTCCTCAGCATCATTGACGACGGGGTTTGTGACCTTATGACCTTTCTTCATGAAATGGCACAGGTAGTATTCAGATGTGATTTGGTGTTCTTCTGTGATCAGTGTTCTCTTCTTTCTTCTCCGCCTCGCGTTGATTGTGAATTAATTTGCATCGCAGAGGGGTCGCCGGCGTCTGGTCCGCTGCTTGCAGACGCACCGAAAAGACAAGGCGAACAAAAGCACCTCCTCGAAAGCGGCCACGGCTAACGGACGCCTCCGTCAGGAGACGGAGGAATCAACGACCCCGCCGTGGATCGGTGTGGAATGAGACGTGAGCGCGGGGTCTCGGGGGGAAATCGGCGGCGCCTCGATTGATGGACGACTGACGGGGGGGGTCAGCCGCCCGGGCCTCGGAGGTGTGAGACTGGCCCGCAAGGACCACAAAAGGGCCTTTTTTTTATGACCCGAGAAGTGTGATTATTGAAGACATTTAAGCTTCCAAAAATCTCCTTAGCTCGTGTTGACCACAGACCTTACTTCATCCAACCAAAAACAAACACTAAGTGAGGGACCCTGAAGGGCATAAACGCTCCATTTGTTTGTGGCTTTTAAGTCTCGTATTTAAGTAGAGTATTTAAGTTTACTGTCTATTGAGGTGCTTCCTAATTTAATTTTTTACAGAAAATCTGAATTAATACAACCTTATAGATGACAAAGAACCTCTCAAAATGCTTAAATAGTAGATATAGCAATAAACATACATATTTAAGTTATTCATTTTAAACTAATAGTTATTTTTGGATACAAGGTAATGTAATAACGCTTCATAAAAAGGTTAACTACCTCCCATCATCTGTTAAAATACAATTAGTTATAAATAAATCTGGTTTATTAAAATTCACTGCTTCTTCGTAGACAAGATACATCCAAACGTGTCTTTGGTGGAGTACGTTGACAACGTCCACAAAGCTGAAAGTCCAATACCATCAGCAGAGGGAAAACGCAACTACACCACAGCAAGGAGACGCTCTGCCTTCTTAAAGACACTCTAACTTCACAATCCGGGTATCTACTGAGGTATTTCACGTCGTTTGTGTCTTGAGACGACGGGCCCGGAGGAATCCACGCGGCCTCCGTCAGGTACCTCGACAGCGTGCGATGGCTGCAGACATCAGACCCTCCACAATAACAAACCTGTCAAGTACAGCAGGAAAAAAAAGAGAAACTAATTTTTTCCCCATTTGGTAGTCATACATTTTAAATGCCACATTATTCAAAACTGCACGTAATTAAGCTGATCCGCGGTTCCTCGACTCCAGGAATCGGCGCTGATGACATGTCGTACGTCTCCGACTGGCAGCACATTAACATTAAGAAGCCGGCGCGCATGCAGATGGTTCACACCTGAAAAAGGAGGTGCCATGTCCACCTTCGTCACTGTCACCATCCCCGCGACTGATGTTCTGTATTTCTTTCATTTCCATCTGTGCAGCATTCGCATAGCAACAACATGGACAGAGAGACCAGAGGGAATCCAGTTCGGTTAAGGGAAGGACAATGATTGGAATGTAATTGGGACGTTAATCTCATTTTGGACAGATTAATGCTTCGGTTTTCGCTCAATTTAATGGTTAAAATAAATATTTTTTGCAGAGAAATCCCTTCCGTTGGCTCTTCAACAGGAAAGATGGAGTATTTTATCCATGCTGCATCTAACTAATGAACCCAGAGGCTCAAAGACAGTCAGTAAAGCTGATGTGTTTAAAACCACAAAGACTCCTTCTTCTTCTCGCCGGTCGTGACGTCCAGGACGTCTCGGAGGTCGACTCTGGGCTCCGTCGCCCTCCGTCATGCCTGTCGTCCTCGCCCTCCACCCAGGACGAGATGCCTCTCGCCCACGCGGCGTAACGTGACATGCCCTTAAACCCAGGAGGGAGAGAGAGAGAGAGAGAGAGAGAGAGAGAGAGGAGTGCAGGTTTATGCAGAATATTTGAGTCAAAACTGAATACTGAGTAATTGAATGAAACGTTTGACCTGTAATCTTCTATATTGTGTTGATATTGTGAGTTTTAACTCACACTAATCATTTTGGGCTCTGGCTCAATGATCAAAAGGGAAAAATAGGTGATGTCCCCTTTACTTCTATGATTTGAATGATGTTAACTGATTTGATGTTCTTTTTTTTGTTCACTGCCCATCTAATTACACTCAAACAGTCTAATAAAGCACATTGTCTTTCATTCTTAAATTCCACTTGCTGTTCTGCCCACGACCATGAAAACATAATATTGTAGATAAATACAGATGTTTCCATAACAAGTATATTGGCTGTGGGGTTTTCTCAGATGTTGAGCCATTGCCACATTTCATCTGACAAGCAATAAACTGTGGCCACAACTTTCTTGTACTTTTTGGCAGAGCAGTGTTGCGTAGAGCCGTATTTAACAGAGGTAATTTGGTGGGGGATTGAGTATAGCTGAATGATATTAGTAATATTGGCCCCCGATAATAATAATGGCTCCCGTAGGCTCTAAGTAATGAATAAATATGTCGAGTAAACATAAATAAATGATGGATTACATCAGGTGTTTGTCTTCATGCACAAATAGGTGGCAACATCCCCACATTATTCTCAGTGAATTTTGTTTTCAAAATATATTTCACACATTTTACAATTAAAGTGGATGTAATTAATCTTGTTTTTTTTCTCTCCTCACTGATCAAGAGTAAACAAACGACTCTGGAACGCCAACGTGAGAACAAATCTCTGCCTACTGAAGGATCATGTTTTCAGCACCTGGACAGCTCCCTCGCCGCGCGGCTTCTGGGGGGCGTGGCTCTCACTCAACGGAAGAGGGCGGAGCGCGTCTCCGTCATCCAAAGCGAGAAGCTCGCTGACTCGGTGCCTTCCTAAGAAAACATATAAACATCATAATAACCTGCCCACTTTAAGCCTCCCCCCCCCCATCCTCTTAGGTCTGATTCAGTCTGTGTAGCCCGCGCGCAGAGGGAGGACGTCCACGGCACAGCACAGCCAAGCAGAGAGAGAGAGAGAGAGAGGGAGAGAGGGAGAGAGAGAGAGGCTGGGGGGAGGAAGGAGGGGGGGGGGGGAGCTGCAAGCGGATGCTCAACATCAACAAGCGGTATGAGGCATCGGTAAGGAAGAAGACGGGATTGAGCGAGGGCAGAGACGGAGGTTTCTTCAGGTTTCCTCCTCCCTCCTCCTCCTCCTCCCTCCTCTTCCTCCCTCCTCCTCCTCTGCTTTCACGGATTCCAGCATCAGAGGCGTGGAGCGCGCAAGAACACCACAAGTGGCGAAGCGATGCTTTAGCGGAGCAATTTCTTAGTTTAAAAAAGGAGAAGATTTTTAAAAATATTTTCTTCTCCAGCACGCCCGCCCATCGACACCGTAATCCCGATCATCAGCCCCCCCCTCCCCTCCCCCCTCTCACCCCCTCACCCCCTCACCCCTTGAACATCTGCGGACCCTTTTTTTGATGAGAGTCATCTCCGGGGGAGATGGCTGTTTTCCGGCTGTCGCTGCTGCTGCAGGTGGGCTTCGTGATCGGATCGATCCCCGCCCACGCGGAATGGACAGCGCGCGGGGAAGGAGACGCCGGCGCACGGGGGCTGATCCGCGGCGCGCCTGAGCATCCTCCCGGGGAGACGGCGAGGGGGACACAGGAGCGCCTCCCCCGGGTGGTCACGGCGTTTCTGCACACCGGGGACTCGACCACCTTGAAGCAGGCCAACTGCTCGCGGAGGTACGAGCTCACCTCCCTGCGGGGGGGTCCGCGAGGCACCCCCCCGCATCCCTCCGTGAGCAGCGTGCTGGACGCCGTGCTGCACGCCACAAACTTCCTCAACGTGATCCTGCAAGCCAACAGGTCCAGGGAGCAGAGCCTGCGGCGCGACATCGAGTGGTACCGTGCCTTGGTCCGGAGCGTGCTGGAGGGCGACGCCAGGATCCACCGGGCGGTCGTGGCTTTTAGCCCGGAGTCCTCCTCCGCGGCGGGGGCCCCCTCGGTGCTTCTCCAAGCCACCAGGGCCAGCGGGGAGATCGTCCTCCAGGACCTCTCCGGCGCGGCGCACCGCCACCTGCACAACCGCACGGTGGACACGGAGTGGTACCACGCGGTCAAGGACAGGAAGAAGCCCGGCTCCCATAAGAGGGTGCTGAGCCGAGACTTCGGGTCACCCGACACTTCTTCCAAAAGACGCGAGAGTTTTATCCCGGAGAAGACGCACGTCAAGTGGTCCGTGCCCTACCTGGAGTGTGAAAATGGGAATTTTGTCCCCCGCTGGCTTCTCACCTTATCGGCTGCCTTCTACGGCCTGAAGCCCAACCTGGTTCCGGAATTCAGGTAGGCAGCCCGGACCGTGACGCTCATAGCAGGAGCAGCTGGTAAACAACTTAAAAGTCCTCCTTTCCTTGTGTTATAAGGTGTGTGTGAGACAGAATAATGTCACGGTACACTCCCCCTCCTCCCTATCCAGAGAAACGCTGGCGTCCCCCTGTTAAAACCGAGGAGGAGGAGGGGGGGGGGTTCTTCCCTCTTCCAGTCTGACAAAGGTTGCTAAAAATAGCCCTGATGTTACTGGATGCAGCAGTGGTGGAAACCTCTGGCTACAGGCCCCATAATTCATACATCTATCAAAATAGCTCTCAGCTCCATGCCTTACTACTCAGGAAATCGTGCATGCCCTTTGCTTTTTTTTTTTTAAAGTGGCACGGCAGATGGAGTAATGATGAAACATGTCTGATGTTTGGGTGTCCTGAAGCCACCCGTGTAACGTGCCACGTCCGTGCCCCCGCCATGCCGTGCATGCCATGCGTGTAGGGAAGTGTTAAAGCTCCACATGTGATCCAACGTCCTTCCTGATGAATACTGAATCCTGACCGCTGCCTCAGATGAATCTTTAATTGATAAGCTGGAGTCGCTCACAGGGGCATTTACGGATTGCAATTGAGTCCAAACCTGCGGTGAGTGCAGGCGGCTGTGGCAGCTACCTCGGGGTAGCTTTGATTTTCCCAAATCATGTTGCCCCCCCCCCGCCCCCACCCCATCATGAATATGTTATCTTTATATCGTGACACCTCGTAGCATTAGTGCTAACCCAGTCCGGGAGTCTTAGACCAAGGTTTTACCAGAATACATTTCAACGTTTTTCTCCCGTCTTAGCACTTCATGCTAAGGTACGCTAACAGATTCTTAGGTTCACCTTAAGATTTTGGCCAATAGATCCCCCTGTCGTGTCGCTCTTCACATTTTCTTCGTTTTAACAAAAGATAACAACAGACCAGCTGGCTTTAAGACCGGCGGCGCTCATATCAAAGAATGCCGCTCATCCTCCCCATGCTTCACCTCGCTGCCCAATAAGAAACCGGAGAGGAGGTGAATACACAATCAATACAACAAGGGATTAATAATGGAAGATGTAGAACATCAACCCCGCATGGGCCACCTTGATTCACCTCTTCTGCTGCTTCAGTCACTTCCTGTTCGGACTGATGATGTAAGCAGCCTTCAGACTTGTTTTATAATGTCCAATAATACTTTGTGTGTGGACATGTGCTCGCCAAAGATCGGCCTGTTTGTTTGCGTGGAGGTGTAAAGAAGTCGCACCCTCTCGCTCGTGGGCTCCTGTCTTCTTCTTCAACCGTCCTAATTGGCAGATCACTCTGCAGCTTCTGGAGACACAAGGAAAGCAACTCGTTTGAACCGACAGGCAAAGCAGGGAACGCCCAGAAGAGGAAGCTCACCTTTACTGAAACAGCCTCGAGGCTCAAGTTCAAGCAGTTTTCTAATTAGACGGCAGGACGGCCTTCATCTACGCTCGGCGGCTCAGCGCCCCGTTTTGCAGCACAGGCAGCTCAAGTGTGGGCATCCTGACTGCGGGGGGGAGGAGGGGGGGGGCTCGAGCTTCAGGAGAAAACATCCGTTTCCACGAAGCCCATCGAGACAACCGACGGGCGGGATAACCCCACAACGCCCGAGGCCCGAACACCACGATGCGTGACGGTGAAGCTGGGCTGAAAGGGCAGGAGAGGAGAGATAAAAACGGCCTTCAAGAAGAAAGTGAGCCGAGTGCTCCTTACCCGATGAAGATGCGAGAACGTTGAGGTCCTGCGTTCCACCGGGGAGTGAAACCTGAAGATCCCGAGCCGCTCCTCCCCCCCCCCCGCCGCCGACGTCACTGGGACTCGGCTGCTCGGAGAGGGCGGCCTGTCAGTACGGCGCCCTCGGCGGCTAAATGTCGACGCCGCGGAAAAAAGCGGCCTCCTCGCCTCGCTGGGAGGAGACACTCTTTTCCTAATTATACCGCTAAGTAAAGGATAATCTCAGTGATTGTTATACGATTATAGTGATGTTATTTGGTCGCCTCTCCGAGGATTTAAAGCACTGGAGGTTTATCCTCAGCTAATCTGCAGTGCAGATTATAAGGGACTCATCAGATTGGGGGGCGGAGTGTTTTTTGGTTCGGTGGGGAAAAGTTATACGGCTAATTTCAGGTTGGGGATTTCTTTTTTGTGAGATGGCTTCAAAATATGTCTCTTTATGAATATATATTATAACAGTTAAAAGGGAGGTGGAAAGAAGACAAGTTCAACACTATTTTGCCGGTTTAAGACCAGCATTATTATTTTATTTAGATTTGTAAAAAATGTATCAACGTTTAAGAACATTATGGGATGATGAGGCTTAAAAATACCAAAGATAAAAGGCTTCTATTAAAAGCCGCAGTTGGTTGTACATCAGAAGGGACGGCGACGTGCTCTGGAGGAACGCCGGCGCGCCCCAGTTCACCTGGGCGTGCCTTTTCCAGTCCTTCCTTGACAAAGCCGCGGCCCGAGCATTAGCGCAGCGTGAGAAAGACCGGAGGCCCCTGCTGGCATGGGATGCTCCTCTCTTCACCGCCGTGGCCCCCGTGGCCCCCGTCGCGAAGGACGGTCGGATGAAAGGAGAGAGCACTCTCTCCATTATCTCCTGCTCGCTGCGATGGTCCCGTCTTCGTCCCCCCCGAGGGCCTCGACGGGCCACCGTGATGCTTCTGCTTCACTTATCTTATCTCTGCCTCTCTGTAGTCACCACCCAGTCGTCTCCTCGGCTGTGTACGGCCACTTCGTTTTGGAGGCGGAAGATTGTGAGTGGAAATAAAGACTCAAAATCGAACCTATTACATTCGTTGGAACGAGCAAAACCCAAAGAAATGTTCATGTTTGAGCTGACGGGGGACACGTGGACACGTTGACGCGTCCTGTTCCCTCCCTTTATTACATGAAACGGAGGTAATTCCTCAGCAAAACAACCAGCGTTGCAGAAGGCAGGGGGGGAGGGGGAGGGGTGTGTGTGTGTGTGTGTGTGTGAGGGGGGGGGAGGCAGTTTAAACCAAGGCAGGAGGACTGGAGCAGCAGTTATTAATAACAGCAGTACAGGCAGGGAGGGCGTTGCACTCAGCTGGTGTCCCCTGGGAGCCGGTTACCTGGAACCGGCTCTTACACCTGGAGAGCCTGCCGCACCAGCAGTGTGTGTGTGTGTGTGTGTGTGTGTGAGTATTGTCCATACGTGAGAGCTATAAATGGAGGAAGAAAAGCGGGCAACGTAGCCGAGACCTTTACACTATCAAAGATTGAGTGTCATTTTTTAAATTTGATTGGAATATGAAATCACTGAAGGTCTTCAAACCTCTGATTCCACCCGTTTATTGGTTCAGTTTTCATTATTTTAAGATGTAAGTGTAGGTCATAAGGACGCGTCTGTTTCAAAAGTGAGTGATGGGTGGTACCGTGGGACAAAGCCATAGCAGTGTTGCTACGGTTACCTGGATCAGAGTTAGAGTTACCCGGATCCCGACTGGAACAATATCTACGCCGTCTCCTGATGCGGTTTGGACGGACACCTGACAGCCAATCAGAAACAAGGGTTTTCCATTTTGATAATAGCAAAGCAAAGTGTAAAATACCCATTCTGTGAGTTATTTAACCCACCTGTGTGGTTTGGCTCCTCACATTGACATGTTGAGGCGTCCTGAGCTGGATCAGCTGTGAGCTTCGAACTGTCTCTTCTTTCCAATTACACTAAAATCGGAACTCTCTCCTCCCAAAAGCGTCAAAACACTGACAACACGCTCTGCCGCTTTCTGCCCAGCGTGATGTTCATCTGGTGTTAACATCCCTCAGTGTAATATCAGCGTTGTCTTTTTTAGTGGGCATCTCCTCCTTCAGTTTCATTTGCCAAAGCGACAGCGACACTAAATCAAAGCGTTTGACTTCACCCAGAGATGTTCCAATATAACGTCAGCACGTTGACGCCTTGCTTTGGACCAGTTGCGCGGAATCGACCCGTCCATGCTGAGATCTTTTGACGGTACATCGATGTCCACGCGAGCCCCTCAGCTGAGCAGGAGAAGGGGTTTCCAATTCCCAAAAGCACATTTGTCATTTGCATTGTAACCTTTTATGCTTGATGTGTGGTCGGAGGAAAGAAATCCATAGTTAACCTTACATTGATGTACATGAAGAGTCAAGTGTGTCCATAGTGCCATCGAGTCGGTTGTCATGATAAGTATGCAAAATAATATATGAGCATTTCTCATCTGCACTTTAAATCATGGATTTAATGGATCTGCACAGCCATTAATCACAGGATTACTTACCAACATCTCACCTAACATCAAACCGGGACCCGTAGTAGCATTCCTCCCTCTGCCCCCCCCCCCCCCCCCTCCCCACCAGCCGGGTTAACGCTGTCCTCCCGTCTTGCAGGGGCGTGGTGCGAGTGGACATCAATCTGCAGGATGTTGATATCGACCAGTGCTCCGCTGACGGATGGTTCGCCGGGACGCATCGATGCAACCTGACCACGATGGAGGTGAGTGTGCCCAGCGTGCGGCGTTAAGACGCAGCATCGATCCGCTCTGGGGGAAAAAAGTGAGGCGCGACGCGCTAAATGGATCCGACTCCTCTTTAATGTGACTGGAACAACCCCTTAACCAAACAATGGAGGCTGTACATAAAAAATGTCTATTTGAAACACCTCCTTTTCAGATAAGGAATTAGTCTGACTTATTTCCAGATCAATGTCATTTGCATTTATGTGTTCAGTTCAAATATACACGCGGTGTAGTGTGTGTGTCTGTCTGTTGAAACTGAATGAAAGGCTCGAGGGTCGGTTAATATGGACAAGAAGAAATATGTTTCATTTAAAAATGATGATGCTGATGGAGAGTTGGAAAACAAATAGCTCCACCATTTTTATCTTGAAGAAAAAATGGCCCTTCTGAAGGCCTCGGAACATGTGGGCGGAGAGGAAAACTCTGCTATTTTCATCCATCCTCATCCTCCATTTCAAATGGGAAAGCTGTCATTCATTTTTTTTATTTTTATTTTCATCCATGCAAGCGAGAATAGGTACAGGGATTCAACTGTACAGCAAGTAGTTTAAAGCAAAGAAAAGTGCGCCAAAAGTGCGCCTCAAAGCTGACCTCAGCCATACACACGTCATACTTTGTATTTTGGTATAGAAGTTATATCCAATTTTTTGATGTGTACTCCCAGGAAATCTACTTATTTAAATGCGTAAACAGGAGAGAGAGACCCACACGCGCGACTAAAACTGTGTGTTTCAATCAGGTTCACCCGTTCTGGCTGTAACCTTCTGTTTGCCGACTCGGTAGCGGTCGATGCCTCTTACCTGCCGGTTCAGCCTCATCATTAAGAGCAGTGGATCTTTGACGAGCCTCCTTCATAATGCATGTGATGTAATGGATCGGCCCTCTTTGAATAATTAATCCCTCTCTCTGTCTAGAGTACTTCCACCTTTCCGCGGACAGTCGATGGCAGAGAGTTTTGAGTGTGTGTCTGCGTGTGTGTGTGGGTGTGTGCTCTGGGGGCCTGTACCAGGAGAGAAATTCATTGTTACTGCTATATATTTTAGCTGGGGTTTGCAAAACACTGATCTCCGCGTGCTTACGCTGCAGAAGTGTGTCGGCGGCCAGGCTCACTGGCGGGCTGAGTAATGAAAGCTGGCGTGGACATTATGAAGCCTAACACCCGGCTTCCTGTTCCCAAAGCGCGCGGCCAGGTAAATCAGAGGGGACGTGGGAGGCGGAAGTCTTTCCTGCTATGAATAGAAGGCGCGGCGGCGGTGTAATCAAGTCTTGTAGGACGCCGTTTGTGTGTGTGTGGTGTAATGTGATGAGGAAAAAAAAAAAAACTCCTTTGTGAGGGATGGCCCGTATTTGCTAAACGGGGGGGATTCGTTTTGTTTTATTGCTGCATTTCTTCCCTGTGCGCGTGCGGCGCGTTGTCGTCTAATGGGTTTCTTTGGGGCCGTTTGAATAGAAAAGACGATCACTTCAGGCGGCGGCAGATCCACGTTGGGAGTGTTTTCTTTGTTATATTGGAGTGTTTAAGTGTTTCGTCGACGTAGGGACAAAATACAAAAAATACCCCCCTCCCCCCTTGCTTCTTAGCAGCAAGTGCCACCGTTCCACCAATTGAATTTGAATATAATGCAGTGGCTCCAGCCAGACACCTGCCCCCCCACACACACAGACAGACACACACACACACAACCTCCGATTCTGCCTCTCAGCAGAGGGAGAAAAAACGAAATGAGGTTCGGACTGTTGACAAGAAAAACACAATAAACACGACAGGAAGCGTTTGGTTATTTGAAGGCAGTGATTTTTAAAAAGAAATCCAACGGAGGGATTTCACCTTCGACTTGTTTTCTAACAGTGGTGCCACTGTGATGTCAGAGGTAATGGTTCTCCGGTCAGTGTTAGCTATGGGAACCTTCTAAATGAAGTATTTTAATTAGGAGAAAGACATCGGTGGCAGATCAATCAGAAGCTTGAGACAGATAGATGGAGAGGATAGGACAAAACAGCATACATAACATTACTATATTAAAAATAATATACCACTACGATACTGTTGTAAATTGGTATTTAAAAAAAACTGCAACAACATGTAGAGTATGCCGACGCTGCTGTCAGGGACAATATAATATGTATAAATATATATATATATATATAGCAATCAATTTGAGTGCAGACCACTCAAGAGCTAAAACTGTATTTTCCTTGATTAAGGACACAGAGCAGCTCTGATAAATGCCAATCACGACAAAGCCAGATGCATAAATTTAAAGCCCAGCAAAGACTTTCTAACCAAGATCTTGACTTGGCCCCCTGTTCAAAAAGGTGAGCGCGTGCTTCCCACCTCGCATCCCTCACTAATGGCACTTCCATTAGTGGGTTTTTTTCGTCTTTCTTCTAAAGTCTCACCCCCCCCCGCCGGTGACCTTTGCATGGGAGAACACGGCTGCGGACGATGATGAATGTTTTCGATCGATTAGCTTGTTGCTGGAAACACGTGGCGAGGGGCCCTCGGGGGCCGCGGCGCCGCGACCTGAACGAGCGGCTCAGCTGTCACGGCGAGCCCTCCTGGGTCCACGCTGCCTCTCGTCGACGGCTGCCTCGGAGGTTTATATACGCCGGGAATGGAAAAAAGCATTTTTAGAGGTAAAAATGTTGCTGACATAATGCCTGGATTTTCCAATCTAAAAACTCAATACATAGATTCAGCCAGAGCTGATTTGTGGTTTCTATGAGGTCTGGGGTGAACCAGTATGAGGTAACTACAGTCAACCCCTTTATATCTCTGCAGCTATTTGATGGATTGCCTGGTCTTTTCAAACATTTGTGGTCTCCAGAGGATGAAACCTTGGGTCTCATGAGACCCCATGAGATACAAAACACACAGGCTGGAAAAAATATATTTTCCCCTTCCAGATGAATTACAACATCTTTGGTGATAACCTGAATTTAATCAAAAGACATTGAGGGGTAACATTACAATTAATATAACATTACCAGCACCTACTAACATGAGCGTGGTGCGTTTGCTGAACTATTCGGTTGATTAAACATTTGGGATTCAAACTCTTGATGATTATTTTGGAAATTTCACTAATTCCGGCATGAAGGATTTGCAACCCAAGTCTGTTGTACACACGGTTTCTTTCCACCTCTCCCTGGCGCTTGTTCTTTCGCTGTTCCATCTCCTTCTGTGGAAATCACAGTTACAGCTTGACCTTGGTTTCACAAGGTCGCCCCGGTCCAGCCGGCTATCATCTCAATCACACGCTGATTTCCTCCGCTGCGCTCCTCGTGCTGCTGAATTAATAACACCATCAGTGTCAACACGACTGCTGCTCCCCTCCTGCTTTGTCTGCTCTCACCTTCTGTCGCTCCCGTTTCTGCAAACAGAACCGTGAACACGGCGCACACTTGTAGTTCTCCCTTGTAAGGACGTTATATTGACCTACATTCCCTCCCTGGAGGCTTTTTCTCAAGTCCCAACCATGAGCACGATATAATAAATAATGGATAGAGAGGTACCGGTCGCCATTTCTTTTTGCCCATTAGGATTTTTTCAAAGTCGGACCTTCTAATTTTCTTTGTAAGAGATAAAACAGGGAGGCTCTAGAGTCCAGACAAACCTTTTTACAACATTATTGGGATAATTAAATGTAGTGATGTCATTTTTCACTGCTTGAGCTATAGTAGAAGTTAAAAAGGTCATGATTACGTCTATGATATCAATTTTATATTATTAAAACTGAATTGGTATTTTTCCTTCCAAAACAACATTTTACAAGATCAGAACACGTCATGATAGCGGTAAAATTCAGCTTATCCCAATACTCATTCATACTGAATTGAATGCATCATAATGCAAACAAATGCAATCTCTCATAGCCTCAGCTGTTAGCTGCGTTATTAGCATTAGCAGTTAGCTGCGTTATTAGCATTAGCTGCGTTATGAGAATTAGCTATAAGCTAGGTTATGACTATTAGCTGTTAGCTCGTTTAGGAGCATTAGCTATTAGCTTGGTTATGATTATTAGCTATTAGCTCAGTTGTGATTATTAGCTGTTAGCTTGGTTACGAGCATTAGCTGTTAGCTCCGTTATGAACATTAGCTGTTAGCTGCGTTATGAGCATTAGCTGTACACTTTCTCTATTTAAGTGTGATTTGAACTAAACTGAAGGGTTTGTAGCTTTAGACGAACACCAGGCAGTGACCATTCCTGTCATCTATTGTTTCTGTGATTTACATCTAATGGTTCGTAATCTTTTCCTACAGCTGTCTACGACTTACAACAACTAAACAAAGGCCACGCATTGTATTGGCAGCTTTAGTAGCAAGTCCTTTATCTGCTCAGGAACAGCTCCATGAGAACAATCACACAGTTTCAATTACAAAGAGCCAATTACACTGGTTGGTTCATTGTTTTCAATTGATGAGATTCATTTAAAATACTTTGGAAATCGACTGAAATTCATTCATCAGTCTGTGTCAAAAATGAAGATTAATTTGCCATTGATGTGGCCTCATTTGCATGCAAAGGTTCTAGGGCCTTGCATTTTGTCCTATAGCCTGTCTTTTAGTCAGCAGCCTCAATTCTAATAGAAATTCCTCGTGGCGGATGTAAATCAAACATGAAAAATAAGAGCCTTTATTAACCGCTACATTACTTCAGAGTAGTGATGTATCCCAGAACACATACTGCAGCACGTACCCAGCTGCATACTCCGAGATAAAAATAGTGTGTCTTGGGAGTTCCCCTGCATTTAGAAAACATGGCGTCGCAGCAGGACAGGGATTCCCTCAAGGGAAGGGTATTAGTAGTTTCACACCATGGCCGCTGCCCTTTCAACCCGCGGATCCCGTTTCACAAACTCCAGCCATTCAAGGACCGTTTGGCTAGTCGGTAGCTAATTATTCAAGAGTGCTTGTTAAGAAGGAAATAGAATAATGCTTTGCATCAAAAAACGTAAGTGCACCCTTCGAAATGAGCTTTTCCTGTTGCCGGCCAAATTATGCAGCATTGCATTAGGTCAGAGAGCAACATCAGACTATTCAAAGCCTCGTAGATGAGGAGGATCCTTGATTTGATCGCAGCCAGTGAAATGAGATCCAAACTCGGCCGATGTGAGAGCGATGTGAGGCCTCATTGAGTTTTATTGTATGTATATTTTTGGTCGGGTATTAACTGGTCGATAGGCTTCTTGGTTTTGGCAGCGACAAAGATAATTATAGTAGTCGAAGGGAGAGGAAACAAAATCACGGAAAACCCATTTACTACTGCTGGTAAGATGAAAAAATCTTGTCTCTTGGTGGCCGGTGACGTTTGTAGAGACCTGGTCCGGAACGAATACCGCGACTTGAGTTTTGCTGCGACTTAATTAAAGAAAGCGGTCAAGAGACCAGGACTTTGAATTACAATTCAACCCAAAGACTTGGAAATAGGAGAATGGCAGGATGAGTTCAATCCCACTTTGGAATTCCGCTTCTCCTTGGGGATTAAAAAGTCGAGGTTGAGGGCCCGTTGGCCCTCACGCGGCGGGAGGAGAGATCACAGGATCATTCCGGGTTTTAACTCTCTCTCTCTTAACCACCGGGGGCCGTCAGCAGTGCAGCACTTCTTTAACCACTGCCCCTCTAATTGGCTCCGCGGATAATGCTGGAACTTTGAATTCACACGGAAGCACTTTGAAGACTGGAGTACACTCGTCCCCCCCGGGCGCCGTCGTACATTCGCCGCGCCCTCACCGCAAAACCGAGACAGAAAGCAAACACTCAGTCCGGGGAGGATTGGAAGAAAGGGAAAAAATCGGAAGGGAGAGGTAACATTTGTCTATGGACCCATGAGATTGGATGTGAAATGATTACAGCTTTATGGTAACCGGCTGAGTGAGAGAGAGGAAAACTATTTTCTTTTTATACCCGCCGCTTCCCTTTCCTACAGTTTAGGTCCGATTGAACTTGTCGCACAACCAGAACTCTGCACTGAGCCTCAATGAATGAAAGAAAATCAGCATTTATCACCACTTAGGTAATTCCGTGCATGGCTAAGCGAGAGGAACCCAGATGTCCAGGCACCCTGTGCTCCTCCTTCCCGTTCGGGGATGTACAATCCCTCCAGCGTGCTCGGGTTCTCCTCCCAACAGGGGAGTCCCTCCACAGGGAGGCATCAAGGACGATAAGATGCTCCTGACATTTGGGTTCCTTTCAACGCGAAAGATCAGGGCTTCTAGTCTGAAACGTCTCTCCGAAGGGCTGTCGCGGTCACCGTTAGAGTAGGGGTGAAGTGTCGGTTGAGTCGGACGGCAGCGATTCGTGCTCGATGTCCCCAGAGCTAGAGCCTGACATTCCTGTGCATTTTGCCGTGCGTGCAATGGAGCAAACATGCACCCGGATGAGCTTGTGGCTTGCGTAAGATGTGAACGCGATGACGACCGCAGTATCCCAGTGGAGTCCGCTGCGTGTTTACCAGCCTCAGTCTGATGGCAGCGCTGCGCTCCCTCTAGGCCCCGGGTGTTTATCTCGCTGGTGTTAAAGCCTCTGGTCTTTGGACCGCACCCAAACGAAATGAGGCCTCGTTGTCCGTCCGGGCCGACTCGGCCCCGGCTAACTTCCTCCGCTTGACCTCGTTTAGAGGCCCGGCTGCCCCGGCAGCACAGAGACACGGCCGGCCAGCTCTCAGCAGCGGCTCTCTGTGTGAGTCCCAGTTGGACTTACGCACAGGCTTGAAACCCGCGGCCCAGCGCCAACTGACTTATCCCAGTCCATGCCCAACAGCGACAGCATCTCTTCTTTTGGGGGGGCGGGGGAGGGATGAGGTCGGCCAGAGGCAAAATTATTGATGTTGAAACCCATTGTTCTTTCCTTTAGCTGTAGCTTTTGCTCTCTCATTTATCAGGCTCCACAGAACCACACTGAACATGAACCAATTAATCACGAGCATTAAGTGACTGTTCTCTAGATCTTTTGATCTTTTAGAGCCAACGCTGTATAATTTCCCCCGTGCCGTGTACATGGCACATACGTGCCAGCTCAGTAACAACTGCACTGGATGAGCCGAGTGAATCGCCCTCCAGCCAAGTCTTCTCTTTCAAAACCCCCCTTTATGTGCATCTGATCATTCAGTCCGTAATTATCGGATGATGAGCTTTCCTCTGGGTTTACGTTGTGCTCTGTAGTATCGTTGCAAATATCTACAGAGACCTATTAGTGGTTGATTTGGCAGCGTGCTATAGACCGGAAGAGCGTGGGCTCATCTTAAACCGAGTCCTCGGCAGGCCTTAATTGGCGGAATTGAGCAAGTTCCTGGTTTCCTGGTCAGGTGGAAGACAACTGGCCTCTGCATTAATTAGTGCTGTACTCTTGTTGCTGGGTTTTATTCCCCCGCTGTGTGTTTGTGTACATCTGTTTGCAGGGAGTGGAATGCGATGATGTGCAGAGGATATGCAATTACAGAGAATGTACAGTCCTGGGTTCATAATCTTCATTGTCTTTTTAGCACCAGCGTTGATCGTGCTGAAGTACGCTTGAAACAAAACATTGCGTACCGCCGTCATGTTAGAAAATGTCCGTAATGCCGTTTCTGCAATTCTGTCCCGTTTCACTGATCAAAGGGAACAGAACTTGTGACCCAGGCATGAGCGTGTGAGAGGACCCAGGACTCTTTGTGAAAGGGATGATTCCCTTTTTTGTGTGAGCGTAAGCGATGTGCTGACAAATCCTTTTTGTGTAACGGCCTCCGCCTCCCAAGGGCACTCCAGTCCTTCCCCAGAGGAGATGGGTGGGGTCGAGGTCAGAGCTCTGCAGGGTGGTCATGTTCTCCCACGCAAAACTTTAGAGAACCAGTTCTCAGAGGAACCCGTCGCTGTACCGGATTTGTGTTCGGCCCGGTAGACGATCTCAGGGGTCATGAGGTCCTTTAGCTTTCATTGACCACCAGAGTCGGTAGAGAACCAGTTTTCATTTACAATTATTGTCCAAAAAGGCAGCGACAGGAGGCACTTTTAGACCAAATGAAATAATGATGCTAGTAAGAAACAGTAGATATTTACATTACATTACAGGTCATTTAGCTGACGCTTTTATCCAAAACGACTTGACATTGCAATTTTAACCCATGTTTTTTTACATTTATTTACTAGAGCATAACATTGTTTCTGTTGCCTCTGGTATGCATTTGGCTTTAAGATTTAACCGAGACAATGTAGGCTGAATATATATTCATGCATAGTGTTAAAATAACATTACCAACATCCTGCAGCCCTTATTGGTTACCGTTCGCATTCATCCTTCCCTTAATTGGAACTAAGGGTTCACCCCCTGGCCCAATCAGAGCTGAGATAGAGTTTTGGTTTCTGTTGATTGCCTCATACGAGTTTAATTGATGTTTGATTGTTTATAGATTGATTCCGGCTCTGTCTGGAAGAAACTGCACCCGATGCCAGAGAGGGAGAAATAAAAGGAGGCAGAATGTGTGCCGAGTCTATTTTTGTTTCCCGCGGCCCTTCTATCAAACCACGCTGGCATGACAGCGTGACGCACACCCATAAAAAAGGCTCTCGCTGGCGGTCACACACATGTCGCCATGGCAATTAGTATGTCAGAGTGCGCGGGATTGACAGCTGCCACAGCCGGCATGTAAACAGCAAGCGGGGGCGGAGGAGGGACCGGGGCGGGGGGGGGGGGGGGCACGAGAGGACGACGCAGGCTGTCAGTTTGTGTCTCATGAATAATTAAAGGTACGGGTCACATTTACTTGTCGCTGCAATAAGAGGTAGCTGATGGAAATGAAAAAATGAATTTGATTTATTAAGAGACATTAAGGGGTAACATTATTATTTATTTTATTTTAATCATTTCTACGTAATTTTGTGAAGCTTCCATCACAATTACCCAGAACCATTATTATAGAACCGTTATTTTTTAACTGTGCAAACCCAAACATGTTTGAATGAACTGTGAAGTATGTGTCAGAGAAAAGCAGAAAACACATTCAAATTGTTTCTGTTAATGGACAAACTATTTCAATTCATTTACCTTCCTCACCGTCGCAGACTAAACGTTTTTTCATGTAAACAAACAAAGTTCTGTGAGCAAAAAGCTTTGTTTGTTTCCTCCAGGCTTTAACGGATGTTCTAAAAGCATTTAACTGATGAAATAGCATTCCCCTAGCGAGTGAAAAACAACATTCAGATTTGAATCATTTGCACCTTTGCTTTTGTGACGCATCAGGTGCACGTTTCTATTCTACCCGCTTATGAAGACATGGCGCCCTATGAGATAACTCCTCATATTATTACATTTGAGTTCTTGATATTTGGGAAAAGGTGGTCCTGGAATAGAAATCCTCTTAACAGAACCCCCCCCCCCCCCCCCCCTCCGCCTTGAGGTCGTTCTCAAGGTCTTTCTCTCACACCCGCGAGGCGTCATGATGATTTCACATCGTCAGAGGAGAGAAGGATGCAGACAAAGCTGCTACAAAATGCCTCTTCACTCAAACTGAAAGCAACATTGTTGTCAATTTGAAGTCAAGTTTCTGTGAATCTTTTTCATCTGAATTAATTTAAATGAAAAAGAATACTGGTACCTTTAAAAATACGTGGGTGTTGTGTTGTGTATGTGTTGGTACAGAAGAGACGATGCATTCTAACAAGGAGTACAATTAACGCTTCTCCTTCAAACATGCAAATAAGTCTGTTCTTTCGTTTAGATGTTTTAATTATATCTTGTAAATTTGCTCTCCTGAGGCCCCTCAGTCGGCTTCCTGTCAGCCTCTCCATCCAAACCAAAGTATCATTGGAGGGAGGCACTGTTACATTCAGTGACCAATCAGGCCTTTGTCCAAGCGGCTTCCTCCGTGCTGTGTGTGTGTGTGTGTGTGAGTGTGTGTCGCTGACGTGTGTTTTTTCTGTGTCCCGGCAGTGCGTGCCGCTCCACGGTCACGGGTTCGTCTTGGACAAATACTCGTGCCGCTGCAGGACGGGATTCTACCACCCCAACCGAGTGGCTGTCAACAGCTTCACAGGTGAGTCCGGGACTCGCCCATCACCTGAGGAGGAGGAGAGCGGCCTCTTGGCGCAAATCCCATCTCCTCTCGAGTCAACGGAAAGCGCTCCTTCAAATGTGTCCTCATATAACGTGATGAAAAAATCTCTACTACTACTGCTACTGACCTGTCCGAGAGCGGGGACCCCCCCCCCCCCCCCCCCTCCTCCGTATACCTGGGGATGCTAATCAGGTTCAAGGTGGGAAATCTATTTTTAATGGCAGTTACTTTAATTCTGTCTGCTGCGAGTTAATTAAAAAAACACTTTTGCAGTCTCAGGACCCCGGTGGTTTTGCAGCTGCTGTGTCATCTCAAACCAATCTCATCCCACGCAAAACTCGTACAGCATGTTCCTCTGGGCTCCGTGTTACCTCCTTTTCTCACTCGTTTGCCTCCCTCCCCTCTTATTGCCCCCTTTTATGACCCTAAATAAAAAAAAGGCTCTCTGCTTCGGCCTAGTTTTGAGTATTCATTCAAAACGTATCTCCTCAACGCTCCTTTGCAGAGAAAAAAGCAACTCACTCTGCTCAGCCTCGGTTCCTTCCGAGCGCCGGTCAACCCGCTGAGGAAGGAGCTGGAGGATGTGACTCAATTCCACGGAGACGGGTCGGCCTTCTGAAGGGAGCCGTGATGTGCCGAGTCATAGCTCTGATGAATGGGCCCGTTTCCTATTTTTAAAGACAGCATCCCTGCAAATCTCTGTCTGTTTCCAATGAGGCCTCCGCTCCTCATCTGTCCAACCATGGGGGGGGGGCGGTTTACCAATAACTAGGCCCTGCTTGGTTCTTACCTTAGTTAACCCCCCTCCTCCTCCCTCCTGCAGCTGGATTATACCTCAAACTCTTCAACATACGTACTTTTAGGTGATCTTTTTTTTACGGTTTGAACCCGTTTAAATGACTCGGTTCCGGCGGCCTCTCGGTGGAAGCTTTTCAGCCCTGAGGGATACGCCGGTGCTGCAGTGTTGACTTTTCATGTTCACGCGTATGGATCCGTCTCCGTCGTGTTGACACAATGCCGATGAATCCATGTGAGGTCAGAGAGGGATAAGAATACATGCTCACAGAAGCCCTTCATCTCCTTTATCTCGTAATACTGGTCCCACGTCCAGAGGAGCGCTCAATAACAAAGGAAACCTACGGAAATGCTACGTGGTTGCAACACAATCTGCTTCCAACCTCGACATTTTATACTTGGAAGAGGAACTTTGAGGGATTGTCTTTGCAGAAAAACACAAAGCATTTAGGACAGTTTGTCCATGTTCTTTAATAAATTGTTTCTGTACGAGACGGCGAGTCGCTGACCCCTCTGCATGTGGTTTTCGGGGACAGGGACGGGCAGGAAGGGGAAAGCCGGGGACAGCGGCCCCAACGCGGACGAGGGGTCCTCCAGCGACTGCCTGCCGTGCCGGCAGGGCTGCGCCTACTGCCGGGACGAGACGCCCTGCGTGGCGCCGGCGGACGGCGTCCTGCGCCTGGCCGTGGTCTCCGTCCAGTGCCTCTGCGTGCTCCTCGTCTTCGTCGCCATGGTGCTCGTCTACCACTTTCGCAGGAACAAGGTACGGCTTTTTATTTTGGGTCATTGCACCGTTTAAAATCGCTTCACAATGATGCGTTTTTGGGGGATCTGTAAGAGACACAGATTCAGGTCACAATTACAACATCACGTCAGTTAGGCGCTTGATGATTGCTGGGCATCAAAGCCGCTCGCCTCAATAAGGCGGCGAATGTGTTAGTGGGCGGTGAGCTCTTGGTGTGGCGATGATGTTGGTTTTATTTGTCCAGATCACAGGTGAATTGTAGATTATTGATCTATTAAGTCGTAGGTAAAAGAGATGCTGATTCTTGCCCAATGTGTCATGTTTCTGTACTTTTAATACAAGTAAGGTGATGAAGTGCGTGGGCCTTTTAATTTAGGGTTCATCTGATACATTAGATCTGTTTAATTTGCCTCTTGCATAATGTCCCGAAGTGCTGAGCTCAGTTCAAATCAAAGTTTTTTAAAAGTAAACTTCTGACTCCTCTGAGCCTCCAGCTGTTGCTTTCGATGAATCGTCGAAATTAAAGTCCGAGCGGATTAGCCACAGTGCCGTCTAGCCTCTCTCTCTCTCTCTCTCTCTCTCTCTCTCTCTCTCTCTCTCACCTGGAGTCTCCCGCTTCACGTCGGCCACGGTCCAACAATGCATCACTCCCGTTAATAATGCAGATGAAAGTGTGAGATACTCCCGGGCTTTGTCATCATTTAAAACCCCACGAATGTAATCCCCTTACTTCTTATCATACAGAGTTTAAGAGCTTAGTTTCTAAGCTTCTCACACAAGTTTTTCATAAACAAATGCGTTCATTTGGCTTTGGGATGTGAATGGATCTGAAGCAGGATAAGCAGTGAATGGCTTTGAATGGTGTATTTTTAAAGCGAGTGGCTCGGTTGTCCTGTGCTCTCTGAAAGCCCCCGTCGGGCTCCTTCTCGGTTCCGGGACGATATTTTTGCTAAATATCTTACTCTATAGGAGCACCGAGAGAGGCTGAAGTGGTGAAGCCTTCTATAAAAAGCCCTTGAGGCGGAAGCTTTCAATGTGCTTTGTTCTCTCGGGCACCAACAAAGAAGAAAGCTCCACTCCGCTTTTAAATCCTCCAGGAATATTATGATATCCTGCTGTTTTAACTTGTTTAGACCTGCTGCAACATGAGGGGAATTTTAAAAGAGTTATATTCCCCACTGTGCTATATACATTTTTGTGGAAAAGACAAAAAATTATGAATGTTATAATTCAGTTATTTTGGACATGAAAATAAAGATTTCTTGCCATTTTAAATATAACGTTGCTGGACTATGGACCGAGTTGCCAATCATAATGTAAAGGTAGTAAAATTACTGGAGAAACGTCCACAAACACTCTGTACACAACCTTCTTGGCCTTATCGACACTGAAGCATTTAGCTAAAGGGTGGTGGAGACCAAAAACTAGTAGGTTCAAGTAAATGATGCTTAAATAGTTGATTGAATAACAGGCGCATCTGTCTTCTTTCACAGAGTATCCGGGCCTCGGGTCTAGTGCTGCTGGAGGCCATCCTGTGTGGAGCTCTGCTGCTCTACTTTCCGGTAAGACGCTAGTTTGTGTGTGCGTGTCGTACTCTTTGCTGATTTCCTGACTCTTTTTGGGTCGCCACGTCGCGTTTGACGATCCTCGCGCCGAAACCTCCTCCCCGACTGAAGGTTGGCATTCAGCTTGACCTTTGGCCCATCCGAACTGAAGTAAAGCTTCTCCGGCACAACAGAGAAGGATCGTTTGACTCCTCGGACCGTAAATCAGACGTGGCGTCTCTTGTTTTTTCGCGGCCTCGTGGAGCGGTGATGAGCGGGGCTTTCACGGCGATGAACCGGGACCGGCAGTGACAAATATCCAGTGGCTTTTTTGGTGACCCCCCCCCCCCCCCCCCCCCCCACTGCTAACTGCACACAGAGCGGACCAACGAACACCCGTCTACACGACCATCTGTTATCTTACATTTGCATCATTGTTTGCTTTTCGCCCCATAAGACTTCCTGGCATTTATAGGGAATACAAAACAAGATTCTATCAAACAACTAGATCTGAACGCCGTGTAGAGGAGCATTAGCGTGTACAACTTTTACTATTCTTTCCTGCGTCAGCAATGAAATGGAAATGTTGTTGATATGAAACATTGTTTGCTCACCAGACTCTGTACCATCGATTCCATAAACTCTACCACGACTCGTGGGCATCGGCTAATTGCAGGTTTATTCGCAATCACATGAAGCTATATGCTTAGCGAGGCATCGCAGGGTAAATGTAATTAACGGCAACTGATTTAAAGCCGGCTAATCAATGCAATTTGCCGCGCAGGGGTCCCGGGAAGTAATAACGTTAGAAATGTGCAGACTGAGAGTCGGTTTTATTGGTCAGCGAGTGGACGGTCGTCCCGTATCAGGCCGCTTGTAAAAAAGTAGTACAAAAGGAAGTTAACTTTGTTGCTCTGAATCCTGCGTAGTTTATAGATGAGACAATTCTACTGGAATATTCCATTCTGTTGTGCTGAAACGGTCACGTTTTTGTTTTGGGGGAGGGGGGGGGTAACATGTCTTTGGCCGATGGTGTGAGAACAGCGTCTGTCTGCATGGCTCCAGCACACCGGATTGATCTCCACCCTGATGGATTTCCATGCCCCCCCCCCCCCCCCCCGTTCGGGCAGGGTGCGGTGGAGGGGGGCGCATCACTCCTGATCTAAATATAGATTCAGAAATATCCCACCGCTGCTTCTATTTTAAATAATTCTTCTTTTATTAAGCGGCAGTAGATGCGTCTCTGCTGCTCCCACGACATTCAGCTTTGTGGAGTAATGCCCCCCCCCCCCCCCTTTCTTTCCTGAGTGTGTCGCATGCAATAACCCCCCACCCCCCTTTCTTTGGAATAAAAACGGAGGAGAGAGGAATGGGGAGTGCAAAGAGGGAAAACTAAAGCCGGCTATTTCCGTCTTGCTGTGGAAAGGGGGGGGGGGGCATGCATATGTGATTCACAATGTGATCCTTGGATTAGCTCGCCAGCCCCGCGTTTGTCTCGTTGCAGCTCCTTATTGACGCTGCCGGGGAGGATTAGATGGCAGCAAAGTGACGTAGTTCATTTTTTTTGTTTTTTTTATTTTTAAACGCACACACATTGCCGCACATCAGTGCAACCTGGCTCCAAGCTGTGCTTCACAATAACGGGCCGATGCAAAGACAAAGGAGATCAGTCCCACATTGGACTCTTCAGCTTGCTGAAGGGATAACACCTTTGGGGAGTAACGGGTGGGGGGGGGTACTCTGCTGTCATTGTCTGTAACCCCAAATCGGAAGGCCGGGTGACCCAGTTGCCTCTTGTCGCACCGACCTGGTACGAGGACATCGCCACGTTTGCTTTGCCTTTCCTTTCTTCCCCTCGCTGGTGCTTCATTTCATTTCTCTTCCCTTAATTACACCCCGCTTCTCCTCTCCGTACATTCCCTCCATGCGTACGTACGGGAAATGGTTCGGAAACGCCGCAGTAGAGCAACAAAATAACAAAATAACAAGCGTGTAAACCCCGTGTGAGAGTTTTGAAGGCAGTTACCTTTGAGTAACCTCCCTGCCTTTCTTTCTTGCCTTTCCACCTGTCCAATCTCAGCATGGTCTCGGTGGCGTGCATGGCAGGGCGGGGGGGGAGGCAGAGCTTCACAGCACATTGGGGGGCTAATGAGAAACAGCGCGGCCTGGGGACGAGGTTTCCCGACCCGACAGCCCGTGAAACGCGGTCGGCCAGCCGGTTCCCCCCGAGCTGCGCTGACACTTTCAATCCCACCTAAGTGGATTTTGCAGGCCGGCTGTTCCCATTCCCAGATGTCCCTGAACGCCCCGCTTCCCTTCCAGCCCTCTGAAGAGCCCCCCCGCCCCAAAAAAAGTAAAGTGCAACGATGAGGGATAGCGTGATTTTCGCGTGGGCGAGGTTTTCCCTCCCCCCGATCTGTCCCTCTCTGCCCGGGCAAGAAGGGAATAACTCAGCGTTGGAGGTGATGAGGAGGAAGGGGGGGGGGGGGGGCAGTGGGAGGCGAGCAGCAGCCGGGCCGTGGAGTGTGAGCTGGATGTAATTTACACCCGGCCCACCTCAGGGAGCAGCGGGAGCACAAGAAAGCATTACCTGCTTCCAGAAAAAAAAAGAAAAAAAAGCCCTCCCTCCCTCCCATGTGGCGGTGGGTGTCGGCTTTCATATAAAAACGCATCCGTTGCTATTAAACGCCCCCCCCCCCCCCCCCCCCCTCCTCCCCCCTCCCTCTCGCCTGCTGCCTCCTCCTCCCACTCTCTCATACTGAAGGTGTTTGGTGGAGAGGAGGAAGATGAAGATGACCTGAGGAAACGCCAAACGGGACGTCCGTCCTCATTTCACGTTCCACGCATTGAAAGCAGCACGAGAGCTTTGTTGTGAGACAGAATGATTCCCGAGGCTACAGGACACCCCCCCCCCCCCCCCCACACACACACACACACACACAAACTCAGAAGCACTAAATGGCTCAAAGTATTGAGCCTTAAAGCCTTTAGCTGGTGGCAGATTCTTGTGAAGCTGCGCCAACAAACGGCGGAATTCTTTTGACTGGAACTGGCCGACGGTTTTAGTTTTAGTCGTAAAATCTATAGATTGATGTGTTCGTGCCGCGTCACTGACGTATGACTAATGTATGATATTTTATTTTGGCATTTTCATTTCAGTAAGTGCTCCATTAGCATCAGGTCGCCCTTCGAGCTGCCAAACTGTGATGATAATAATTCACCATTCAAACCATGATTTTAATTTCTTACTAAATCTACCAGGTAGGATTTACTGGCTGCACCATTCTTCATTTTCTAAAGTTTCTGTCCACATCGATTGAGAGATTAACAAATGAATATAAACACTTATAAATTCTATAAAAATAAATTCTGCAGAACAGAATAAACTGCGAAGCAAGCTCAGGTATCAGGTATTTGGGCTCTCCACTGAGTGCAGTAAACTCATTTCATAGCATTGTGGGGGAAGATGTGATCCATCGATGTGGGAAACTGACCTTCACGCAAAAGGGGGATACACCCCTGAAGCTTTCCCCATCAGAATCGATTGGCATTTTTATTGTCTACTTACAGATTAATTACAAACTGCTGCTTTTTGATCCTCTTTTTTTTTCCTCAAGGCATTGGTCCAAAACAAGAATCCACCGACTTATTTTAAAACCGTATTTGCTTTAATATCTCCTGTTCGCCCTAGAGCGGGATCTAATTATCTGAAGCTGTCTAGCACAACGTGTTTGTGTATGCCCTGCGGAAACCGCCTGGTGTAGGCTATGTGAGGTATCTGCCATGTGTGTTGTATGCTAGGTGCAGTATCTGCCATGTGTGTTGTATGCTAGGTGCGGTATCTGCCATGTGTGTTGTAGGCTAGGTGCAGTATCTGCCATGTGTGTTGTACGCTATGTGCGGTATCTGCCATGTGTGTTGTACGCTATGTGCGGTATCTGCTATGTGTGTTGTAGGCTATGTGCGGTATCTGCCATGTGTGTTGTATGCTATGTGCGGTATCTTCCATGTGTGTTGTACGCTATGTGCGGTATCTGCTATGTGTGTTGTACGCTATGTGCGGTATCTTCCATGTGGTTTGTACGCTATGTGCGGTATCTGCTATGTGTGTTGTACGCTATGTGCGGTATCTGCCATGTGTGTTGTAGGCTATGTGCGGTATCTGCCATGTGTGTTGTACGCTATGTGCGGTATCTTCCATGTGTGTTGTAGGCTATGTGCGGTATCTTCCATGTGTGTTGTAGGCTATGTGCGGTATCTGGCATGTGTGTTGTAGGCTATGTGCGCTATCTGCCATGTGTGTTGTACGCTATGTGCGGTATCTTCCATGTGTGTTGTAGGCTATGTGCGGTATCTTCCATGTGTGTTGTATGCTATGTGCGGTATCTGGCATGTGTGTTGTAGGCTATGTGCGGTATCTGCCATGTGTGTTGTAGGCTATGTGCGGTATCTGCCATGTGTGTTGTAGGCTATGTGCGGTATCTTCCATGTGTGTTGTATGCTATGCGCGGTATCTGGCATGTGTGTTGTACGCTATGTGCGGTATCTTCCATGTGTGTTGTAGGCTATGTGCGGTATCTTCCATGTGTGTTGTATGCTATGCGCGGTATCTGGCATGTGTGTTGTAGGCTATGTGCGGTATCTGCCATGTGTGTTGTAGGCTATGTGCGGTATCTGCCATGTGTGTTGTACGCTATGTGCGGTATCTTCCATGTGTGTTGTAGGCTATGTGCGGTATCTTCCATGTGTGTTGTAGGCTATGTGCGGTATCTTCCATGTGTGTTGTATGCTATGCGCGGTATCTGGCATGTGTGTTGTAGGCTATGTGCGGTATCTGCCATGTGTGTTGTAGGCTATGTGCGGTATCTGCCATGTGTGTTGTACGCTATGTGCGGTATCTTCCATGTGTGTTGTAGGCTATGTGCGGTATCTTCCATGTGTGTTGTAGGCTATGTGCGGTATCTGGCATGTGTGTTGTAGGCTATGTGCGCTATCTGCCATGTGTGTTGTACGCTATGTGCGGTATCTTCCATGTGTGTTGTAGGCTATGTGCGGTATCTTCCATGTGTGTTGTATGCTATGTGCGGTATCTGGCATGTGTGTTGTAGGCTATGTGCGGTATCTGCCATGTGTGTTGTAGGCTATGTGCGGTATCTGGCATGTGTGTTGTAGGCTATGTGCGGTATCTGCCATGTGTGTTGTAGGCTATGTGCGGTATCTGCCATGTGAGTTGTAGGCTATGTGCGGTATCTGCCATGTGTGTTGTATGCTAGGTGCGGTATCTGCCATGTGTGTTGTAGGCTATGTGCGGTATCTGGCATGTGTGTTGTAGGCTATGTGCGGTATCTGCCATGTGTGTTGTACGCTATGTGCGGTATCTTCCATGTGTGTTGTAGGCTATGTGCGGTATCTTCCATGTGTGTTGTATGCTATGTGCGGTATCTGGCATGTGTGTTGTAGGCTATGTGCGGTATCTGCCATGTGTGTTGTAGGCTATGTGCGGTATCTGCCATGTGTGTTGTAGGCTATGTGCGGTATCTGCCATGTGTGTTGTAGGCTATGTGCGGTATCTGCCATGTGAGTTGTAGGCTATGTGCGGTATCTGCCATGTGTGTTGTATGCTAGGTGCGGTATCTGCCATGTGTGTTGTAGGCTATGTGCGGTATCTGCCATGTGTGTGGTATGCTATGTGGCGCATCCAGTCGGGCGTCTTATTTTGGTTGTGGGCGTGCTGGCGTTCTCGCTCCTTGCTTTTCGTGAGGTAAACCTGCCCTCTTTCTGAACTCCAGCTGCACTCTGGCCCTCAGGTGCGCTTCCAACGGGCTTGTACAGCGTCCTGTACAGCATCCTGTACCTGTTCCCGAGAAGAAACTCCACAGAGAGGTGCACCGCGGTGATTTGTGCGACAGCTCCCCCGCGGCCGGGCGGGCCTGCGTCAGCGCCTCGTCTCGGGGGGGACGCTCTCTGGCTGACTCCGACTGTGCGGGGCCAGCTGGTGGGCGCTGCAACGGTAGACAATTAGGAAGAAAATATAGCTGCAAATGAAGTGACTGAGTGTTGATTAAATCGGGGTGAGCGTGTGAATCCCTCCGTTTGTTGTACCCTGCACACGTCACCCCCACTGGGAGGTCTTTGTGCTGCCAATGGTGTGTGTCTGCGTTTAAATCAGACAGGCTCCCTTTGTCTTAAATATCTGAGCGAAGAAGCTGGCGGCACCATCGGTGGCACCATCGGTGGCATGTGGCTGCGGTGATCAGGGAGGGGGCCCTTTGTCCACTCGCACCCAGGCAGTAGACTTCTGGTGCTGATGAGCCAATGTGGAAGGGTGTGAGTGTGAATTCATGTGCAAATGACCCCTGACTCCACTTCTCACTGGATTTATTATCTCAGCAAATGTGATACAAGTTTATGGTCTCAATCTCTAGTTTCATCTATTGCTCAATACAGTACCATTTAGATTTAACAAGCCGAGCATCTTTCCTCCGGTGTCCATTACAAAGGTCAAAAGGGCGACGGCTCTCACCGAAGACGACAGCGGCCGAATCGCCCGAACTCAAGGCTTCAAAACCTCCGTCACTATGACTCTCTCCACTTCTCGTTTGTGACCAGAGCCGATGTTCCCATCAACAGGCGCACGTCCTCGTCCAGAAACAGAAGAGCTGCTTACTCACCGCCCCACTGGTCACTGTTGATGTGAGCGTTAGCGACAACTGCTGTCAGGTTGAAATGTCCTCCTCAAAAGGGCCGCCTGCGCGCCGATAAGAGTTCATAATCTTCCAATGGGAAGTTCGTGTGTTGTCATTCAGCTGTAGGACTTTGATTTGAGAATGTTGTTGGTGCTGATGTCAATTGGATCGCGTTGTATGAAGGGTGTTTTTATTATTTAGTCCCCCCTCTATCTTTGGGGACCCTATTTGGAAATGAAGTGAGTTTGCCTCATATACGTGTTTCTGTAACAGTGCAAGTGAAAGCAGATCATTTACCATCAGAAGTAATAATAAATACAGATGACACAACACTATTACAGGTTTTATTTCTAGAATTGGCAAAACAGTGAACATTAAAACAAATTGGACCAAAAGTCATCTGTTATATGTGTTCAGATGTCCTGTGTTTACCAAGTCATTAAACATGATAATTATCAGATTGAAAGCTATACATTTCTGAGATAAATTAATTTATTAACATAAGTTTCAAGCAAAATATATTTCTTGCCATAAACTGATCTTAGTTGACAAATATGCAGGCAAATTCAGAGAAATCATTTTTTAACCATGAGGATAATTCTTATCAATTCAGATTCTCCAGATTCATTATCCATTCAGACAGTAAAAGTGCGATACGATATATTAGAAATGCGATTGAATCACAACGCAATTCCAATGAAAGACGATGAGTCACCCGACGGGCGTTCAGTCGCTCAGAACCACCTTTATGATGGGTTTGCTGCAGTCGGACATTGTGGCCGTGATGGTGACGTTGTCCCTCTCGTGTTGCAGACTGGCTCCTTTGGCTTTGCCGCTGACAAAGGCTGCTGCGTCTTCTTTTTTGGACATCTCTTTGAAGAGATCGAGATCGCACTCCTTGCTGATGTCAAAGATTCCCAACCCGTACTGGTTTGACTTCTTGTTCTGGTCAAACGGAACCCGGTACAGCACAGCGATTCTCTTGGTGCAAGCTTTGGTAGAAACGTCGAGCAGGTCGTAGGTGAAGACCCCGAAACATCCTTTTGTTTTGATCGAAGGCTTGGTGAACAACGCCTCTCCAGACGAGGAGGGTTGGATGCGAGGGGGCAGAGGTTCGATGCAGCGTCCGACATGGATGTAGAATCTAGGAATAACATTAACCAAGTTAATGACGGGAGAAGGGATTTCAAAACAATGAAAGGGCAGCTAAAAAGTTGCATTTACCTGGGTTTATAAAGAGCATACTGAGAACTCTCGTTTGTGAGCACAACTTTGCACTCGCGTTGTATCAGAGGTGATTTGTATAGTTTTCCTGCAACGTCAAATCCAGTAGCCGCCAGCGATCCTACGTCTTCAACACATTCAAGGACATCAGCCGCCTCCTGCAGTTTGTCCATTTCTGCAATTCAACAACTGTTACATAAAGCTGCCCAATTTCAATGGAGCAAGAAATTAGCAGTTGAACAACTGAACCAGCAAACTGAATCACAGCTACATTTTGAACTAAACGAGAAGACAAAATGAAAAGGGAACTCTGTTTAAACACGGAAATAAAGGGACAATTTTTGATTTGTCAAAAAGTTAATATTCACTCTTGAATTTCATCCAAGCCGCTCGATAAATGTGAGTTGGATTATGGCCACTTGACCGGGCGAAGTGCATAAACCTAAGACCCTACAGCTGCCTATCATACCTTCAGCTTTCAGCTTATCCAAGAGACTTACTGTCACAGTTCAGCTCCAAACCCTCCTCACTTTCAATCCGGACTCTGTTTAACCCGTTAGTCCGACTCCTTTGTCTTTTTGTTACTCTGCCTGCTGTTTCAGAGCTTTAGATAAAAGGTCAAAGATCCCTGCAGCCGTGTGTAGTAAATTTGGGTCCACACAAGAACTGTTACACTTACTGGCTAAAATAAAAGTTAAATATAAGGTATAAAAATCCATCATAGAAAGACTGTCATTAAGCGTTATTAGTCTGCGGCACTTCATTACTTCTGTACGTGTACTTGGATTTAAAAGGTACCTTCTTTTTTAAAGCAAGGCTATTTCCTCACACCTACCTGGATCTCCTTGGATGAACGCCTCTGAAGAACTGCTGAAATCTCTGGCTGTCAAACTTTTATACAGTTGATATAGATCACAAATCTGAAGTTAGAAATTTACAACATTGGTCACCACCCGGTATACCACTTGCCATACAGTTTTTTCTAAGGATTATTACTTCAGTTATGGACAGGAGATAAGCGATAAGCAAGCTTGGATGAGCAAGACAATAAAATTCATTTATTGTCCTTTTAGAAGGGAGACACCCTTTAATTACTGCAAGTGGAAGAGAATATGAAAAGCCATCAAACTCATGTAAGGGAGAAAACATGTTTCAAACTCCAAAGAACTTGTGCGGCTGGCCAATCTCCATTTGTAATGACCTCGGGGAGGGGGTGGATTTTTGCTCTAAATATGCAGTTGCATGTAATCTAACCCTTTAATCACTTCCATGGCATTTTTTTCTTCCTCATGAAAATACTACAATTTAAGTCGAGAATAGATGCTTTTGGTTTTCACAAACAAGCAATAAAAGCAGATGTCATTCAGCAAGTGAAGTCAAGTGAAGAATCAACCCAACATTTCACCTCGTGTTCTGTGCATCCAGCGGATTGCAGCGGCTCAGGTTGCGTTTTGGCAGGTTCAAGAGAACCATGCGTTGCTCTTTGCTCAACATGCCAGTCAAAGGAAGAATATTTAGCTGTCAGGTTGGGAACTGAGTTATGCAACTCAATTGTCAGGAATATGACAATTGAGTTGCATGCGTTGATATATGCGCATGAGTTGATATATGCAATAACAACTCGGTTCATTTAAGCCATGCACCTGCTTGAGGTTCAACTTCAAGACAAAAAGACCCTCCACGATCAACAAAGGATTCGGTGAGTTCTTCTACTTAATTGAACCAATCAATAATATTAATAAATAATGGAGGAGTAAAAGATACAAGTCAGATTATATAATGTGGTGGCGGGGTGTGGTTAGCGCGGCGGCAGGGGTTGAGAACGGGGGAGTGGTTCGGGGAACACTGCCGGGGTTAATTAGCGCAGCTGGGCCGCATCAGGATAATTGTGTGTGTTCCCATTAAAACAGTGAGCAGAGCGAGGACCCGAGAGCAGAGCGGGCTGGAGCGCCGACAGCAAGCAGACAACGCTGTATAAATAAGACGAATAAAGACGAATAAAGAGGAGTTACGCAATACAACGAGTGTCCGTGCCCTCATTCCACAGAACCCGGCAACCGATAGAGCCAGAGACGGCTACAGTGGCGCCTGACCAGGGGACGACCAGGGCATGGACGGACAGCACGGCGAGGGGGCGGCGCAGCCGGTAATCGCGCTGGGGCAGATGCTGGCGGAGATCGCGGCCATGCAGAGGGACCAAGCAGAGGCCAACCGGCACTTCATGGGGGCGCTGCAAGCGCAGGCGGACCGGCAGACCCGCGCGCTAGAACAACTGGCAGCCCGGCCAGCTGCTGCCCCTCCGGCACCGGGCTCCTCAGCGTACGCGGGGCTGGTGGTCCACAAAATGACGGCCACAGACGACGTCCAGGCATACCTGGAGATGTTCGAGGCGATGGCGGGGTCGTGCGGCTGGCCGGCGGAGGAATGGGCGATCCGCCTGTTGCCACTCCTAACCGGGGAGGCGCAGATGGCAGCCCTCAGCCTTCCTCCCGGGGCCCGGCACACGTATGCGGAGGTGAAAAGAGCCATCGTGGACCGGGTAGGGCTGTCCCCTGAAGATCATCGGCGGGCCTTCCGAGAGGCGAGGCTCTCCCCGGGGGACCGCCCGTTCGCGTTCGCGCAACGCCTGAGGGACTCGGCGAACAGGTGGCTGCAGCCAGGGGGCGCGGGGGGAGCGCCGGCGGTGGTTGAGAAGGTGGTGACGGAGCAGCTCCTGGAGGGGTTGCCGCCCCGGACGGCGGCGTGGGTCCGCTATCACCGGCCGGCGACCCTGGAGGCCGCCGTCACCCTAGCCGAGGACCACCTGGCGGTCCACCCCGGCTGGCAGAGGGAGGACGCCCGACCTCCGGCGATCGCCCGGCCGGTCCCGGCGCCGCAAAGGAGGGGCCCGCAGCAGACCGGGGCGCAGGCCCCGCAACCATCAACCCCGTCCCGGGTTTCCGAGGCCCCGGGCCCGGCCGGACCCGGCAGCCTTCCCGACCCGCCGAGAGCGCCTCAATCGTCAGGGCAGGAGTGTTGGAGGTGCGGGCAGCCCGGACACCATCGCCGGGAGTGCCCGCTGATGGAGGTGGGCCAGTCGGTGCGGGTTGCCGGGCCTCCAACACCCTCCCCCGGCCCAGGAGAGACGTACTGCGTTCCGGTAAGGATCCAGGGGGGTATACACCAGGCGTTGGTGGATTCGGGCTGCATGCAGTCCATGATCCACCAGAGGCTGGTTCGGCCCGGGGCATTGGTGGAGGCATCACGGGTGAGGATTAAATGTGTGGATGGGGATATTCACGACTACCCAGTGGTGCCAGTAGAGATTAGATTTAGGGGCAAAAAGCATAGAGTAAAGGCAGCGGTTAGCTCCCGCCTTATGCACCCCCTAATCTTGGGAACAGATTGGGCGGGGTTTGATAGATTAGCGGGGCAGTGTGCGGGGGTGCGTTCACGGTCAGCAGGGACATGCGGGATGTGTGCTGTGCTCAGCGGTGACGCGAGGTTGTCCGACACTGCAGACAGGGGGGGGGAACCGACGGGGCCTCCTACGGAGACTCCGCCGGCTCCCGAGCTACGCTCCATGGAAGATTTTCCACTGGAACAGTCTCGGGATGACACTCTACGCTTTGCCTTCGACCAAGTGATACGAATTGATGGTCAACGGGTGCGCCCTGACGCAGCATTATCCTACCCGCACTTTTCATTGATTAGGGACAGACTATACAGAGTGAGCCGTGACACTCAAACGGGGCAGGAGAACACTCAGTTGGTGGTGCCGAAAAGCCGTCGGGAAATCATTTTCCAGGCGGCTCACTATAACCCGATGGCCGGCCACATGGGTAGTGACAAAACTATGGACCGGATAATGGCCCGATTTTACTGGCCCGGCATCTGGGCGGATGTGCGCCGATGGTGCGCGTCCTGCCCGCAGTGTCAGCTGGTGAATCAGCCGGCCATTCCGAGAGCGCCGTTACGGCCACTCCCGTTAATGGAGGCGCCGTTCGAACGCTTAGGCATGGACCTCATCGGGCCATTTCACCGGAGCGCACGGGGATATCGCTTTGTGTTAGTTCTGGTGGATTACGCAACACGATATCCCGAGGCAGTGCCGTTGCGCAACATCTCTGCAAAGAGCGTCGCGCAGGCACTGTTTCAGGTCATCTCCCGAGTCGGAATCCCGAAAGAGATTCTGACTGACCAGGGCACCTCGTTCATGTCACGCACACTGCGGGAACTTTACGAATTATTGGGGGTTAAGTCGGTTCGGACCAGTGTTTATCATCCCCAGACCGACGGGCTGGTGGAACGGCTGAATAAAACACTGAAATCCATGATTCGTAAATTCATTCACGACGATGAACGTAATTGGGATAAATGGCTTGATCCTCTGTTGTTTGCAGTACGGGAGGTTCCCCAGGCCTCCACGGGATTTTCTCCCTTTGAGCTGCTTTTTGGCAGGAAACCACGGGGGGTGCTCGACCTACTTAAGGAACACTGGGAGGAGGGTCCGAGCCCCGGTAAGAGCGAGATTCAGCACGTCCTGGACCTGCGAGCCAAACTCCACACACTGGGTGAGTTGTCACGGGAGAATTTGCTCCAGGCCCAGGAGCGTCAACAGCGACTGTACAACAGAGGGGCCAAGCTAAGACAATTTTCACCGGGAGAAAAAGTACTTGTATTGCTCCCTTCTTCCAGCTCAAAACTACTCGCCAAGTGGCAAGGGCCCTTTGTGGTCACACGGCGGGTCGGGGACGTCGACTACGAGGTGGCGCGGCCTGACAGGGGTGGAGCTACACAGATCTACCACCTCAACCTCCTCAAATTATGGAGGGAGGCGGAGTCTGTTTTCCTGGTGTCTGCAGTAACTGAGAGAGAGGAGCTGGGGCCCGAGGTCCCAAAGTCCACCAATCCGACCCGGCTCCATTTCGACGCCCAGCTCTCGGCGGCCCAGAAAACAGACATAGCCCAGTTGCAAGACCGATTTAATGATGTGTTCTCCCTCCTGCCAGGTCGCACGGAGCTCATAGCGCACCACATTGAGACGTCACCGGGCGTGACGGTGCGATCGAGGCCCTACCGGTTACCTGAACAAAAGCGGAAAATTGTTCAGAGGGAATTGGCTGCTATGCTGGCGATGGGAGTAATAGAGGAGTCCAACAGCGCCTGGTGCAGCCCCATTGTTCTGGTCACCAAGAAGGATGGCTCCATAAGGTTCTGTGTGGACTATCGCAGGGTGAACGCTGTGTCACGGTTTGATGCGTACCCGATGCCCCGGGTCGACGAACTCCTGGACCGACTGGGCACCGCGCGTTTTTTTACGACACTGGATTTAACCAAGGGCTACTGGCAGATTCCCTTGTCGCCAGAGTCCAAGGAAAAAACGGCATTCTCCACTCCGTTTGGGTTATACCAATTCACCACGCTTCCCTTCGGGCTGTTCGGGGCACCGGCCACTTTCCAACGCCTCATGGACCGGGTGCTGCGTCCGCATGCTGCCTATGCTGCCGCCTACCTGGACGACGTCATCATATACAGCACCACGTGGGCGGAGCACGTGCGGCGGGTGGGCGCGGTGCTGGAGTCCCTGAGGCAGGCCGGGCTTACCGCCAACCCGGGGAAGTGTGCAGTTGGGCGGAGGGAGGTACGGTATCTGGGGTACCACTTGGGCGGTGGGCAGGTGCGCCCTCAGGTGGACAAGACGGCAGCCATCGCGGCCTGCCCGCGGCCCAAGACGAAAAAGGAGGTGAGGCGGTTTTTGGGGCTGGCGGGCTACTACAGGAGGTTCATCCCGGGCTTTGCGGCGCTGACCAGCCCCTTAACTGACCTGACCCGGAAAGGTGCCTCAGATCCGGTCCAGTGGACGGAGCGGTGCCAGTGGGCGGTTGAGGCAGTGAAACACGCTCTCTGCGGGGAACCACTACTCCACACACCTAACTTCTCTCTCCCTTTTGTCTTGCAGACGGACGCGTCGAACAGAGGGCTGGGGGCCGTTTTGTCCCAGCAGGTGCAGGGGGTGGACCGCCCGGTCCTCTACATCAGCCGGAAGCTATCAGAGAGGGAGGCCAGGTACAGTACAGTGGAGAAGGAGTGCCTGGCCATCCGGTGGGCGGTCGACTCCCTGCGGTATTACCTCCTGGGACGCCAATTCACCCTCTGTTCGGACCACGCCCCGCTCCAATGGCTCCACCGCATGAAGGATACAAACGCCCGGATCACTCGGTGGTATCTGGCTCTACAGCCCTTTAACTTCAAAGTGGTCCATAGGCCGGGGGCACAGATGGTCGTGGCGGACTTCCTCTCTCGCCCGCAGGAGGGAGAGGGGGGGGAGTCGGTTCGGCCGGATGGCTCCCCGGCCTAAGTCGGGCGGTGGGGGTATGTGGTGGCGGGGTGTGGTTAGCGCGGCGGCAGGGGTTGAGAACGGGGGAGTGGTTTGGGGAACACTGCCGGGGTTAATTAGCGCAGCTGGGCCGCATCAGGATAATTGTGTGTGTTCCCATTAAAACAGTGAGCAGAGCGAGGACCCGAGAGCAGAGCGGGCTGGAGCGCCGACAGCAAGCAGACAACGCTGTATAAATAAGACGAATAAAGACGAATAAAGAGGAGTTACGCAATACAACGAGTGTCCGTGCCCTCATTCCACAGAACCCGGCAACCGATAGAGCCAGAGACGGCTACATATAAATTATCATTATTCTACAAAGAACTAAACCCAACAATTTGATAATTTAAATAACAAAATGGAACGCAAGTGTGCAGATGTGTCAGCGTTAGCAGGTTAATATGTTCTTCACAAAAGGGCTTTGTGCGTTTCGATAAGAGACAACCTGCCTTGTAGAAAGTCACTTGATTAAGAAAGAACTGGAAAATAAGATTTATTGGGAAATAATCACATTGTAAACCACAGTTGTGTATACTACTGTGAATTGAATGTTTTATGAACAAGCAAAATTCCAGTAAAACAAAGTATTTATTCAAGACATATCCTGTCTTAGTCGACAAAAATCTGATCTTAAGCATGCGAATAATGCTTATCAATTCATATTTTCTGAGAACGGCGATATATCGGAAATGCCCTGAAAGACGATGAGTCACCAGACGGGCGTTCAGTCGCTCAGAACCACCTTCATGATGGATTTGTAGCAGTGGGACATCGTGGCCATGATGGTGACGTTGTCACTCTCATGTTGCAGACCGCCTCCTTTGGCTTTGCCGCTGACGGATGCTGCTGCGTCTTCTTTTTCAGACATCTCGTTGAAGAGATCGAGATCGCACTTCTTGCTGATGTCAAAGATTCCCAACCCGAACTGGTTTGACTTCTTGTTCTGGTCAAACGGAACCCGGTACAGCACAGCGATTCTCTTGGTGCAAGCTTTGGTAGAAACGTCGAGCAGGTCGTAGGTGAAGACCCCAAAACATCCTTTTATTGCGATCTTGGGCCTAGTGAACAACGCCTCTCCAGACGAGGTAGGTAGGATGCGAGGGGGCAGAGGTTCGATGCAGCAGCCGACATGGATGTAGAATCTAGGAATAACATTAACCAAGTTAATGACGGGATAGAGAGAGCAAAGGCGCAACTAAAAAGATGCATTTACCTGGGTTTATAAAGAGTGTAGTGAGAACTCTCATTTCTGAACACGACTTTGCACTCGCGGTGTGTTATTTCTTTAGCAAATTTCTCTCCATAACCAAGTCCAGTATTTAACAGCGGCATTTCTGCAAAACAACAAACAAAGAAACATTTTAACCAATTGATTCGCAGCACAATTTTGACCAGATGACACAAAATTCATCCTGAATGTCTTTAAGAATGTCTTTAAAGTACATATGCACGGGGTAAATGTGAATAAGTATTGGTTTCAACCCACTTAAAATAGTTGTGAGTGCAACAAATTAGTAAATTACGGTCAAATTGGTGTTTTTTGAGTTCATCAAACAACCCCCTCTTTTGCAGCATTGTTCAATAAACACAATTTAAGTCACCTCAGAAGTCTAATTAAATAAGTTGCGGCGATGTACAAAGTGCAAGACCTAAATAGAGGTTACTTTAAAGAGAAATACATTACGTTAGAGCTGGCGAACTCTCGCGATAACAGCATGAACTCACGCGAGACTACGAGCAGCTGTGGCTCCGCTGTGGCAGAAAACGTGTATTTAAATCCATAGATGTAAATATATTGAACTGTCCGTGTTATTTGTCCAGGTTAGATATGTCAAACTCGCGACACGCTGTCGAACGGGTGCCCCGTCCAGACCAGTCCGCAACCGGACTGCGTAACGCCAGCTTCACTTCCTCAGTCAGCTGTTCATTCCGTTAGTGCGTGCACGCAGCAGTTTCTGGCAGTAAACTCAAATGAGTTTGACAAACCTCCTCTAAAGTGTACAAAGTCAATAACCTCAGCAAGGAGAGTAAACTGAATCATTTTGTTCGTTAGATCAGCCAGGCACGCGGAAAAAAGAGAAGAAAAAGAAAATATGGTTTATGTGTCGGGACTCGATCACCGGATCCCCACGGGAAAAACGTTGGAGCATGCTTAGAGCTAAAGGCCCACTTGAGAATCTGGGATGAAAACGTCCCTTACAAAGGGTTCATGCATCTCTGCAAAAAAATACAGGGAATAGTCACACAAAAGAAATTATAACTGCCTTACTGTTTGTTTTAGAGCAAAATCCTCAGAGATTTTTTTAAGTCTCCCTTTAATAAATTTGGTAAAAAATCAGCAGACTTGTAGGTCAAACACGGTGCCGGCGCTGCTTCGTCAAAATCTTCCAGGGGGCGACATGGAGGCAATTTTTTACTTTTGATCCAAAACTCCACATCAGGTCTGTAAAGGTCATCACGTAGGATACTCACAGAGGTTTTCAAGAGTTTTGGAGTGTGCCGAGGCTCAGAAGATGTGCTTGAACTTTCATGCGAAGATGGCGTCGTCACGGCAACAAAGTTGGTCCAAAACTTCCAATTCTCACTGTGAGCCATCGTCACAGTCTTACGTCTTATATTCCCAGATTTGAAGTTGATCAGATTAAAGGGCTAGGAAATGGACATGTAAATGTAGAAACTTTGCATTGACCTAAGCCAATAGGTGGCGCTATACTTTTTCGAAAATCACTGCATGGGAATACTTGCAGGCTTACACAAGCATCACGAATAAACATTTATAGCCAGAAATATGAATGTTCCTTGGAGTTATACCATTTTACATTTTGGAAAAAAACCTTCCAAAATTGTCCAAACTGCACGCAAGCTCACGCCCAGGTACTTTTATGAAAACTCTTGATTTTAATAACTTTTGACCCCAAGGGTGTCAGGAACCACTTGCCAGATTTTGAAATGGATCGGATTTAAACTCTCGGAGGAGTTCGTTCGTTTGTAAATGCAAAAATTGAAGGAAAATGCCAAAAATACAATAAATATAGTGCCCCCTAATGTTCAAATATTCTGAAAATATTTGGGGATGTTCTAGGACTCAATGTGAACATGTCCTAAAATTTGGTGAAAATGGGGGTTAGAAAAAAAAAAGTTATAAGCCTTTGAATTTTCAGGACACAAACCTACAAACTTCATTGGTCCATAACTTTAATGAAAAATGAGATATCAACATTCTTCTTGAGCCAATGATCATTTTGCCGAAGATTTCGTGAGAATCGGACTAAGCGTCTGGGAGGAGTTCGCAAAAAGGTGTTTTTCACAAAATTCAAAATGGCGGCCATAAAACGGTAAGCGCATTTGCATACCATAATTGACTTTTTTGTAGAGCACATCCAAGAGCACCTTTGTGAAAAGGTTCCAGCTCAATCGGTAAAAGTGGGAAAAAATGTCCCCATAGGCACCACTTTTTGGTGGCGCTAGAGAGCACTTTTTTTTATCCCCTAATTGCGGGACCCGACTCATACCTCAATTTTGCGCACTTCTGAAGCGCGTGCAAAAATTCAAGAGTTTTTGAACATGATAAAGTCCCCAAAAGTGCAATCGAAGTGGCAGAAAAAAAAATTCTTGCAACTTACAATAACAATAGGGCTTTCGCCCGACTTTCAGTCGGCTCAGGCCCTAATAATGTTTGAATAAATGAAGCATAAGAACGGCAAGCCCCCAAAAATGTATTTAATCAAAGAAAGAGTACAAATAAAAAACAGATACACTCACCTAATTGTGCAAGTCCTTTAGGTGGGTGAAGAGTTAGATGTTTAGAGCAGATCTCCCGCTTCCAACCTGCAAAACAATGTTATTTATATAAAGTCCTTTCTACTCTGCCGTGGTTCTGCTTACCTGCGCTGAACACCTTTGAGGAACTGCTGCTGGAAGCTCTGGTTGTCAGCAGTCAAACGTTGCTTCATATACAGCTGAGCTGGAAACCCGGTTCTCCAGGCAGTTGGATTGCATTTTTACATAAGTATGAACCCTCAAACACACCTGCATAGGTTATTCAAAGCGTGCCACTCCCCCGATCTAGATGGAGAACACGTTATGTGCACAAGATATTTAAAAAGAAATGCCTCAGTGAAAGTTATAAAATCTGCTCCATTCAGGCCGATGGAAAATTGAAAGAACGCCGTTAAAATAGAAAAAACTGCAACAATTAACACTTCTTAAAGTCACAAAGGCACCTGTAGATACTTTTTAGCCCATTGAACTTATTTGGATTTTATTCTTCCAAATAAAAATAAATTGCCCCCTAAATTACATGTAAATTTCCTACCCTGATGCACTGTATGCTATCTGGTGTATGCCAAGCGGTGTATGTTATCTGGTGTATGCCATTCTAGTTTCAACTGTTGCTCAATACAGCATTACTTAGATATTAAAAATGGAAAATCTTTCCTCCGGAGTCTAAATTACAGTGGCCCTGGAGTGCAAAACAACATTACAAAGAATTAAACTCTTTTACAAAGCTCAAGACAAATTAACATTTTGGAAAACAAATTAACATTGTTGAAAACAAATTAACATTTTATAAAACAAATTTACATCTAAAAAAACAAATTTACATCTTAGAAAACAAATTTACATTTTCGAAAAACAAATTTACATTTTCGAAAACAAATTAACAAGACGCTAAACACTTTTACCAATCCCGAAACAAATTAACAAAGTACAGATTCCTCACGGAAAGCGAACGTACCAAATACCGGAAGTGAGGGAAGTGTTGAGCGCGGTGTTTTCATTGGTTGTGGAGTTTATGGCGACAAAGACGTTCATTGGAGGCATGGATTGCCCGTTATGTGGCAAACACATGAACAGCTTAACCGGTTTTGCGTTACGTGTGGTCGGTGTTTGGAGTTTTTAAAGGACGCGGACCAGACGGAAACACCAGACATACTGCATCATTGCGTTCAATATTTTAACGAGGGCCACTCGTACGCTGTAACCGTGGACATGATGTCAAGTCTACACGGTGTAAACATGCACACTGGTTTTTGAACCTACTGGTTTGGCTACGCGTGCGTGATTGTTTTGCCCTGACAGCGGCACATGTGGTCTGCCTCGGTCACCTGATGCTATAAGCAAACGTTGCAATTCTCCCTTCATACTGATGTTGCACGCGTAGCCAACCAATGAAAACACCGCGCTCAACACTTCCGTCACTTCCGGTATTTGGTACGTTCCCTTTCCGTGAGGAATCTGTACTTTGTTAATTTGTTTCGGGATTGGTAAAAGTGTTTAGCGTCTTGTTAATTTGTTTTCGAAAATGTAAATTTGTTTTTCGAAAATGTAAATTTGTTTTCTAAGATGTAAATTTGTTTTCTAAGATGTAAATTTGTTTTATAAAATGTTAATTTGTCTTCAACAATGTTAATTTGTTTTCCAAAATGTTAATTTGTCTCGAGCTTTGTAAAAGTGTTTCATTCTTTGTAATGTTGCTTTGCACTTCAGGGCCACAGTACTAAATACAATAACTTTCCATTACAAAGGTCAAAATGGCGACGGCTCTTATTGAAGATGAGGTTAAAAGCTTAATGTGTCTTTTCACAAAAGGGCTTTGTTCGTTCCAATAAGAGACACCCTGCCTTGTTTAACATCAGTTTATAGAACTTCCAGTAGGAAGTCAGTTGATCGCTGATTCACATTGAGCTTGAAAGTTGAAAGATAAAGACAGAAGCAATAAAGACACACTGGAAAATAAAGATTAACGTGATCATACATGAGCATGAAAAATAGGAAAAATCTGTCCATTGTGTATTCATTTAATGGGAAATAATCACATTGTGAATCAGTTTTGAATACCTCTGTGTAAATTAAATGCACTCACTATTTTCTCATTTAATTAATGATGAGAAACTTAGATTTAGATTTTCCAAGAATGTCGAAATATAGGAAAGGCAATTTGACTACAATGTAATTTCAATAAAAGGACGATGAGTCAGACGGGCGTTCAGTCACTTAGAACCACCTTTATGATGGATTTGTCGCAGTGGGACATTGTGGCCATGATGGTGACGTTGTCACTCTCATGTTGCAGACCAGCCTCTTCGGCTTTGCCTCTGACAAAGGCTGCTGCGTCTTCTTTTTTGGACATCTCATTGAAGAGATCGAGATCGCACTCCTTGCTGATGTCAAAGATTCCCAACCCGAACTGGTTTGAATTCTTCTTCTGGTCAAACGGAACCCGGTACAGCACAGCGATTCTCTTGGTGCAAGCTTTGGTAGAAACGTCGAGCAGGTCGTAGGTGAAGACCCCAAAATATCCTTTCATTTTCATCGAAGGCTTGGTGAACAACGCCTCTCCAGACGAGGAGGGTAGAATGCGAGGGGGCAGGGGTTCGATGCAGCGTCCGACATGGATGTAGAATCTAGGAATCACATTAACCAAGTTAATGACGTGAGAAGGGATTTCAAAATGAGAGCAAAAGGGCAACTAAAAAGATGCATTTACCTGGGTTTATAAAGAGTGTAGTGAGAACTCTCATTTCTGAACACGACTTTGCACTCGCAGTGTGTTATTTCTTTAGCAAATTTCCCTCCAAAATCAAGTCCAGCTTTTGATCCTGCGCCATCGACACTTGCACTTTTTTTCAATTTCCCTCCCAGTTTTAATACATCACCCATCGCCGACGTTACGCTTGATATGATGTTAGCTGTATTCTCCAGTGCCTCCATTTCTGCAAACCAACAGTAACAAAGAAACATTTTAACCAGCACAATTTTAACCAGATGATGGCGCTTAATGAAATGTGAATAGGTTATAAACTTCATCCTGAGAGGGACGCTTGATGAAATGTAGAAAAATGAAGAAAAGTACATATGCATACATATGCACAATCCTTTTTTGTAGTTATTGTATTAATTGTGTGTTTTGTATCTGATACTTATCTTATGCTGCCCACTTGGCCAAGGGGCTTAAAGTTTAAAATAATGGTTCAATAAATAAAGCATATATACAGCAGATCCAGCACTTCCAACCTGAAAAACAATGTTATTTATTTTCTCATTGTCACACGACATTATCAAATAGTTTTGTCATTTTGTTTTTTCTGATAAAAAAAACATTTCACAGATCCATCATAGTTCTTTTACAAGGAACTAAACCAAACAATGTGGTCATTATTCAATAGTAAATGGAGTTTGCAGATGTCTCATTCTTCAATTAAGTCCTTTCTACTCTGCCGTGGTTTCTGCTTACCTGCACTGAACACCTTTGAGGAACTGCTGCTGGAAACTCTGGTTGTCAGCCCTCAAACTTTGCTTTGTATACAGCTAATGGAGCGTGAAAACTGGTTTTCCAGGAAGTTGGGTGGCATTTTTACAATAAGAGGGAACCTTCAAACATTCCTCCGGGCATAAATTAATCCAAGCGTGTAACTCCACCGGTGTACTCGAAGAACATGTTTTATTGCACGAGATAATAAAATAAAGGCCTCAGTACGAGTTATGATATCAGTTCCATTCGGGCCGAGGGAAAATTGAAATAATGCCGTTAAAGTAGTAAAAACTGCAGCAATTACAGTTTTTATCAAATGCTAAAACACATTTCACAAACGTTTCCTCCATGTTCCCCAATGTCTAAACACAACACCCTTTTCTAGAGCTACATAAACACAACCACAACTTCTCACTTCAAAACTCAAACTTTCACACCAAAAGAGCAGCTCAAACTTTCAAAAATATAGTAAAATGTCTTCAAAAAGGCACCTGTAGATGAAAGAATAGCACAAAATGTAAACCATACTTACTTTCAAGCCTATTAAACTCATTTTAATTTTATTCTTAAGAAATGTACCAAAACAGGTCTTGGGAAGAGAAAATTGAAAATAAATTTGAAACAAAACATAAATCAAACCCTCTACAACCAAGAGAAATCTGTTGCTAAATGAAATTAATCACTATCCTGAAGCTCATTTACAGGATATTCAACTTGTCTTCAGAGGGAAACATCAAGTGCATCTTTGGACCTAAACATCATAAACAGTTACTGTCACACTGATATTCCTGCGCTGTAGAATAATAAAACCCTGGGTGGCGAGAGGGCTTCTCGATGCTGGCAACGCTAACTCAGCATTTCCTCAACTGACGCTGTAACTGAGACGAGATAAAGAGAAGGGGGTGTGGCGATAATTGTCTCCTGGATATTGATGTCCATTAGACAGGTATGAAGCACCCTGTTCCTCTCTCTCTCACACACACACACACACACACACATATAGACACACACACACACAGCAGCAGATCCGGTTCCCTGCCCTCAGCGCTCAATCTAAGATTCCCAGCACTTATCATTGATTATTAATGGAAGGTTTTTAAAAAAGGGAGGGAAGAGGGGGTGGGGGGGGCGGAAACTGATCTGGCTCTCTCTTGGAGTTAAGAGAGACCTGGGGGGGTGGCGGGGGGGGTTACTGGTCCGTTGTCTTTTCCCAGAAACCCCTCTGGAGCGCACGGCTCGTGTCTGAGGGGCCGCGGCGAGGCTCGAAGACAACGATCACGCCGACTCTCCACCTTCCAGTAACCGCCTGCGAGTCATCGAGAAACGAAAGAACAATAAAAGACTCAACCTGTCGAACAAGAAGGGCCAGCTGACTTTACAGTTTTTCTCAAATGCTAAAACACATTTCACAAACGTTTCCTCCATGTTCCCCAATGTCTAAACACAACACCCTTTTCTAAAGCTACATAAACACAACCACACCTTCCCACTTCAAAACTCAAACTTTCACACCAAAAGAGCAGCTCGAAGCTTTCAAAAATGTAAACATTATACACATCATTACACACTACAGCAAAACAATTGAAAACACATTGCTCAATGGTTCTTTGTTTCATAACTGCCAATGCATATTTTTAGAAACTTTACAGTAATGGATCTTCTTAGATCTCTGCAGAGGATTAGGCATTTAGATTTGTGAGTTTCATATGAAGAGTATAAATCTATAGTAAATTCTACATGTACAATACTGTAACACAGCTCAATGCAAAGACAGAATCTATTGCACACAACAATACTCTTGAAAACATGATCAGGGTGTGAAGTTTTTTTATTTACTTTATTCACACCACACACACCACAATCACTGTGCGGCATCATGCCGTTGAGCTGCATCGGGCCACATCACCTCATCCACGTCGCAGGCTATATTGTCTCTTGCCAGGCACCTCGGGAAAAACGCCCTGGAATGGCGAATCCGTCCTTGGAAGGCCTCCACTGGGAGGTCAACACAGGCCAGCTCCATTGCCCTTAGGAGGTTCTCTCTAGTGTATGGTTGTCTGTCATAAACCTTCCATCTCCACGATGAGAAGAACTCCTCTATAGGGTTCAGGAAAGGGGAGTAGGGTGGCAGACAGACGTTTAAAAAGTGGTTACTGTTGGTGGTGAACCACTCTCTGATTTGGTTTGTTCTGTGGAAGCTTACATTGTCCCAAATGATCACATAAATGTGATGTGCGAGCCAAGGATGGTGTTGTTGGCGGTCCAGGAGGATGTCTTTTAGCTCCTCTAGGAAGGTGAGGAGACGTTGGGTGTTGTAAGACCCAAGGACAGCATGCCGGTGGACAAGCCCCTCCAAACCCATGTTTGGAATCTTCAGCAAACTGTGCACTCTGAACTTTTATACATGTGGTCACAGCATTAGCAACAAGTGTCTTCAATTTTGAGTCATTGTGTGTAATGTGCACATCTGGAGCGTTGCGATAATTAATAAATGCCTCTAATGTTTTACTTCCTCTTCCTGTTTGTTTGGCCGCACCTTGTGACTCATCAGTGTTTTTTCATCTCGGTGTTTCTGGGTCTTTGTAGCAGACGTGGGTGGACGCCCCCCCCCCCCCCCCCCCCCGAGGATAAGCTTTGTGTGGTATTAGCGGGCTCAGATGTATTTGTTGTTTTTAATAATGTCAAGTTTGGAAAGTCACCGATCCGTCTCGTTTTTATTGTTATTGCCAAAGGAGTTCATTACTGTAATATTTCCTGAAATACTTCAGGCAGGAACTTCTTCTTTATCGAGAGTTGGACTTACTGTCACATAGTTTGAGCAACAGTAGTATAACTACGAGAAGTAATTACTTTTTATTATCGCTTTCATTTCTGTCTCTTATCCAGTCGTACGTCTGAGACAGCTGATAACATTCAAAATCCACTCTGATGGTGTGATGGAGGTGGTGAAAAAGTTGATCATGAGACAACTTTTGAGCAAAGGAGCAGGTGACCGTGAGTTAATGAGTGATACAGGGAGTGTACGACAACCACGTAGTCCCTTCACAGAGTGCCTACGTGGACACCCGACGCCCCCCGTGTCCTGCACACAGAGACTCTCATGGTTAAACTGGGTCAAAGGCGTCCTTTAAAGGCTTCTTCTGTCCTCTCGCAGGTCGGGATTCTCTATTTCCAGCCGAGCGTTTTCCGCTGCATTCTGCTGCGATGGGTCCGGCTGCTGGGTTTCGCCACCGTCTATGGGACACTGACTCTTAAGTTGTACAGGTAACACACACACACACACACTCATCTACACACAACCGTAACGTCATTATCAATTCCGGGAAATCAGATTGTCTCTTAAAGTGCCGTCACACTGTGTCTTCTCCTTGTGGAAGTAGGGGCCTTATGTGGTGTGGAAGGCAGCGTGTTGCTCCTGTAATTCATCACCAGACTACATGTTTGGGACAGGAGGGGGTGAGGGGGGGTGGGGGGGGGGGGGGGGGGGGCGATCACTGCCTCATTAAGTGTAAGAGGGAAATGCCAAGTAAGAGTAATTAGGAAAACATGGGGTGCCTCGGCCCCGAATGATCCCCATCTATAACGTGAGACAAACCGAGAGACAAATGTGTGAGATGAGAGGCAGAGACAGGACAGCTGGAGGAAAGAGTGACTGGGGGGGGGGGGTATCAGCACTAGATCGCTGATAATGAGACTGGGGGGGTTGCTGTATTTAAAGTATTGCACATAAATCTGATCTAAATCTTCAGGTGAAACCGTCAGAGAGGAGATGCTGATGATGAGGATGTGGCCCTCAGAGGTGCAAGTTAACATACTGCACGGATCAATTTTTGATAGAGGGTTGGTTGGTGGGGTGGGGGGTTGAGGGGGGTTAATTAGCCGGGAGCGCAGTGGACACTTCATCAATGTGCGTGAAGGGCAAAGCCTAAGAATAGCGACGGCTGGTCATGTGTTTGAGCACCGTTTCATTCCTGCTCCGCGGCTCTGTGGCTTTAAAGCTGCAGGAAGCTGCAGGAAGGGTAAAATACGGTAAAAAAAAGGGTACATTATCATATAAATACCACATCCTCGTTGTTGTCTGACGTTCATCGAGCTTCTTTGAGTTTACTCCGCCGTGGGAATTCACAGGTTCAAAGTCTAAAGATGCCCCAAAAGGCTCTGATATGGGATCGTTTAGCTTGAGTCCGTATTGGGAGACAGGATTGTCACCCGCTGACGTTGGATTCCGCCCAAAAACCCAATGAGGATTTTTTTTCTTTCTCCTCGCCCCCCCCCGCAGGGTGCTGAAGGTGTTCCTGTCCCGCACCGCGCAGAGGATCCCCTACATGACCAGCTGGCGGGTGCTGCGGCTGCTGGGCATCATCCTGCTCATCGTCTGCTGGTTCCTGGTGGCCTGGACCTCCGCCGTCTGCCAGAACCCGGACAGGAAGTTGGCTCTGATCGACGTGGGCTACACGCCCGACGGGCTGCAGTTCAGCATGTGCCTGCTGGACCGCTGGGACTACATGATGGCCGTCGGTAAGGCCGCTCGACGCACATTTTCACCCCGTTCACCAGGTCGTTGATGAAAGTCTTTCTGATTTATGAATGCGCCCCGCAGTCGGGGGTCTCATTGTTGTGCTTTTCATAGTTCTTTGCTTTTTATAACAGTAAAACAAAAACAAACAAAAAAGCTAGTTCCAACCCAGTGATGATTTATTATTCAGCACACTTTATTAATGCGCAACAAAACTGCAGCTTCAGCGCTGCAATGGCGTCTTAATTTAATCAAAACATACAATTGTTCCTCTCATATTCATATTCCAGATGCTCTGAACTATCTGTACAATTCAAAAGCCCTTCTGGAGGAGGATATTTACAAAAGCCAGAGTTGTTAATGCCGTAACAATGATCTATTATGCTAATTATACCTATAATTATCTGGCTGACTTATTCTTCTTGGTTTTAAAACGGAGACACAGATTTGTTTTATGGAGCTATTTTCCAATAAGGGATCTTTGGAAGCTTGATAGTAGGTAGAGAGAGAGAGAGAGAGAGAGAGAGAAAGACTAATACTTTACCCAATAATTTACGTTTTCTTTGTATATTCAAAGCCTATATCTTGTTTTTTGATGATTTTAATGTTGGTCATCTTATTTTATGACATCACTTTAAATCATAGTGTTTATTCCTCAATTTAAATGACGTATGTCATTGGATTAAAACAGATATTAAAAGAAATCGTTAAATGGGAAATTGAAAGATGTGGAATGTCTCTTTTGCTTTGGTTCATTTTAGATATTCGACCTCACGCAACCTTGAGTCAATAGCTCTCCTGTGATTGGCCGATTGCATCGAGCGCTCACAGTTCTTCCTGCTGCGAGGGGAACATGTGACCCCTCTCCCCCTCCGGCTCGAGCAAAGGACATAATACGTAAAAAAATAAAGGCAGCACGTCTTCATGGAAAAAAGCAGCTTGTTTATTGCAGGGGGGGGGGGGGGGAGCAGGAGACGTTTCATGGGGTTGCCATGGAGGTGCACAGGGATTCGTTTATTGCCCAGAGAATAAACCCACAGCTGTTGAGTGAGACGGCCCGTGCTAACGGGGGTATTCTCCCGTGTGCCTGAGATGTGCTCCAGTAATACAGTACGTTCTCTCTCTGCGCCCCCCCCCCCCCCCCCCCTCACCCCCCCACCCATTCATCCATCCCCCCCATAGCTGAGTTCCTCTTCCTGCTGTGGGCGGTGTACCTGTGCTACGCTGTGAGGACGGTGCCCTCGGCCTTCCACGAGCCTCGCTACATGGCCATCGCCGTTCACAGCGAGCTGGTCCTGACGGCCATATTCTACGCCATCAGGTGGGAGCTCCTCCAGTCATCAGGGGGGAGGGAGGGGGGGGGAGTATGTGTGTATTCAAATAAAGACTCTAAACCTGTTTCTTCCACTTAAAAAAATGAGAAAATGCAAGATCGATTAGACTTATTTATTTTATTTTGTATAAATCTCAAAACTTCGGCAAAACTGGTCAGCGAAATAATTGAAGTATCTGCATACCAAAGATATGCAGCGGTGTATACTCTACACTGCGGGTGCAGTAACGCCCCCCCCTGCGTGCGTCGCGTTGACTCCATATTTAATACCACAGTCTTTGATTTGTTCGTTGTGACGCTGCATGTCCTCCGGTGCCTCCTTTCCGCCCCGCCCTGTTCACCTGGGAGCGCTCGTTTCTTTATTTTTCTGTGGAATTGTCCCTCTGTCTCCGGTGCACGCGTCTAAACAGCTGCAGCGTGCACTTCATCAATGATGCGTTTCAGCTGACGCCCGCCGCAGCCCTTCCTAGCTGGAGTCCCCCTAATTGAGAGCTGAGCCCCATCACATTATTTACTAATGAACCGTGTCAGAATGATTTATGGGGGAACGGAAAATAATAGCTTGACTTATTGTCAGGCCGTATTTCATTTAGAAATGTATGAACCATTATACTTATAAAAAAAGGAGTTTTATCTGATAGTTATATATGCAAGAAATCAGATTTCTGGTATTTGAGCATCTGGCTCTTCGCGATTACTGTGCCAAGCCTATTTTTTTTATCACATGTGAGGCTTAAATTGGCCAAACGAGAGCGTTAATAAACTGGAAGGATGCCTGGCGTGGATGGTTATGTCTCCCGGCAGCCCCCCCCCCCCCCCCCTGCAAAGGAATCCCGCTCACTGATCCCACCGTGACCAGCTAAAGTTGCGGTGGTCGTCGGGGGTTTCAGCCGGCCCCCGGGTGCCAGTGTGACGCTGATAGAAAAGGAAAGGGGGGGCGGGGGGGCGTTTACAGCGAGAGGTGCAGGTGGAGGCGTGAGTGAGGGGGGGGGGGACCAGATCAAGTTCACTCTCCTTTTTTTTTTTTTACCTTTTTGTAAGAACGCGGTGAGGATTGTGTCCTTGGCGGCAAAAGGATCGCCCAAGTGGAGCATTATAGCAGGCGGAGGAATAGACGCCCAGACAGATGGTGTATAAATCTACTTTGGCTGAGAAGCCATTAAGTCCGCTGCTCCCTGTCTGTATCTAAGAGGGTTTCTGCAGATGGAGCGACGGCTATGAATACCACAGCATAATTTAGTCAGAGTTCAGTGCCTTCACTGTACGTACCTTTGGTTTTTATTAACAAAAGCTGTTGGCCTGGGGAAAAGGAGATAAGAGCGCTGGATACTGACATGGTAATGAGCACGTTGAGGTTGAGCTGCTTGATGAATGACTGCATTAGTATTCGTATTAGTGTCCTATTATTCTATGTATTCCTTGTGCTGTCATCCCTTTAACATCTGGATACCCCTGCTCTCTGTGTTCCTACATTATATCTCCTCCTTGGGTCCTGACAGGTTCACTCTGGCTGCGGAGCTCCACCCGGACTGGATGCTGCTGCTGTTCTTCACCCACACCCACTTAACAGTAACAGTAACGCTGGGTCTGCTCCTCATCCCCAAGGTAGACCGGTCAATAACCAACAGCCGCCACTCCCGGGCTCGTCTTTCTTAACAAAAGGCGTACAATAGCTAACTTTCTCCGCGGTCTCTCCACCAGTTCCTGTTTGCCGGCACCCACATGAGGGAGGACATCGCCTCCGAGGCCTACGAGGACGAGCTGGACATGGGTCGCTCCGGGTCGTATCTCAACAGCAGCATCACGTCAGCGTGGAGCGAACACAGCCTGGATCCTGAGGACATCCGGGTGAGCGGCGTTTTCGCCTCGACCTTCCCACTCCCAGTTTGCATAACATGGTGACGTCTTAAAAAAAAAAAAAAAAAGTACTGAGCCATGGCAGTTTTTTATTGCAGACACCAGACGAAACGGGCCATCTCAGTTCTATTAATGGCTGCGCCGTCAGGTCTTGCGAAAGTCTTTGGGAAAAACGTACCAACGTGAGCAGAGATTTCCGTTTGTCTGTTAGAGCCGCAGAAGTCTCTCTACCAAAATTTGGGCAAGCCTATTGAGCTCCATCGGGTCACATGTGCTTCGAGACAGAAATACAATCATCTAAAGAGCTGAGCTTCGAGGCTGTTTCAGACCTTACTCCATTTCCTTATTTTATGCTGTCAAAGATTGTCCTGTCTTTTCGTTTCAGCACGCTTGCGATGCTTCGTCGTGCATCAAATTACTGATCGTCTGTAGTCTCGTGCCATGGATTTGCACTGCATGCTCTCTGTGCAGTAGAATGTCTGCTTTTTTATGTGTTTTGATTAGAAATCCATTTTATTTTAATCTGTAGCTGTATCAAGATAATTTGTTCCCAACTGACCACTTCGTCTCCCTCTTCTACCCCTCGATTCCATCACCAATACGTAGGAGGAGCTGAAGAAACTCTACTCCCAGCTGGAGATCTACAAGAGGAAGAAGATGCTGGCAAACAACCCCCACCTGCAGAAGAAGCGGAGCTCCAAGAAGGGGTTGGGTCGCTCGCTGATGAGGCGCATCACTGAGATCCCTGAGTCGGTGCACCGGCAGTGCAGCCGCGAGGACAAGGACGCCGGCGAGCACGGCAGCAACCGCAACAGCATCTGCATGTTGAAGAAGAACCCCTTCGATCCGACGCACCAATCGAAGCCGGCCAAGGAGGACACGCTAAAGAACAAGGTCTTCTCCCTCAAGAAGTCCCACAGCAGCTACGACCACGTCCGCGACCAAAGCGAAGAGTCCAGCAGCTCGGCCACGGACAAGATGGAGGCGACGCCGGCCGAAGGCTCCCTCCTGGACACGCTCATGGGCAAGAAGCTGGTCAAGAAGCAGTCCAGCGACAACGTGAGCGAATCCACCGAGTCGGTCCCTCTGGTCTGCAAGTCAGCCAGCGCCCACAACCTGAGCGCCGACAAGAAGCCGATCCACCCTCGAGCCTCCATGCTGCAGAAGTCGCTCAGCGTCATCGCCAGCGCCAAAGAGAAGACTTTGGGCTTGACCTCGGGAAAGGCAGCGGGCGCGGAGGAGAGCAACAAGAAAAGTCAGCCCAAGGGCAAAGACGCCAGGGTCAACCCGGAGCCGGACATGGAGCGCCAGCCCAAGATGATCATTAGCCAGTCGGTCGAGTACAAGCAGACGGCGGCGTTGGGCAGGATCATGAAACAGCCGGCGAGCAGCAGCCAGCCTTCGATCTGCTCCGATCCGGTCAAGGCAAAAGACCTCTACGATCTCTCCGAAGTGTGCCCCTGGGAGGTGGAAGACCTCCCAACCCCGTCCGAAAACAAGGTCCAAAAGCACGTGTCCATCGCGCCGAAGGAAACCACCACGGTGCACGGCGGTGGCGGCGCCATGGGGGGAAAATCTCAGAAGCAGAAGCCCTCCGACCAATCCCCGTCCAGGGCTTCGAAGACCAGCCAGAGGACGGCCGCCGCCGCCGCTCGAGCGGACGTGTGTCCGTGGGAAGACGGCGGGGAGAGTCAGGGAGGCCAAGAGGACGTCTCGAAGCAAAAGAGCAGCAAATCCCCCAAGACCCAGCGGCCTTGTTCCACCACGGAGAGCCCCAAAACACACCCGGCGGACGTCTGTCCGTGGGACTCCGAAGAGCCCCAAAAGACGGCGGAGCCGCAGAGGAGAGGCCCCTCCCCCGCGGAGGGGAAAGCGCGGAGTACCCTCTCGGATCCTTCCAGAACGGAAGGCTCCCTCCTGCCGACGGCTCCGGAGAGGACGCCGAGCCCCTCTCGGGCGCACCAGACCGCGGAGGCCCCGTCGAAAACCCCGAGAGCCGTCGAGAGGTCGAAAGACGTCGCCGCCGACGACAGAGGCAGAGCAAAAGCTAAGGACAAGGGTAAATGTTCGGAGAAACGCGCGAGCCAGCAAAAGATGGCGGAGGTGTGCCCGTGGGACGTGGAGGGTCCGCCGGAGGCGGCGCCGGTGGAAAAACGGAGAAGCGCGAACGTCGGGGCGGCCAAGGCGAAGCCGGCTGATGTCTGTCCGTGGGATTTTGCTGACGCGTCGGATAAAAAAGGTACAGATTCTGGTTCTGTCGTGAACCCAAAGGCCGGAGTCGCCGTCGATGCAAAGAAGGCAGATGTTTGTCCCTGGGACTTTGACGACGGCACGTCGAGCAAGAAGGCGTGACACTCGACCTTAATGGACCACTCGAGCTATAGTTATTGATGTGTACCTTTTTTTTTTTTCACTTTGAAAACGGTTAAATATTACCTTTTACTAATAGTACGGTGACTTGGAAAGAAAAGTTGATCAAGTTCCACAAGTTGCCTTCCTTTCCGAGGTTTTGTTCCTGTTTTACCTATTTTGAAAATAAGTAAAATTCACAACAACAAAAGAATGACGAGCATTCCAGATTACTACAGGAAAGTCCTGGAGATGAAACTTTAGACTAATTATGCAACTTTTGATTCAGCCTTTTCACCTCATCAGCAATGTCAAAGATCTGCATTCATCCCGTTCTGTATGCGGTTCTTTCCGTGCATCAACGTCATCGCGTGGAGGACCTGACTTGACGACGTGGCGACTGGATTCGTAGGGGGGAAAGAAGAAAAAAAAGACAGAAGGATGAAATTAAAAGTTGTGCGAAACAGCAAAAGCGAAAGCCAAAGAATAAGGGAACATCTGCAAGGAGGGATACAAGAGGGAATCAGTCTCTAGCACTTTAGCCAACTCCATAAGTAAAGATCTCCTCCTTCGTTGCATGGCAACCACGCGGGACACCGAAAAACATTTTTCCCTTCTTTTCTTTAGATCTATTTAATTGTAGTCCTCGGCAGATTTAAAATGCTTCCAAGTCTGCAGAGATGTACTGTATGTGCCTAAACTAACTAGCGTTGTCTTGTACCAGTGGAAGCAGGCGGCTTCTCCTTCGGCCCTTTGTGACGGTGAATTATATAAACAGCATGCACAGCCGGGTGTTCGAGAGTAGACGGACCCCAGCGGTCAGCGGATGCAGTTAATGTCCGGGTAAATAACATTTATCTTTTGTTGTTTTTTGTACATACCAGAGTCACTCCTTTTTTTCCCGCTCGTTTCATATTTCCAAAAGCTCCTTCTGGGTGGTAGTGCAGCATTCACTTGCACCAAGTGCGTGTTGACGAATCGTGGATCTAAACTTCACCAAAACTGACCCTCAGCCCGGAGAAAAAAAGGCCGCCGATCAAAGCCGCTGCTCAAGAAGAAGGTTAAACGTTGTGTTTTATTTGTTCCACGGGGGAACAATCTGAGACCTGGAACTTCACTAGAACAACAGTCCGGTGTCGCAAGCGGTCAAACGAGCGCACGCGCACCGTAAAAAATCGCAGACCCGGCTTCCCGATGCCGCTTTGACCCTCCGCACTTGCCGTAGTTGTGCGTGCAGACAGCTCTCCTGTGCAATGACACATTGTTGTAGCCCGATGTTTCACTTCACGCACTTTTTCTGGCTCCTGCAACGTAAGATTGTCCCCCCAAGTGATCTGTAGATTAGAGACAGGACGGTTCTCACTGACCTCTTAGTTGCACACATGTTACGCTTTAATGTACGGCCACATCTTAAACTGTCTCGTAGACCTAATCACTGCATAGATTAGCAGGATGTAGCAGAATACTACACGGGAAAGATCTCACACAGACGCTCATGTCGAATAAAGAGGTTGAGATCGTTCAGCTAACTGTGATCTGAACCGTTGTGGTCATGTGACCTGTCACACTTTGTTTCAGCGATGGCGCCTTGTCTCCAGATGGAATAACCGGTTGACTGCAGCGTTACAGCAACAAATCATAACTACTATGAGGTTTTTATACAGCGGGAACAACCCTTTCGTATTTCACAATAATAATATTACTGCTAGCGCAACACTGCCATCAGTTTGTTCTTCACGTTTCTGCTCGTTGTTCCCAGTTCAATGCGCTGATTCATCGAGATGAACATGAATTAGGCGATTATTGACGATGTGGCCGTCAATAAACAATCCAACAAAACCGCTTGAAAGGCTGGTTCGGTGTTCCGTATCTAAATGTCTAAACGTTCCTCATGAATCGTCAAAGTGGGAAGAAAAAGAAATCTCCCACAGCAGTGGTGGGGAGAGCTATGTATGAATTTACATTAACTGAATGTCGTCCCTGATTGTAATTATCTAAATTTGATGTCAAATTCCTAAATATCAAAGATCTGTAGGAGTCTTAACTAACTGTGGTCAAATATATATTTTTAAAATCTCTGCTAATTTTCAAAAACCATATTTAAACATTTCTTCAATTCTCTTTATTTATTATTAGCATTAAACTGAAATCAATCCAGCGGCAGTGAGTCCGGGAGGAGCCGTGGACGGACGGTAGCGATTTGATGGATCGACGTGTCCATCACGGGCCGCGCAGCATCTGAAAAGCCCCCCCCTTTTTTCTCTTTCTCTTCACAGTCGCTGTCGCATTGATTTTCATCTTCTTTCGCGCTGGCCTGAATGATGAATATTACGCTGTTTTATTTATTCAGTGCGCGCGTGCAGCCCGTCGTGACCTATTATGACCGAGCCGCCCGACACGACTGCTACTATTGCTACTACTATTCAATTCTGTGACGTCGTAAATCTTGCTCTTGTGGCTTCTGCATGAATTCCAGAAAAAAATTAGAAATGATAATAATAATAATAGGAACCCATGTTTCACTGCCCTTGATAGAACAAAAAAAGGATCTTTTATGGACTGTTACAAGTTGTATAGTGAGTGATACTGTCCCTAACCCACTGTATTATGTGCTTGTTATGACTATTGCTCTATGACAAGCTTATAGCATCAATATATGGGAATATTTGGTAGATTTATATTGTGTTATATTGTGATAGCATGTACATAAAAAATACCTCCTCTGCAATAAATATTTATATGAAAATGAAGTGCGTGTTTTTCTGAATGTTGGCGCCTACTTCTCTGATCCCAAGACTCTCCCATGATGCACTTGTGCTCAGCCGTCATCGCTGTGTCCCTGTCGGGCCTCTAAAAGGCAAAAAACAGCTTTTCTTTCCTATTTATCACCACAGCTACTGAGATGTTTTACCTCTGTAAATGTGTTTTTCCAGGGACAGCTGTCTCTCTGAGTCAAAAGGGGCGAATTAAGCCAGTCAAAACACGACCTTACACACAGTAAGGTGTCAAAAGCTTTTTTATTTGTAATAACAAACATAACAGCTGGGTCAAAAGGGGAAATAGTTTCTAGCTCTATTAATACTTCTCCCGTCCCGTTGTATTGTGCGTGACGGGCGACCCTCGACCCCTCGCTTACGTCCCGGCGGCCGAGTGACAGAGCAAACGGGAGAAGGGTATTACGTAAAGCAAGCGTGTTACCATTGATTCCTGTTTACAACAGCGCTTTTCTTATAAATAGAAGATCAATACAGGCTACTGCAGGGAACGAAAATAGCGAAACGTCGGAGAGGAAGACGGTTAGTTGTGAGAAATGACTTGTGATGCTGAGGTACAGTGACTGACAATGAGCCTCTGTGTTTGTTTTGTTGTATTTCTGAAAAATTTGGAATCTTTTTGATTATTTTGTGCTTCTTTTTATTGTTAGTCCCTATTTCTTTTATCTCTTTGCAGCTGTTTGGATCTCTTTGTATCATTTCGGGTGTCTCCCTAGTAGGTTCCTGTCTCTTTGGGGCCTCTTTGAAGGTAAAGGCCATTGGGACTCCCGCCACTTTGGACCCCTGGAACCTGTTCCCGGTAGGAACATCCAGTAAATCCATTCATGAATGTGAAAGGTTTCTTTAATGCTCTCTGTACACCACTGCGTCAGCAGCAAACTGCAGACAACATACAGTAGCGGATCATTTAGCAGCTCAAGAGATGGAGATTTCCCTCAGTGCTTTATCAAACCCCTTAAAAAGCTTAAAAATAAAGTTTTCTCTGTAACATAAGATCTATTCAAAGTTAAGTTCAAAATATATCTCAACGTGAAGCAGACCCTGTTATGCCATGTGTCCACATCGCTGAGGCCTCTGAGACGCTCTGTTGTGCTTTTGTGACAGCAGGACACATCCTCCAGTGTGGCAGGACATATTTTTAAATCTCTGCATGAATCAAAGCCACCAGTGGAGGAGGAGGGAGGGAGGGGGGGGGGGGGGGGAAGGGGGAGACAGGAGGAAGCTGATCGGTGTGGCATCAGCTGCCACCGCTCAGTCGCTGACTCGTGGCGTCTTTCGGACGTAGGGGCGGTGCGGGGGGAGAGGCTGGTGGTGGGACGTTGAGGACGCGGCATGTTGTCGTGTTGGACGCGTGACTCACACATGGGGGTGGGGAGGGGGGGGGCGGTGTGCGTCTAGTGAGAGACACGTGGAAACCCAGACAACACAACTACAAGTGTACAAGTTCGGTTTTGTGAGGAGGACCATGTGATGCTTGATGCTCCTCATCTCGTAACCTTCGACCTCACCCAGGTGGGTATTTTTTGCCTACTATTTTTAAACTATATTTCTGTCATTTTTCGACCTAATGTTGGTCAAAATAACTTTCTACCCAATACTTTGACTTATTTAGACTTATTTTTACCTTATTATTAATAATATTGGCTTTTTTTCCATGACCTTTTTCATTTCCAACGTTTTGACCTGTTACACACGCGCGGAGCCCCCTGCTGATGTGAACCTCCGTTCCTCCACCCACCACCACCCACCTCCGACACAGCAACACACGCATGCGTTTGCACTCACAGCTCAGTTACATCCTTCTGCAGATTAAAATCTGTTACATGTAACCGGACGTATCGGGACATGAGCGAAGGAACGAACGTCTGAACCATTTGTCTTTGTGTTAAACACACAGTCGTTATGGTAACTTTGCTTGTACAAATTTGAGTTGCCCTTAAAACAAGAATGACAACAGAATTCTGTACGGATTTATTCCGGCCTGTAACACACCCCTTCAGCCTGTTAAAGTAACTACTTAAGGAAATAATATGAGCTGCAAGCTATTTAAAAAAAGTATTGTGCTTATTATCAGATAATATTCACTGCAGCAGAGCAACCATAATCTTTTTGTCTCCAATACCGTGGATAAAATATTACTTCAAGTAACTTTAACACAAAAAAGTCATCACTCAAGAGTTTTTTTTAATTTATTTTTTTATATATGTTCTTCCCAAGTTTTGAACATATACACTCATTAAATCACCAACTTTCTCAACCAACGTTAGTAAAGGCAGGAGAACTACAAAAATGAAATAACTTTAAACTTAATGTAATTTTAAATAAACAAAATCATTAATAATTTCAACATTTCCAAATCTAAATAATTGCCAGATGTCCAGAATATGTCTCCAAAACAATTACTGGGACTATTGCAGCGCAAACTCCGAATTATGATTTCGCCCCCAATTGGAAAAAAATATTCATAACTGCTGAACAAAAACGACAAAAAGAAATGAACTTCTGAACTCAAACTGGTTGCAGAACAGCTGTCAATCACAGCTGCTCGCGCCCTCTGATTGGTCGAGACACAGAGCAGGCATCTGATTGGTGGATTTAACGTTCCAAGCAACAACGTTCTGAACCGTGTCCAGGTGGTCGCTGAGTCCGGATCAAGCTGGATCCGTTTCTGGGTGATCTGCTGGGGGCTGGATCTGATTCCGCATCAGTTTCTGAATGCGGTCCAGGATGATCTGGTTGGAGCTGCAGCAGTCATCGGGTCCGTACGGGGCAGCGATGGTCAGGACCCCCGCCACCTTCAGCTCGTCCCCATCCTCCTCCACCGGGAACCGGTTCTTCTCCAGCCACTTCCGTACGCCCCCTCTTCTCCTCCTCAGCTCCGCCGGGTCCAGGCTGCGGGTCTGCGGGGGGAGGAAGGAGGTCTGCAGGCGCTGCGTGGTCTCCTCGTCGGCCTCCTGGAGGACCTCCACCTCCTCCACGGCGTGACCCATCACCACCTCCACGGACGCCCTCCCCTCCTCACCGAAGTTGACCAGCACCAGGCTGGCGGAGACCGGGTCCACGGTGAGCAGCCAGCCGCGGCGCTCCTCATCTTTTCCCGCCTTCACTTTCACCTGCTTGTTGACGTAACGCATCCACTGCAGCGGACCTAACAGAGGCCAGCCGCACTGCATCACGGTCCACCTGTCGGCTACGAAGTAGTTACGAGAATCCCACCACAGCCGGCCGACCTCTTCAAACAGCCATGGACGTCTCTCCCTGAAAAGTGTGCGTGCTTTATAAATCTTCCGGAGCAAACAGGAACGCGATATAAAGGTTCCGCTTCTTCTCAGCAAGCAATAGTTATGCACAAAGTTTAATTTGATAAATGTTTAAATTCTCAATAATGATAATAATTACGTTAACTATCAATATTATTGATAACAAATATTGATTCATCCCAAATAAATAACATTCGGAGAGGTGACGCTGGACTCCGCCCCGCCCCCTATCGGCAGAAGAACATTACGTCATGTAAATCGTCATCATTTTGAGATTTCTAAATGTTTAAAAATTGAATTCTTCTCCTGTCTGCCTCAATTTCTTCCGGTAGAGATAATAGTGTGCATATCTCAGACTTATTAAGCCCTCAAATCTAAATCTGTTTGCACATGTAAAGTTTATTTTTGGGGTTTGTGCTGTATTAGAACCCACAAATAACCTACAATGGAATCATAAGTGTTGGCAAAGGTTGTAATAATTAACCAATTTATTTAACTGGTGTTGGCCTGTAACTGCTCTCAGACCATGAGCTGTCTTTGTCCCCAGTGCACAGCTGGAGCAGCAGCTGAGATGATTGTGTTTAGTTTCAATGGAAAACAGCTCTTAAAATAAAAAATAAAAAACTTAAAATAGGCTTTTTTTCACCTGACCTGGTTTCAAATATTTAGTTTGATGACTATCGTTGTCACAGAACCTTCTTTGCACGGAGGGAACGTTTTTGCAGAATGACATGTTCATTATTAATTATGATAGAATAAATCAACAACAGAAGGCCCATAACTCCTATCATTTATTTTCAAATTGGTTTACCTTTCAACCAAGTCAAGTTGTGACATGCGAGGCACCGGCCGGCGCTGACCCGTGTGACCTCCACAGGGCACTCACCTCAGCGGATGCCTGTGGTCGGTTTGGTGCCCGCCGCAGCGATGGCGAACGCGATGGGGATTTGACGGAAGGACGAAGGCAGGTGCACTCATCTAATAATCCAATCTGTTTTTATTTGTTTAGGCGCAGAGGTTGCCTTGCTTATTCCCTGCCAACAACGCCGAGCACAAAGCCCGAGGCTGGTGAGTCACATCCACGCCGACGTGCGTTCGTGTGAACGTTCATTCAGTCAGAAGAGAGTGAAAAAAAAAAAAAGCTCTTGTCTGACGCCATCAGTTTTAATCACCCAATTACAGCAGCTTGCCGAAGGTAGCCGTGCTTTGTCTTCCCTCGTTTCTGCCTCCAGGTCGCGCGCAGGCAGCTGACTGATGGGAGCGAGGCGGTCCTCTCCCGGGGACCACAGCGAGATGATTCACACACCGGCAGGCTGTGTGCAACCCGACTGGGTCAGACCTCAAGCAGCAGTGCAGGTTGTGGAGGTAAAAAATATTAAAACCATTAACTAGGTCCATTTAGTTCCCCGATTGTTGAACATTTAGATGTGCTAATTCATTTTTAAATAAAGAATGCAGAGAGCACAGAGCCGCAGTGAAGGAGCAATTAGCTCGAGAGGCTCCTTATTGTTGTAATGACTTTCCTTCTAACAGTACACACACACACACACACACAGGAAGCCTGTGTGCAGCCGCAGAGTGAACATGAGTCATCCCGATAGTACAACTTATGAGACAGGCGCGTTGGAGAAGGCTGTCTGTGTTATGAAATAGATTTATTGATACGTGGGTCTTCTCTTGCTATTCAGCTTTGGAATTCAGAAGCATATTTCACCCAAGAGGAATTTAGGTTCAAGTCATGTCTGGTCAGAATAGGTTTGAAAATTCACAACATACCAAATAAGGAGAAGGTACCGAGAGAGAGGAGGAATCTGAAGATAAAGTGAAATGTTAGGAATGCACGGTTGAATGCAAAGTTGTTGCTGTTTAATTTTATGCCTCAACTTTGTGCACATTGTAAACATTGTCAAAATATAAATGACACCTCATATTTTAGTTGACTTTAATTGTGTATTCCTCAGCTCCCGCTCCATCGCTGAAGCTCACGAGGTCCAGCACCCCACGAGGACCTTTTCAGTTCACGCATCCATCAACGTACGCTTTAAAGAAAATGCACATTTTCTTGGGTCTATTGATGTGTTTTTAATCATTTCTGGAGTAACCTTGAATATATTAAATGAAATTATACAGGCATAGCGGGATGAAATCCTATAGTAGTTTTCTCTTTTCAATTCATATTTTGAGAATAAACACCTTTCCAGACTGATCCTCTGAAGTGTATTTAAAGTGCAGTGTGTAAATTTAACCACTAGATGGAGAGGTCGTCGTGCTGAGAGTCTTGTTTCTTCCAGGGAACCGTGTCAGCATCAGCTGCTCCACACCATGAAGCCCAGAGGTCGAACATCACCCCAGAGGTCACCCTAGAATAATTAACCTATCACCTGCAGCACAATGACTCCATGCAGCACGCCGTCAGGGGGATGCCGGCACGGTGAAGCGGACCAGGAGCCTCCACGCCGCCGGCATCTTACAACGGGAGCAGGTAGACGGAGCTCCGCTTGTCACCCCCGCTTTGTTCCCCCGGCAACAAGAGCCCAGTGTTCTCCGGAGGTCTCCTGATCAGAGGAGGGCTTTGACGGGAAAGGACAGAGAGAGAGTGCGCAGCCGTGAAGGCAGCAAATCCTGACGCGGGCAGAAAAAACCCAGATAGTGAATGAAGTGAGATGGAGACAAACCAAAAGGGAATGAAGCAGTGCCTACAACTGCATGAAGAGGGGCCTGCAGGAGCAGCTTTCTCCACTCTGAAGATTGAATACATTAAGGGCACACGTGGATTCATTATGGGGCACGTAGTGGTTTACTTTTACTTTAGTTTTTTTTGTCTCTGTCTTGATAAATTCTAAATGTGCAATGCACCTGACAATAAACAGTTTTAATTTTATTTTATTTAAGTGCTTTGACATAAAAATAAAGCAAGACCAACAAAAAATCCGAAGAAAAAGCCAATGAATACAATACAGTTATAAAATAAATGAGATAATGGAAATAAAGCAATATAACAGTACATTTCTCTTCTACTGTTGCATTATTACCTTTATTACCTTTTCCTCTTGCCCCACTGCCTCTGGCCTGTTGTACAGTAGCCCCGGTGCATCATGGGATGCCACGGAGGTCCTGCGCGTAAACGGTTAACCAGCGGTCCGCGCTGACGTCACGCGCTGCCTTCTGCTGCTTGTGTGCGCGACACCGAGAAAAGAAGAAGAAAAAAAAAGTCACCGAAGAAACTACAGCGCGACTTTTCACCAGCTGCTCCCCTTCTGCGAGGCCAAACACCCCGAGGATGGGCAACTGTCAAGTAGGTATCTGTGGAATACGTCGATTTTAGGAGGTTTTTAAAGGAGTTAACGGGCAGCGGCTCGCGGCTTTCCGCGCCCGGCTCGAGACGGACGTTAACGTTACATTTCAGCGGATGATTCCCGGTAATAAAACGAGCCGAATCTTTTATGCCGATTAAGCTTAACATTACATTATGGATCGGAAAAGAGTGACGTCTCTATTCATATTCACCCCCCCCCCTCCCTCGCGTACGTCGTGTAAATCGCGGCGCGTCTCTTGAGTGTTTCTCGCTGACTTCGAGCGATGAATCGGTGTCAGATTTACAATATTCAGTTGTTTCTTTAAACGTAAACGAATGACACCGTGTGACGGAGTCTGGCTTTACGCAGAGAGAAGGAGGGGGCGGGAGGTGCAGAGGGGGGGGGGGCACACTCACTCCCCTGCGGAATCCACCACGGCTCCGTTAGCTGCGCGTGCGCGTGACTGGAAATGAATGGGAAAGAGTCCATGATGGCGGACGGCGCCGCCTCTCTGCTCATTTTGTTTTATTTGCCTCTTTGGGAACTTCTGTAAAATGATCGTATTAAAAAGTGACTTCTCCCTCGTCACAGAGGTGGCGTCAGACTGTTCTCCCCCCCCTCCCCTCTTGGGCCTCACCCATCCTGTTGTTCACGCACAGGGGGGCCCCACCAAGTTTGTTTAAACACTTGTGGCACGGGATTCCTCATCCAAAGCATTGTGCCCCCCCCTTCCGAATCCTTATTCATTCATTCAATCATTCATTCATCTTTTATCCTCTCAGCCCACCATCGTGCCCTACGAGGACTTTGACGTCGTAGCCGACATCAAGGCCATCCGCAAGGCCTGCAAAGGCTTCGGTGAGTTGGAAGTGTCCAGTTGGAAGTGTCACTGCCCCTTTTTCTCTCTTTTTCATCGTGTGTGTGTGTGTGTTTTTCTTCCCCGTCCAAAGGAACCGATGAGCAGGCCATCATCGACATTCTGGCCAATCGGAGCGCGGCTCAGCGGCAGGAAATTAAAAACGCCTATTTTGAAAAGTACGACGATGTGAGTACGGTCTGTTTGTCCCCCCCTGCTACCGTTTTAATTCTGATTACAAGACTACATATATATCAAATCGTTCTCATAGGAGTTGGTGGACGTGTTGAAGAAAGAGTTGTCGGGGAACTTTGAGAACGCCATCCTCGCCATGCTGGACCCGCCCGTCGTCTTCGCGGTGAAGGAGCTGAGGAAGGCCATGAAGGGGGCGGGCACCGACGAAGACGTCCTGGTGGAGATCCTCTGCACCGCCACCAACGACGTCAGTCAGCCACCCACCCTGAAACGCATCCAGTGATTGGGGAGGTCTTTTATTTTTGAAAAGAACATTTGTAATCATTGTGTGTAATCGTTTCCCACAGCACATCGCCATGTTCAAGGAATGCTACTTTCAAGGTAAGACAAACTCAACTCCATGAGCCATCGGACACGTGTGTAATACTATGTCCCAAATATACTTTGTTCTCATTGTGACTCTACAAGTCTAAAAAGTTAATAATTGAATTATGAGCTGTGCTGGCACTATTGAGCACGTGATGAGTGTCACAGCTCTAGGTTCTGCTTTTGTGAATCTAGTTTCCTTGTGATTCAGTTTCCGGAAAGGCAAGGATGGGCCTTTTATTAAATGTAAACACCCTGAAGTCGCAAGACATGCAATCGGATCATTTTTAATATATGGGGAAAGTGGGCGTACCCTAAAATGTATTGTAAATTAAAGCCCGAAGTGGACATCTCTTTTCTTAAATACTGAGACGTAAAACAAACGTTGTCCGAATCTTCTTTTTGTGTCCATTCTAGTGCACGAGCGCGACCTGGAAGCGGACATCGAGGGAGACACGAGCGGCGACGTGAGAAACCTGCTCATGGCTCTGTTGCAGGTGAGCGAGCAGGCACTCGCTTTCTGCTCCTCTCGCGTAACCGAAACGCCTCCGAGACCGAAAGCGAGCTCACTCTCCCTTTGCCCGATCCCTCACACACACACGCACACACACACGGTCATCTAACTCTTCGTCTCCCAGGGCAACCGAGATGAGAGCTACGAGGTGGACGAGGAGCTGGCAGAGCAAGACGCTACGTGCCTCTTTGAGGTACTGTACTGTATATATTAAATGTATTACATTCATGACATCCTCACTGCGGATGCATCAATGCCAAACAGCGTTAACATTTGCTGGTTCTGATGCAGGCCGGCGAGGGGAGTATGGGAACAGACGAGTCCACTTTCACCTTCATCCTGGCCTCCAGAAATTACCTGCAGCTGCAGGCCACCTTCAAGATATACGAGCAGGTGGGTGTCGGTCGGGTCACGTGACCCGAAGAGAATGCGAATCTTTTCCGTGCCGACGGACTCTCGCGGGGCTCTTAAAGCTTTGATTCACCTGTCATCTTCTGTCCAAAGCTCTCTGGAAGCGAGATCCTGGACACCATCGAGAACGAGACCTCCGGGACACTGAAGAAATGCTACACCGCTCTCGGTGGGTGTTGAACATTACAAATAAAACCCACCCGAGCTCCGATCTGATGGCGCTCACGAATCACGCCGAAATCTATGGTCTCCTTTCTGTCCCCCTCCCCCCCCAGTGAGAGTCGCCAAGAACCCTCAGCTGTACTTCGCCCGGCGGCTCAACGACGCCATGAAGGGAGCTGGGACCGACGAGGACACCCTCATCCGCATCATCGTGTGCCGCTCCGAGGTAAAGGCGGCGGCATTTTAATGAACGAATGAAGCGTCTTCTGCCGTGGCAACAAAAAGGTTCCTTTCTCCTTGTGGACAGTACGACTTGGAGACCATCAAGGACATGTACCTGGAGAAATACGACGTGTCTCTGAAGGAGGCCCTGAAGGACGAGTGCGGCGGCGACTTCAAACGCCTCCTCCTGGCGATCTGCCACTAAAGGTCCGAGAGATGAAATGAAATAAAGTGACTCCAAAAAATAAATTACGGTGAACGTGAAATAATATTTTTTAAATGTATAAAAACAATGTTTTGGCACATCCGAAGACGGGTTACGTTATACGTTGTGTATTTATTTTTTCATTTTGGCAGGTGTCGGTCGCAGACGGGGGCGCCGCTGTTGGATCCCACCTCGGGTCTCTGCGTGGGACGCGGTGTGGCGAGCCGGAGGATGCAAGTAACAGAAACATCAACCTGGCGTTGCCGTGGATTCAGGCGGGCGCTCTTTTTAAACTTTCCCACAGATATTAATTAATTACAACGTAAATTCGCATTGAACTGGAATGTCTGTCAATTACTGCCCATTTCTTAGTCCACTCGAGCTCCAGTTCTAAACATTTACCAGCATTCAAGTGTAAGTCTGAGTTACTGTTAACAAGCACCAAGACTTTTACATTTCCAGGAGCCCACTGAGTGGTGTCTGATCAGGTGGTGCGAGCCTCGATGGCGTAGTGACACTGTAGACATGTTTGTACACCGTAGACAAAAAGTAATCGCTCTCATTTAAGTATTAACCTGTTTTAGGTCAATTAATCCTTTATCAGCATCCAAGGTATTTTCTATATCTTTCACCCTCCGTGCCCCAAACTCTGTGACTGTTAAATTTCGACTACTGTTACAACTAATGCAATCAGTCCATGTGGCTTGAAGTTTGTGCTTTAAAATGAAGAAATAGGAACGTTTGAATCGAAGGAATCTCGGTCGGCGTCAAGAAGGTTATGAAATGTTCGTAAGTGGATGTTTATGATTCTGATTCGCAGAAGAGAGGAGGAGGAAAAACTTGACAAATCCAAACACACCTCATGTGGTTATAAATGTTTTTCTTTTGTTCTTTACGACTAACACAGAGTTTTTAATATATATTAGTTATATTATGTACCGTTTAGGCCAGTGGGTATATATATATATATATATATATATAAACCTGTAAGCAGTCAGGATGAAGTAGTTTGAGTGTCTCCGTAAGGCAGCTGAGGGCGTTGGTTGGAGTCGTTTTATTTGTCTCTCTATAGCCAAAGAATGTTAATCTAACTGCAAATAAAGTTCCCTATAACATCACGCTGGTGTCTTTGATAATCGGGTGAAGTAACGGATCAGCAGCAGTATACATTTCATTTTACTTTAAAATAAAGGACAAACATGAGTCAAATCCTAAATTCAGATGGAAAAGATCCTTCTGTGGAAGAACACGCCCCTCAAATCTGACACGCTTTATTGCTGCCTTCAGGTACCATCGGAAATACAGAAAAAACAAAAAAACCATGGTTTCCTGCTCATTTTATGAGTGCATCATTCTTCCTGTTCCAACAAGAAGGTTTCTGCTTCATGAATTCGAGTCGCTCGGGAGTCACAAATTATTGCTGATTATTCATTTATTCACTACAAAAGGTGAAAGCAGTTCACGCTGTAGATATAAACAGACCGTTTAAAGCTTCATGAGTCATGTTTGAGTTTCCCTATAATCTGATGCAGCATCTTATAATTGCAAGATTCGTATTTCATGAAAGAGATCTTTATCCCTTAATTATAAGATTTGGATCTCATAATTACCAGATGTGCATCAGTGAATGCGTTTCTATGTGATGTTTGGCTTGCTCTTATGGAGTCATTTTAGTTTGTTTTTACATAGTTAAACACACATTTCTCCCGTGACCCCCCCCCCCCCCCCACCCTCCCCAGCAGCGCCTTCATAGTGTTATTTTTCATGTTTCACATCACATTCCTGCAAAAAAGTTGCTTCTTGACTCAAACAAAAATGTCAATTATTTCCAGTTTGTCCACATTATGATCTTTTATTAAGTAAAAGCAGAGGAGCGTGTAGTTTTAGAAACACCCACAAGATGGCCCTCATACACCATTTCACGCCTCCAAATCATTGACGTTGTTGCAAAATGGTGGATAATCAATTTCCATTTCCCGTCCGTTGGCTTTTTGTCAGAACTGTAACGTTCTTTTCATGGAAGAGGCTTCTGTTGATCTACATGCTGCATCTGAAGCGTTAATGTTTCTGAAACAAATGAAAACCATGCTGTTTTTTTCTCATGTGACGTCGCTGCTTGCGACCTTTTGGCTGTTATCTGTGACCTTTCAGAAAGACAGTCACAGGTCAAGGAATGCTGAATGTGGAAACTTTCTGCGCGCTGCAGGGTGCTGTGCCCTGGGGGGGGTGCTTACATTTGCACGGCGCTCTGTCACTGTCTATCTGTGTATCTTTCACTCCAACAATCTAAAAAAGCAGCAAAATGCAGCTCCACCTGCTAACTAACGCTCCAGAGTGGCAGCTGGGAATTTGGTGTTAATGACTCGGTGTGATGGCTCCCAGAGCCCCGAGGACGGAGAGAGGATGAGGGCCTAATCAAGCCTGAAGCCCCACCCCCCGTACCCCCCTCTTCTGACTCGCGCTGGTGTGTGGAGCCAGCTGGGACTCCATTTTGTGTACCTCCCGGTTGCAGGTGCCTCGTCACTGGGAGGCTTGAGTGGGCCGATGGGTACAAAAATCAACCCCCTCCTCCTCCTCCTCCTCCTCTTCCTCCTCCCCCTCGTCTGGCTTGGATCTTGACCTTGACAGAAAGAGCATCTGGACGTTCTCACACAAAGTGGCTTGTAATAACCACCAATCACCCTCCTAATGATGCAAGTAAAATGCGTTTGACCTGCAGGGCTCAAATGTTTTGTAGTTATTGTGTCAGTGTGGGCGGGACAACCACCTCAGACGCGCCGAGTAAAGGCCCAGCAGGCCGAGAAAAAAGAGCTCAGACTGGAACAATTGGTTTAATGCTTTCTGGACAAAATGGTCCTCCGCTCGAAAACCACTTAGATTATGTCACTTTTTTGTAATTACTGGAGTTTTGCTGGATATTAGGTAACAAGTCAGAGTCGCTTACATCCTCCCTGCATCTCTAAGCACACGCTTTACGTGGTGGGTGGGCTGCAGAGAGGCTGGAGAGGCGGATGCAGAGAGGCGGGATGCAGAGAGGCTGGAGAGGCGGATGCAGAGAGGCAGATGCAGGGAGGCGGATGCAGAGAGGCGGATGCAGGGAGGCGGGATGCAGAGAGGCTGGAGAGGCAGATGCAGAGAGGCTGGAGAGGCGGATGCAGAGAGGCGGATGCAGGGAGGCGGGATGCAGAGAGGCGGATGCAGAGAGGCGGATGCAGGGAGGCGGATGCAGAGAGGCGGATGCAGGGAGGCGGATGCAGGAAGGCGGGATGCAGAGAGGCGGGATGCAAAGAGGCTGGAAAGTTGGATGCAGGGAGGCGGGCTGCAGAGAGGCGGATGCAGGGAGGCAGGATGCAGAGAGGCGGATGCAGGGAGGCAGGACAGAGATTCCACCCCCCTAAAGGAACAATGGATGTGACTATGTCTCTTCACCTCTCCTCCCCCCCACTAATGAAATCTTAAAATAACCTGCTCGCTGCTGGAAGGAAAGTGGGTCAGACCACTGATGCGACGCCAATCCAAAAAACATCGAGTAGTGCATTGTGGGTATTTACCCCTGTGGTAGAATTGAGGTGGGGGCCGGAGTCTGCGTGCTGGTGGGTGACATCACATGACCGGTGGGGACGTCAACAATAGTTTTTGTCAACCAAAATCAGAGTTTCTTCAATTATTTTTTAGTATTTTTATACTGGGAAAGAAAAACAGACGTAATCGTGCACGTTTACTACACGATGTGGCACGGACCCCCGAGCTAGCAGGGAGAAGCACTAGAGGACAGTGTCGCATCCAGTTCACTCTCGTCATCTTCTATTGTTTGTGGCCAGACGCAGCGCGCGCACACACACACACACACACACACGCACACTCCCCTCCATGCACAGTTTGGCTGATGAGATTCAGGCTGACGGGTTAACAACAACAAGCTTCCACTTCAGTGTTGGGTGACTCTTATTACACCGTTGAAGACGCGTTGAAGACGCGTTGAAGACGGGTTTTTGTCCCTTCCAGCCGTCCACGAGTCCACCAATCAGGAGGAGTGTCAGTGATGACACTCGTTGGCCATTCTAGAATAGAGATGATGCTAATCTGGACCCCTCTACTCCATCAGCTCCATCAACAATTCGAGGTAATGCTGGTGCGTCCTCCATCTGGCTGTCACTGATAACAACTGGGGGCTGCTGGGTAATCGTCTCGCAAGCTTAAAGCCAGTGGGGGGGGGGGGGGGGGGGGGGTAATGTATTCTGGGGGAAATCGAGCAAACGAGACCCTATAAACCAAACCCCATCTCCCCACTTTGAGCACATTTGGGTCAAAGTCTGGAAAGCCGGGGGTGTGGGAGGGGGGGGGTTCCACGTCGCCATAGTTACACTAATCGCCATGAGCGTGATTTCCTTCCTGGAGAGACGCGATGGCTGCGCCCAGCCACAACATCCGGGTGCCAGTGCCGTCACGGCCGCAGTGATGGCGATGCAGCTCCTGCGCTGCGTGGGTCAGCTCCCGTGTGCACGGCCTCGTCTCTCGGCACTTTTGGAAATATGCAAAGCAGGTACGACCTCTATTTTCAGGGTCACTGGCTGTTTCTACCCCCCCCCTCCCCCAGGTGTCCTCAGACTGACAGCGGTGCCTCGTGACAAGAGCAGAAACAAAACGATAAAGGTCTGCATTCTGTGTGCTCAGAGGTCGGCGTACATGTTTTGTGGTACTGATCAGGGTTGTCGGGTCGTTTTATGAACTCAAACCTGAGAGCGAACCTAAGAAAATAAGAAAATCACTTTTTTTGTTGTTTTTTTCTATCTCCTCCCCAGAAACCAGCAAACCCATGTGACGGCTGCGTCCACCGACGCCACAGAACAGATAATGGGATGTGACGTGGAAGAATACGCAAGATGACAGCACCAAGGCCCCCACCCCCTTCCACACTACCCCACCCTCAAATCCCGTTGGTTATCCGCCCGGTGACGCAGGACAAATCTTTGGCACAGAAAAAAAAAAAAAAAAGAAGGAAAAAAATCATCTTGACGGCTTCGAAGGATCCGGACACACAGCTCGGGTCCTGAGAGGCTCGGCGTGTCTCAGCATGAGGCGGCTGTGCGGCTCCGATGGTTCTGTCACAGTTCTGTGGTTTCTCTCTCTCTCTCTCCAACAGGGTCATCTGGGCAAAGCCCAGGTGCTGGTAGTCGACCTTGGATGTAGACGCTCGTCTTTGGCGCCCCAAGATTGTAAACACCTTGATGATCAGATGACGAAACCCAATGCGCCTCTTACGTGACACTACTAAAGGTAGAACATTGTTGCCGTTTTTTTCCAACACCGAGTGAAATGACTCGAAAGCAACCGGCCATTAACCGCCGATCGGGGCCGTCATATTATCTGGAAACACTGACAGATGGGAGGGGAAAAGCTCTCCCTGTCCGCCCCGATAGTGGTGATGAAGTCCCTGCTGAGAGAGAATGATGTGCTCTGGAAAACAATGGTGATTGCACACACACACACACACACACACACACACACACACACATGATCTGAGGTCTATTCTGCTTGTATTTCTTTTATTTTGTCCAAAACTCGTGGAGGAGGCATTGTGCCGGCTCAGGGCTGAGCCTTCTCCGCGTGTTCTCCTCCACTCGACCTCTGTTGTGTTACCGGATGTTTGTCGCACACACCGCCGGGTCCGAATTGTTGTCCCCGTGCAACCCCTCGCTCACAGAATGCCCGGGACAGAGGGACGTCCGCACCGCCCGACGCACACGACCAGAGGAATGAGCGCCGAAGAGCCACAGGGGGCCCGCGTGCGTCAGCCAGTTACACAACTGGCATGATGAGTCACCGGCGGGGCGGCTCGGCATCGGGTCAGGTGCCCCGCTGATTGCACTCATGTGGGCCGGCAAAAAAGAAGCTCTTTGTGTTGCGTTTCGTGCACTTAATGAATTACCTGCGCAGGAGGACTTTTTTATCTCAACGCGGTCGGTGTTCGGGCTCCTTTTGGTTCTGGGGGAAATATCGTTTTCACTGACACGCTCGTGGTTCCCCGAGGAGACGTCAGATATCTCACACCGTGTTGAGGTTGACGTTTGACGTTTCTGGGTCAAAATGTCTCAACAACATCTATTGCATAGATGACCCTAAAGTATGCCACACACGTGAATAACAGCAGACAGACTCTTCACAGAAGGAAAAGCCCACGCCTGTAAATTATCAAATGATTGACGGTTGCATCATGCCGCTTTGACTCTTTGACTAAGTATGCACTGTTGAATGCAGGTTGCATCCAGATGGGACAAACCTTATAACGTGGCACCTTGAACTTTGACCCTCTTGCTCATGCCTGCAAAGGTGTGACAAATCGCACATTCACTGTTTCCCTCACGTGAACAGGACGGGGCCACTGTTACTGTTATGAGTTATTAGCCAACGTTAAACAGAGATGGTGAACGTGGTAAACAGTGCAGCGGATGCACGTGCAGCATGTCAGCATGTAGCTCGAAACACAAGGCTTCGATCTAAACACAGTTGCTGTAGTGTGTGATCTCATACATTTGTGGACCCCAAATCACAGATTGAATGTCACTGGACGAGTGACATTTACCGCTGCAGAGGGTTGAGATTAAAGCCCTGCGTTAAGATCGCAGACGTCTACACGTGAGTTCAAATGTTGCATATCAAAGGCGGCCCTAAATGCATCAAATACATCGGCCCGAGGCTCACGCGCTGCTGCTCCCGCAGTTCGATTAGCTGTGTCAAGCTTGTCTTCCTCTCCGTTGCATCAAAATGAATGAATCTCTGCCAACATTCATCTTTTTCTCCTCCGATTTCCCCTTTTTTGAACGCCTCCTAGCCGTCACGTGACTCAAAAACAAAGAAAATCAGCAGCAGACGAGGTGAAACGCTTTCGAACGCCGCAATGATCAAGGTTGTCAGGTCAAAGAAATAATGAAATCAAATGGAGCCAACGATATCACATCACCTTCTATCGACCGTTTGAGTGGCCCATGATGCGCTCTTCGCCACAGCTGGGAAAGTCACGGCCCGGTGGATCGCCACAACGGCTGCCGGTCCTCGCCGGCATTCACGCCACGTACCCGCGGCCACAAAGGCCCCATCGGGAGCGTCATTCACTCGACGCGCCGTCCGCTGATCTGCATCACAGAGGCGTCAACAGTCCCTCCTTACATCTCCTTCAAGTGATCTCTGATTTCGCCTGATTGCATCCGACACAGCGCCATTATGACCGTTTGATTAGTGGGGAAAGGGGGAGGGAGGGGGGGGGTGTTTGTGCGATGTGTTTAAGCGGCATTGTGCGAACGGGGAGCGGACGGGGGAAAGGCGTTCTCGGTCAAGGGTTGTGTTTCTCTTTTTGTGTCCACGGCAACATGAAACCTCATTGATGTCATGCAGGCTGGACTCAAACGTTTTGTAATGGCGGGGGCAGGACGGAGCGAGGTCCAGTCGGGGGAAGGACCATTCAAGGCTGAGACCGATTCCCACATGTGCAGACACACACACACACACACACCAAGGGAGCGACCGTGTTAATCAATCAATCAATCAATCAATCAATCAACCTTCACGTACTGCTGCAGCAAAATCGCTGTCAGCTGAGCAGAGCGGCTCCAAAACCTTCTTCTTTCTTCGTTGTGGTGAATGCGAAGTCGCCTTTTACCAAGAACAATGGATTCTCAATGTAAACGGCTGTCGATTTTCTTCCTTCTGCCAAGAAGGCTCCCTTTCTCGGTTGATGTCACAATGCAGGGAGGCTCACAATAACAATGCAGGCAGAGTTCAGTGAGTGGGCTAGAAGACACTTGTCATTCCAGTGCCACTTAATTCTCAACAACATAATTGTCCTTTGGCCACTTTACACGGTTCTGAATCCTAACACATTTCATTTAAAGGTTGGTCGGCGGAGTGAGTCTCAAAGCCGCTACTTTACTTTCAGGTAAGACACTTTGTTCATTCCATCTTTGTAAAGCTCATTTTTACACCTATGTATGTCTTTAGGTGTTGTGTTTAATGTCTGCCAGTAGATCTGAACACTCAAGTCGTGCAGAGATGCCGCGTTTTTGTGCGTTTGAAAGACCAAAAGGCGTGTTTGTTTATCTATTTTTCGGATTTACATCATAGTTATTGGTGAACACATTTTATCAGGAATATAATTATTGGGAATAGATATTATTCTGTAGCTTAATTTGGTTCAAATTATATTATTCACGCGCATGAAATGAGAAGACTAAAATAAGCACATCAAAGCAGAAGGATTGTGCAGAGGCTTGTTCGATCACGCAGCCATCTAATGTGATTCATACGATGAGATGTCTCATGGCGGCGGCGTCAGTCAGAGAGAATCATGCGTCGCGGTGTTGAGACTAGCGGCTGATCAGCGGGTTACCTGTCAGAATATTAAGCCTATTAAATGCTTACGTAACACCTCACACATTTGTCACGCGGGTTCTCATCCAATATTTCATTGCATGAGTGGCGAAGAAGAAGGCAGACTTTTGGAAAGACAGTGAACTCGTCTGGAAGTTATTGCATAAGCCTGATATTAAACTTTTAGCTTTACTGCATCATCATTTCCATTACAATAACTAAATATTTTCCACTGTGTCTTTACTGAACGTTTTGAGAAAGCCCATCCAATGGCTTTTGGGACCGTTTCTGGTATTAAGTCTGGGAACCATGGATGTCTGCAGAAAATATCCACTCTGGAGATGTTGAGACATCTCGCTGGATACGGGAGGGGAGGGAAACATTTTACCCTGCTGTTGGTCATAGATCATGAGAAAAACAAAAAGATAAAATTTGGTTTTGGTAGGTGTGTCCAGACTGCACACCGGGCTGGATCTTTGCCCGCAATAATCACACCACTATTATGGCCATCAGTGCCTCCCTGTTCGAAGCCATTTGTGAAGCAGCGGAGCAGGAAATGAGGTTGGTTTACAGCCCAAACCTGGAGGACGGGCTCGAGGGAGCCCCACTCCAGTCACGCGGGGTCCCACCCAGACGGAGCGCGAGGTGGGGGTTTCGTTGTTGACAGAGACATCACCGGCCACAAGATTTATTATTGGACCCCCAGGGGCCCTAGAGCCGGCTGATTGATGAGGCTTAATGACACGGTCAAAGCCCCTATTGCAGTTCCTATTTTTTAAAATGAAACATTTCTGGGGTGTCGTCCTCTTCTTTTTCTCATTTCCTCTACTTCTTTTCAGTGAAAATAAATATATCTCTCCTCTGTGACTCCTGCTATTATGATGAACCTTCTGCTCTCACAAGTCATCTTTCATTGTCGTTTTAAGATATTAGAAACATCTTGTTACAATTTTGAGGTCAACAAAGACCTTCTGATGTTCATGTTCAAGATGTTTGAACCAGTTGGAAAGATCACGAGTTCATTCAGAAAAAGATAAATTAAACAAACCAATACAATAAAATAACCTCCTGTTATTTGCCCTCCAGTCACTGTCCAAAGGTAAAAGGCACAGCAGGAGCTGCTGCCATTAATATTTCAGCTATAGAGGCCTCCGAAAGAGTTCAAACTGCTGTGCTTTCGTGTAAGTTGGGGTCATGTTCCAGAAAATGACATAAGCTTGAAAGGTGACTTCAACAGACTGACCCACTGGACTGAAGTTGGATTGGATATCAGTAGAAGGGACCCGACTTTCTTGCCCTCTTGAATCCCCACAGAGCATAAAGTAATGTTTGGTTCAACACCTGAGACGAATCAGGCGTATCTTGTAATAATAATTGCACATCTGTGATGTTAAGCTGGGCTTTTACCAAATGTACCTTTTTATTTGAAATCAAGTACCTTCAGATGGGTTATTGCCAGTGTTGTTATTACTGGAAATGGAATTAAAAAGCTGGTTGAGTTGTGAAACAACAATCTAATATGCTTTGTTGGATGACATTGGATTTTCCTCTCTCGCTCTCACGCAGTATTTGGGGGGGAAACAATCACTTTGCCATCTGTTTCTCTGTAGGAAAAATTAACAGCTTCACCGCTTAAGCAATTAGTGTCTGACAGTTTGAGCAGAATCAATAATTTGATGAGGAAGTCGTAGCTGCATGAAATCTCACTTTTCCACAACATGGAGAGGTTGTCAAAGAATTCGACGAGGCACATTTTAACATTGTATTATTTTAGATATTATTCATTTCAGACAAGTCTTTCCACATTACACGACACTATTATCGTTGGTATGGCTGGCAGGTGAGGACATAATGCTAATCAGTTAGTTAGCTACTGGTTAGCTTGCTAACAATTCTTCCACGTTAGCAAGCTAACCGGTTGGGGATATAGTGGTTACCTTGCTAAGTAGCAAGCTAACCGGTTGTGGATATAATGACTTAGTTACCTTGCTAACAGCGTTAGCAAGCTAACCGGTTGTAGATATAGTGGTTACCTTGCTAACAGCTTCCACGTTAGCAAGCTAACCGGTTGTAGATATAGGGGTTACCTTGCTAACAGCTTCCACGTTAGCAAGCTAACCGGTTGTAGATATAGTGGTTACCTTGCTAACAGCTTCCACGTTAGCAAGCTAAACTGACGAGATCATCATGTCCGTTTGTTAGTAATATTACATTTCCTTTGTGAAATATTTGCTTCAACAATCAGATATTGTTGTATATATGATTTACGATTACCACCAGACGCTCCAGCTCTTCCCAGTAGCGGCTCCCCCCCCCCGGGCGGGCCCTCGTAATGGGACACCGCTAAACGTCCCGGCCTGTTGAACCTGACTCGCCGCCACGCGCCCGTTGTGATCCGCAGGATAATTCATGACACTGCTCGGGCTCATCGGCTGGACGTCGTTCGTGTAAATTTTTTTTAATATATATTAAACTAATTACTTGAGCCCTTTGACTTAGCGTTATTGCGTTGCTCATTGTGGATGTTTCATGCGTAGCGGAGGAGCTGCAATCACCACTGACACGGCAAGCATGTAAATGCACGCAGAGTAAGTACGGCGATGACTTCCGGCCCTTGTATGGGCTACTTGTGGCTAAAAACGTGTGTGTAAGTATTTGTTTGGCTGGAATTGTTTTACTGGCTTCCTTAAAGCACCCTGCAGGCAGCTCATTTGAATCTATTATTTGCAAACGTTGGGAGGAGCTCAGCACATCACAACTCTGCGTGTGTGTGTGTGTGTGTCTGTGTTTACCTGTGCGTGTGTGTGTGTGTGTGTGTTTGCATTTGTCTAAATCTATTCTTCACTAGGACCATCTATGTGTCACTGTTTTTACTTTTTTCTCCCTCCTTAATATCATCCATCAAAGGTCAGTGATTATGAATCTAAGAATATTAATAATAATCTGTACAGAAAGTTATGTTTGTGTTGAGTGTAAGCTTTATTAATAGTTGAAAGGACGTAAAAAGCCTGCTGTGGTCTATTGGTGAAAATAAATCTGAAACCTGTTTCTACCGATGAATGTTGTAGAAATCCTGTAATTACCTCTTTTTTAAAAAATGTTTCCAAACAGCGAAAACCAAGACCCGTGTTTTAGGATCTTTATCTGTGTGCCTCCTTTAACAGCAACGTGCACCTCGGCTGTGGAGTGAAAGTATTTTTTCTCTGTGCTCCCAACGGCACGGAGAGGAAACTTTAACCCACACGCCGGTGTCACCTGAGGACAAAATCGATCTTCTCTCCCCTCGGGGAGGCTTTTCGAACTTGGAATCGTTTTAATTCACCTTTATCCTTGGCTTTCAATGCACACAATGGGATTCATCGAGAAACCAAAATTTCCCTTGCAAAGCTGCATAAACACAGGCATCGGCCCCGGTGAGGTGTTTGAGGACACCCCCTGACCACTAACTAGAAGTGACAGCCAAGCCGCCGCTCCTTTCCTCCGAGGGGACATTTTCCTAGCTGCCCCGCCGCGCTGGAGGTGTCCGCCGTGAGTCCTTAGGTTTCGCCCTCCCCCCCGGTCTCACGTGTCCTCACATATAGAGGCAGCCATGTATTAAGTTAAGGGCCCGAACATGAGTGCGATTACCTACACATGGATGCCCATGGACGCCAGTCTAATGGCCCTGCATCCTAGTGTGTGTGTGTGTGTGTGTGTGAGCCGGTTTTACGTTTCGCACTCGCGGTGGTTTGTTCACAGCAACTCGATCGGACTGATTCACACCGTCGTGTTAGTCACGGCTAGTTGGGATAAAACAACTCTGGACATAAGTACAGTGAGGGCTGATGACAAATGGACCCGCTGTGCGCTTAGGCCCCCTCTAACCAGCTTTCCTCTGTGCATGAATGGGCGTCTATATGGGGAACGGCTCACGCTGCGGCAGTGGCTAATTCCTGCTAATCCCATCGTATCTTCTACCACTTAGAGATGGTTTCCAATGGCAACTACGGAGGGGAGGGCAGGTTTGTGAGGGGGTGGGGGGGTTGCTAGTGAGATTAGCTCGCGTTAGCTCCGCCTCTTCCGTTTGCACGCAGTCGGCCCCCGGGCCGGACCACCAATGCCTCCGTGCAAACCCTATTGCACAAATGGATTATTATGTTCTTATTTAGAGGACAATGTAAGTTGGTTTTCCGTGTACTTTTATGACGGCTTCACGGTTTTCTGTGGATCCAGTTTCTGATGAGAAGCAACAGGCTTTCTTTACCTAGAAGGGTTCAGGAACAGTGCGTTTGTGCAGGATTTAGCAGGGCTCTTATTGCATCTAATGACCGTGTGTTAATACCGTTGTGTTGGTTATTTACCATTTTGAGATGAAAGGTTACAATGGTCCAAATGAAATTGAATCTCTGCTCAACTGGAATTGAAAGGATTTCAACACTTTTCCTGGAATGGAACATGCATTTTGAATAGACCGAAATGTAATAGGTGTTTGCTTTTCCCTTGGTGTCCTTGGTGGCTTCTGTGGACCAACGAGCCCACTGCAGGTTCCTCACCTCTCTCCATCCACCATCTAACGGTGAGCCGTGCGCTTCCTCTCCCACAGGAGATCTCTCCTCAAGATGTTTCCACAACCGGGGAAATCCATTGTCTTCGACAACTTCCCGGATCCCACCGAGGCCTGGGACATCATCGAGACCATCGGCAAAGGGACCTACGGAAAAGTCTACAAGGTGCTCAACAAGCTCGACGGCAGCAAAGCGGCCGTGAAGATACTGGACCCCATCCACGTGAGTCCCACCTCCACTGTCGCATTCATTCAGATCCGACTCCCCTCACATCTTTGGTTTAATAATGCTATATATTTTCTTTAGTGTGTGTGTGTGAATTATATGTACTATATCATCATCGCTTTTACCACACTGCTGCTCTGCCTTTGACTGAATGGCCATCGTTGATCTCATGTTATGATGTCGTTGTAACGCCGCCGGTACAGTGAACTTCATGGTTTATTTAGCAGCTCTTAATGAGCTCCCGTTCTCCATTAGATTCAGCCTTCATGCTTATACAGGTCCCATTATTGTGAATTTGTTTCTTTCTCTAAACTAATTGAGAAATGATTACGCACAGACCAGTAGCCTGTGAGCGCCATCGTTAACATTGTTCCAATCACCGGGGAAAACCACACTGCTTTTCCTCTAAACACGTCCTTTTTGTTGTGTACTGTTGTAGTGTCAGGGAGACAAATGAGACGGGGTCTTTACTTTGGTTCGACTTCTTATAACTCAGCCGTACCTGTGGCCACTGCGGATGCGTCCGTTGAGTCGTGTTATTTTAACTACAACCAAGTCGACCGATGGAAATCTCGACATCGCTGTATGAAACTGCTTCATTAACTGTTACGTTTTAATAGGGTATCCCATAATTGCCGTTATTACAATGTCCTAGATTTGCCCTTTTCACCGCGATGTAAATTCGAGAGCGGCTAATGAAGACTTCATTAAGTGTCCCACAGAGAGAGCAAGGGCCGATGGGCTGGAGTCAGACGAGAAGATCGATACCTCTGTTGTTACTTGGTAAACGTGAGGCTGGATCCAAGGGACGGGTTAGCTAAGCTTAGCTTAGCTTAGCTTAGCGTAGCGTAGCGTCATATCACCAGGTGAAAAGAGGCAATACAATGATTTCTGTTCCCATTTAACACCAGACTTTGCTCCAGTTATGATTGTTTGCCTCTGTTGTTGTTCCTCTGGTATCTTCCAGCATGAAGCGTCACAAAATGCAAAGACGGTCGGTAACGTGGGGGAGGGGGGAGGCGGGTAAAAAAACGCTCTTCGACTCAACTGATCTCCGTCCTTGTTTTTTTTTGCAGGATATCGATGAGGAGATCGAAGCCGAGTACAACATCCTCAAAGCTCTGTCCGACCACGCCAATGTGGTGAAGTTCTTCGGGATGTACTACAAGAAGGACGTGAAATGCGGGGACCAGCTGTGGCTGGTGCTGGAGGTTAGGAACGCGTATCGTGCATTTGCATGGAAACGCCACTATATACGTTCGCCACGGGCCACGCATTTGACTGAGGCCTTAAGCGGCGCTCACCGCGGCTGACCCCGCGCCGGCGATGAGCGCAGATTAAAGGTCCGGCTCTACGTCACGCGCGGCGCGCCTCGACCAGGCGTACGCAGCCCGGCGGGGATTACGGAACCGATTTAGCCACAGCGGGCAGTCGGGGGAGGTTTGACTTACAGGGCCACCCGGGGCAGGGGAGGGTGGGGGGGGGGGGGGATTTAGACGCACGCCAGCGACCTGGATGTGTTGGGGGTGAAGGGGTGGGGCTTACACCCGGCGGCCATTCCTAACCTCTCATGAAGAGGACAAACAGTCGATTCAAAAAAAGCTCTCTGTCGGCACCGTCTCAAATGTCACCTTCCAGACAAACGTGTAATGGGGCTCAACCTCAAAGGGTGGGGGGGGGGGGGGGGGGAGAGGGGGGGTGTTTGTGGGATCCAACGTGGTGGGGGATGCAGGGTTTCTTGCCTTTTGACTGCTTTGATAGATGGCGGCAGAGACCTTGCTCAGCAAACCCAAGGGGAGGGTCGACGAGGAAACACCCGGATAAAGTAAAACACACAAAAAAGGGCCTTTATTTTGAAATTATTCAGACTGTAAAAACAAATCTCTTCCCACGAATGTTCCTCCTGGTTCCGGTGTCGGAGCGGCGCTGGCACCGAGTGTCCATATTTCTGTAATCTAAGCTCAGCTTTGCATCAGCAGCGTGATGATAACCCAGTGGATAGTTTTCACCTCTCCAGCTTGTGTTTCTCTCTCTTTTCATCGTGTCCTTCCTCCTGACCTTCAAGGAGGCATCGCTATTACTTTCCCCACATATCAAGTACGATCTAAGATGCATTACTGAAGGAGAGCAAAGCACTCGCGGTCCGTTAGTTCTGTCTCGTTTGTTTAGATCTCATTCAAGTTAAAATACTAATTTGGTAAGCTTTAAGAGCTTTTTTTTCCTGTGTTGCTACATTGTTTACTTCCTGTTTCCTCTTTGGTTTCCTCCATTTTACAGACTGTCCTCTGCAGCCAGCAGACCAAATCTGGTGGCTAATCCTGAGGCTGAAAATGCCTGACAGTTTAGTGTGTGTGTGTGTGTGTGTACGCGCGCTCTGAAGGAGATGCACATGTTGTTGTTGTTTTTTTTACCATGGTTACTAAAAGTGATTTTTCAGCCTCTTCTCTGCGCTGCACTGCCTGCAGGCCGCTCATCATGAACAGAAGACAGAACACAAATTGCATCCTGTTTTACTTTGTTAGCCTCTCCTTGGGCTCATTGGGCGAGCTTTTGGCTTCGCCTCTGCAGTGTAGCTCCTTTTTTTTTCATAATGGCGGACGCGGCCCGGAGAGCTTTCATGTGCCACGGCCTAATTCTGCTGCCGGAGAGCTCAAAGCCGCTTCAAAGCTGGAGCGACTCTTGCTCTCTATTAGGAAATAAATACCTGATTTGCAGGCGGGATTTAAGCCCAGTGGTTACTGAAACCTTTGAAGATGTATCTCATGTCTCATTATGAAAAAGAACATACCACTGAATTACTGCGTAGCGTGAACTGCTGCTTTGGTATCATCGCACCATCATTATTAAACAACAAACCTCCGCTGCCCTCATTTACCCGCGTTGGTCTCGTTGTCCGGACTCGTTTTTCGGGGGGGGGGTTGAAAGCGGACACGCCGGCTGTAGTGGTGTAAGCGAGAACCCGGCGGGTAACACGAGGAGTGCTTTTCCCTGGAGGGGTTCCAAGCCCGTGAGGCGCGCGGTCACCCGGGTCCACTCGTCCCGCCGCAAAACGAGGCGCAGATCAAAGGCCGTTGACTGAAAAGTCAGCGCCCGTGTGTCTTTAGCGGGTTCGTCCTGGGGTTCTTTCATCTCCACGTCTGTTTCGTCCACTGCTTTGATGCTCTGCTCTTATTTACGCGACTGAACAAGCGGCTGGCATCGTTTGTAAGGGAGAATATCCGGCTGCGTGTTCAGTGTGTTTGGTTTCTTTTCTCCGGAAAGTGAGAGTGATTGGCCCGAAACTCAGGAGACATTCAAGAAGACGATGCAACTTGTTCACAGAGCTTTTTATCCATTGTTTCTCTTTAGATCTCGGCCAAATCTTTGGTGGGAAATTTACATTTGGTTAGCCCCATCAATCCTTTTTCACAAAAGTAGTAGTTTCATAGATGCAAACTTGTCATGTGCAAATGGCGACCAGTGAAAGAGTTGTTGAATCTCCATATAGGCTTTTAAACCTAAAATCATGATTTGTCCATCGTCACTGACACTGATTTCATAGGATTTAGTCGTGTTGTTGTATATAAGTATATGTACCCAAAGTTGCATGAGTCTGCAAAGTTCCATGAGTCGTTTGCGTCTCAAATAATAAAAAAAAATCTTCCTCTCAGCTCACGTGGAGCCGGTTATGCCAGGCCTCTCATTAATATGGATTCGTCCCTGTGTGCCCGGGTGTAATTTAATGACAAACGGCTAATAAGGCGGCGGCGCTGCGGGCCTCGCCGGTGTTCTCTGACGAGCTGCAGTGTGTCTGCACGCCGGATAATAATAACAATAATAACAATGTTTCTATTATGGTGATGCTATTGTAACAGTCAGCGTCATCATTTCTGTCGTTATGCGACACTTTAGCCAAATCGTATTGCCATGTTCCCCCCTAACCTTTTAAAGGGAAGTGAATATTTCACCATACGGCCCCGGGCTTTTTTTTTTTCTTCTTTTTTTGTGAATAGAAACAAATCGTTTAGTTGTGTCAATGCTGGGGTCTATGAATGATTTATTAGCCATCTTTTCTGACACGTGATGTTTAGAACACAGCTGCAGGGGACTGATTCTTATCCCAAATCATCACACACCACTACGTGTGTGTTGCCTAATTAAGCTTTCAGTTTACAAGTGCAGGCAAATTAGTGTAATTATGCAAGAACAAGTGTTTAACACATCAAACGATGTGATGGAAATGTTCTAATGCAAAATACCGGTGAAAGCTTCACATGTTTTATGCCTGTGTGGATTATTTGTGTCACATGCAGAACATGTGATTTCTCTTCGGTAAGCAGCACTGTGACTGACATGTGCTAACGTGCATTTCTACCTCTGGCATCCGAAAGAAAGACCTGAATTAAGGGTTGTAACTGTTGCCAAGGCAACCCACAGGGTAATCTTCTGTAATTTGCCGAGAGGGAGTGCTGCTGTTGACTGTGGCGATGCACGCAGCGCCACCAGAGGAAAACTCCTCCAAAACGCCAAAATAAAAGGTTCTTTTGTGGGCGTCGGTGCTGATTTGAATCTCGTTCTGCTTCCAGCGTGTGAAATTCTGCGCCAATAACGTCGTCTCTTTTCTGCTGCAAGTGCCGCCCGCCTTTGTCTGAGGCCATAAGAGGATGCCCTCCCATCGCAGGATGATTTGTGCATGTTTAATATTTACCCCGCTGAGTCATCACAGCGGTGGATTAAAACCCTGCACACAAAGTGTACATTCTCCCACCTCCCACCGCCCGCTAAGCTGCCTGGGAAAGATAAGCCGCTACAGGTCGACGGAATTACTTCCCGCTTTTCTCTCCCGTGAAATCTCATCATCTCAACTTTCTTTTTTCCTCCTCTGGTGTTTTTTTTTTTAGCACGTTGTATAAGCTGAGCCCTGAGTGCTGACTCAGTATTCTCTGTTGCAGCTCTGCAATGGCGGCTCTGTGACAGATCTGGCCAAAGGCATGCTGAAGAGGGGGGAGCGGATGGATGAAGCCGTCATTGCCTACATCCTGCACGAGGCCCTCATGGTAAATCCGGCCTTTTGAGTGTGCACGAGGGGGGGAGACGACGAGAACGCGGCGCTTCAGTGAAAAGAGCTCGATGGGGATCATTTTGAAAGCTCTTGAACACCCCCCCCCACTCCTCTCTGTCCTTCCTGTGCGCAGGGCCTGCAGCACCTGCACGTCCACAAGACCATCCACCGCGACGTCAAGGGCAACAACATCCTGCTGACGACGCACGGAGGCGTCAAACTGGTGGACTTTGGTACGCGGCGCGTCTCTTTTTGGAGACATTCTTCTTCTTTTCTTTTTTTTTTTGTTGCCACATCCTCCGCTAATCAGCAAATACTCACTTTTGTGGCTCTATTTTTAACAGGAGAGGGTCAAATCCATTACTTTCAGCTGCGCGCCGAGTAAACATCTCTAATTAGTCTCCTCCGGGATTCGCTTCCAAAACCAGACAAGGTGGCCGACTAAATGTTTTCCCATTACGGCCCGTCTTCCCGGGACACGGCTGCTCCCGGCTCTTTGTTCGCCGTCATTTGCTTTTTTCGGGGGGGTTTTCTTAACCAAATGAGGCGCTCCGAGGCGGCCCCGCTGTGGTTCTGGGTTACAAGCTTCACAATAGGCAAATTGATTTGGACTATTTGCAGAGTATGATTAACTCCTGCTGGAAGAAAGGGAAGAAGGAAAGAAAAACAGCCGCCTGTTTTCATTACAAATAAAATCCCCACTCAACATGCGTCTAGGTTTGCATTCAGCCGGCTAATTGTGGGCATCTCTTAAAAAGCCTTTTTCTAACCGCGAAAGCACAAAGTGCACAAAGTGCACAGCTCTTAAACAGCGAGGAGAGGCCTTTAATGGAATCACTTAACGTGTGAATGTGAGGCAGAAAACACAGAGAAACCTTCTCGACCTTCTGGTTTGGTGCACCGGTCCAAGCCTAAAGGTGTTTGGGGAATAAAAACGTTTAACACTTCCGTTGGGAAGTGTGCAAAGGATTAAAAAAAAACACCTTTTCAGCAGTCAGCTGGAGCTTCTATCCGGCGGCGGCGGGGGGGTCGTGACGTTGTCAGGGTTCATAAATAGCCCGCTGCGTAGAGAGAAAGTCGCAGAGTGACGAAAGCGGCGACTGGTTTCCGCTCCGGTGCCTCACGCCGGGATTAATGGATCTCCATGTGGGGCGTGAGGGGGGAGGGGGGGTGGGGGGGTGGGGTGCACGCCACACTAAGCCAGCCAAGGAGATAAAGCCCCCGCAGTGACTCATCGTAGGCCGAGAGACAAAATAGCAAAGAGATCAACCCCCCCCCCCTCACACACACACACACACACAAAAACAATGCACAAAATGAGCAGTGGCAGAACGAGAGGCGGCGTTTGTTCGTGGGTCCCTCATGAATATTCTAATTGACGGCCTTATCTCTGTGATGATTATTAAGTGTGGCCCCCCCCCAGGCTCCACTCCAGGGCTAATGTAGTGGAAAGAGAGGGGCCTCGAGGGCTTTAATGGGGTGTACCTTCACGTACCTCGCGTTCTCACCATATTTCTATATATCATATGATGCATGTCCCCTCCTGCACGTGTTTCCAATCGGCCCACATGAAACCACATGAAACCACATGAAACCACGGAGCAGCACTGCGTCACTGAGCCGCACCGAGCCACGCTCTGCACAAACTGCGGTTCAGATCGGCGCGGAGCGATGCGAGACACGAGGTCGAAGACGCCCGCAGCGCGTCGCGCGTCGCAGCGGATCGCCTTTCGCTTCTTGGTAGCCGCTGTCTCGTCCCGGTTGCCGCTTCGGCCCCAGGAAGCCCGGGGGGGCACGCGGTGCTGCGGCGTAACGCTGATTCGTCCAGACGGGACTCGACATGCGATTGTGGGTCAGCGTGTTCCCTGTCAGGCTTTGTAATTACACAACGACACACACACACACACACAGAAATAAGGACGCGCGGCCTCTCCACCGTCTTATTCACACAGCAGTTCTGCTGTGTCCTCTTTATATGTACATATATATGTGTGTGTGTGTGTGTGTGTGTGTGTGTATAAATGTACGAGTCTCTCCGTGTTCAAAGCCGGTTTCCAGCTCAATTGTATTCAAATGTTGTTCTTGAGCAGAACCCCCCCCCCTGCAGCCGCATAAGAATTTGTAATTCAAAGCAATCTATCATTTGAAGGCATCTGTGTGTGTGTGTGTGTGTGTGTGTGTGTGTGTGTGTGACAGGTCTATCAGCCAGACTCAAGTGCGCTTTCTTTTCCCCGCAGGTGTTTCGGCCCAGCTGACCAACACCCGTCTGAGGAGGAACACCTCGGTGGGGACTCCCTTCTGGATGGCTCCGGAGGTACGGACACAGCTCTCTCTCTGGGAGGGGGTCGGGGGCGCTCGGTCCAATGATCACCACAGAGATATCGGAGGCAAACACGCTCGCTGACTTCCCCCTGTGTCGTGTGATGATGGAGGGTCTTTCACCCTGAGGTTCTTGATTCATCTGACTGGGTAAATGAGAGGGGGGGGGCGGGGGGTGGTTCCATCAAAGTGATGATCCGATCGGAGGCCTGAAGTTCTGCCGTCCTCCGATTTTCCCTTCAAAGAATAACTTTCCATTTTCAATCTGCAAATGGAAGTGGGCGTTTTTACATGAGGTTTGCATGCCGTGCAAATCGGGTCCAGACTCTGGGATTTCAATCTCATTTGTGTAAATGTTCATCAGCTGGACTCTCTGGACTGGAAGGTCTTCGGCCAAAAGGTGTATCGATGTCCGGAGTGAGATTCTTAAACTCCAGGGTTGATTAAAGAACGCAGTCTGGTTTTACTTTACGTTCTCAAGACGAGCGGCTCATGTGGCGGTTATTTGTGCGGTGAGTGTTGACACATCTGGACGTAATACAGTAATAGAGCTTTATATTTATTGACTGTTGAGGTGGTTGAGGCTTTGTTACTTTAAGTATTTATTTAGCATGTCGTCAATTAGATCATTAAGTTAAACTATTTTTGCAATATAGACTTCATGAGGGTTAATTTTACTGATCTTTTTCTTTAGAATAACTCTGTAAGTGTGTGTGTGTGTGTGTGTGTGTGTGTGTGCGCGCGCGCGTGTGCTTGTACACTTTTGTTTCAGGATGTATTCTTATGATCGACCTGGTAATGATTCGTCTGTGGACATAAGTACAGGAATCATATTGATTTCAGTTGACTGTGTGTGTGTGTGTGTGTGTGTGTGTGTGTGCGCTAGCACTGAATTGCCCTCAGCAGATGATGATGAGACTGCTTCACTGGCTGATTTGTTTATTGTGTTTCTTTGATGTTTTTATATAGATCTTTCTCTCTTACACAATAAATTAAAAAATGTGGATATTGGAAGTGGGCCCAAACTTTAGTCCAAAGGATTCACTTCCCTCTCTCCTAGAGAGAGAGAGAGGTTTTCTTAACACTGCTCATTAAATGTGTGTGTCTGTCCCTTGGTGTTGGTGCTGCAGGTGATCGCATGCGAGCAGCAGCTGGACTCGACCTACGATGCTCGGTGTGACGTGTGGTCCCTCGGCATCACGGCCATAGAGCTCGGAGACGGAGACCCGCCCCTCTCCGAACTCCACCCAATGAGAGCTCTTTTCAAAATCCCCAGGTGAGCCCCCATCACCCCCCACCCACGCATCATCATCCATCATCATCATCATCATCATCATCATCATCATCATCATCATCAGGGGGCTGCCACTCCTCCTTTTCAGGCAAATAATTGATTGATTCACAACCAGATTTCACTCAATGGTGTTGAGGCCAAAGATGAATGACTTTATATCTTAGCTACTATATGTGTAGACCAGAATATAATAGAATATTATATATAACATAAAAAATAGAGATGCATTAATGCGTGACTGTCATTGATGTTGTAGCTCCCTCGCTAATAACATCATTTATTTGTTGATTTATATCCTGTGCTGATTGATGTGAATCCACAAAAATAATTTGAGTTGTCACATAAAATGTCACATGAAATGAGTATAAAGAGCAATGAAAGAGTCCACAGGTGAAGACCGTAACGCACTACAGTGCCCTGCAAGTACTGTTGCCATTCGCCCTCTGTGTGTGTGTGTGTGTTTTGGGGGGGGGGGGCAAAGCCACACCTTCCTAATGTGAGCGCTAAGTGGGCTGAAGGTGAAGAGCGATTCTTCATGTTCTCCTCCTTCCAGCGTGAGAGCTGCATGAGCACTTGCAGACACCGTCATTGTCCCGGCGCAGCACTTTGTCCATCACACGCACACACACATCAGCCTTCCTGTGTGTGTGGGGGGGGGGGGGTCAGGGAGGGTCGCGCTCCACAGGAGACGTCACACAGCTCCCTCTGAATCTATGTGACTGCTGTAGTCGGAGCTTCAGGCCGTCGGTTCACACTCCTCACCTCCCTCCACCCTCGGCTCCGGGTTCAGAACCCCCCCCCAGCCGAGGGCATTTGTTCCAACACACCCCGTCTTATTTCATTTAGGGTCACGGCCACCAAATAGAAACAGAAGATGGTCAGGGGCAACCCTTGCATTTGACGTTTTCTGCCGTGCTCGAATACATCGCTCAGTGTTTTTCTTATCTTTACGCATTCAAAGTTGGACTCACAACACAATATAGACACAAAATAGACATTATTCTGTAGTAATAGCTGCCAAACATTCTGTTGATACAGCAGAAAAGTACCATTGTCCATGTAAAGATGTGGCAGGTAGAGGTGACTAATAACAAACTATGATATGATTCAACCAAGAACTAAAAACATCAGATGCTTAATCAATTAGTAACGTTTGCTTATTAGCTGATATCTGAGCCAAGAACCTTTTAATTACAAGACACAAATATTTCAGTAACATTTAAAAACGACACCAATTTGTAACTTCCATCTACAAGGCTTCTAAATGACATTCATGCCTGCTATATTTGGACATATAATGTCTTATATATACACGGTACTGTATCAGAACTTCCATATATCCGTTTGGACCTCGACCGAAAGTCCCAAGTAGCAACGATGTTACAAGTGAAAGAAGGACGGAGACGGGCCGGGATGGAAATTTGTGCAGAAGTCAAATCCGAGCTGTCGGACTGGAGAGCAGGTGCAAAGTTCTCTTCTAATTAACCACACGTGTAAAGGTTAAAGCTTTAATTCTTCCTTTTGTGCAAAAGAGGCCTCCCCGTGCTGTGCAGGGGGGATTCATTAAGGCACCTCCAGTGAGAGGCGTTTAATCGTGATACAAGTATCAAAGGACATCCTCATTCATGTACCCAGGGAATTAAAACGCTCACAAAGACACAATGGACTCCAAATAAATGTCTACATCGGTGTAGATAAACAGGAGATGCATGTCCCCTCATTAGAGGCGACCGTTTGCCCGGCCTCCCTTTTTTTTTTTTTTTAAAAGGTACTCTATGCAGAAGGCTGAGTTGTTCTGTTTAAAGGAGAAGAGAGAAAAAGGCTTTTAACAGTGAATTTCCAAACTGTTTCTCTTTTACGCTCGGATCGGCTGCGTCAGCACAGCGGCGAGGAGGCGGCCTTCGGTCGGGTAACGCCTCTGGATCTCCTCTGCGGGGGCCTCGGGCCTAATTTGTTCCCATCTCATCTTTCCATTTATCTCCTCCGTCCCCCAGAAACCCCCCGCCGACCCTCCACCAGCCGGAGCTCTGGTCCGACAGCTTTAACGACTTCATCTGCAAGTGAGTGCGGGACGCCGCTGCGCGTGTGTGTTTGTCCGTGAACAACGGTTCTCTACAGTATAAATCAAAGAAATTCATTGCACCCTCCCTCCTCCTCCTCCTCCTCTTCCCCGTTCAGATGTCTGATCAAGGACTTTGAGCTGAGACCCAACGTGCTGGACCTGCTGCAGCACGTCTTCATCAAAGCGAGCGTTGGCAGAGAGAAGATACTGCAGAAGCAGCTCATCGAGCTCATCGACCTCAACCAGCAAATAGGAATCATTGATAAAACAAGGTACTCTCTTGACCCCCCCCCCCCCCGGGGGTCGCGTGTCTCACACGCACGCCGTGGGCAGATTTATCGACTCGACTTCCTGCCGGCTCGTGTGCTCCTGCAGACGTCGCGGTCGAAGTGACCTTTTACGGGGCCTAATTCTATTTCTGTCATTTAAGCCATCACGGAAAGACAGAGCGAAGCACAGACAGTAACGACAGGTAACGCAGTAGATGATAGTTGGCAGTAGTTTGTTTCTTAGTCGCGACCTCGCAGTCATCGGTTCCCCGCCGCCAACCTCCCCCTCGTGAACGCTGTTGTCCTTTTGAGTCCCGTTGTCGCGTTTTAGTTGTGTTCGTTTTGATGCTGCAGTGAAGCCGAGGTCGTTATAGTCGCTGCAGTCGACGAGGTCTTCTTCTGATCTGCAACATTCAAACTGGTCCAATTCCACCGTTCTGGATGTTTAAAATGATGTTTTCCTGCTGTGTCGAGTGAAATATGTTGTGATAAATGGTCTGGTCTGTTATATCTGTGTGGCTATTAGGAAATACGACCGAGGGGGCAGATTTAGCATTTAATAAGACATAGATTACGTTTATTTCGGTCAGCTTCTGGCCTTCTTAATCTGCTCACTTAGAAGGCCGCTTGGCGTCTGGCAGGAGAAATGAAAATTGCACACAGATAACGACCAATGACTGCAGTAATGCTTCAGAGTATTATATTCACATTAAGATCTTCATCCAGTCGCAGCGTTGCTTGTATTCACACAGTTCTTGGGCTTCAAGTGAAAAGACGTAGCACTGAGTCACGCTCGCCGCTCAGTGACAGCTGCCCGTGGGTTCTGTGGGTTCTGTGGGTTCTGCAGGCATGAACGCATCCACACCAAGAGAGGAGGCCACATGAAGACGCAGAGCGACCCCGACGAGGTGGACGACCTCGCCACCCTCGAGGTTCTGGACGAGGTGAGAAAGTCGCAGTGGCCGCAGTGATTCCATTCACCCCCCCGAGGAACATCTGTCGTTCTCCCACTTTTAACTCAAGCCGTCACTACGCGTTTTTTTTTCGCCGCTCGCTGCCTGCGCCGCTAACGCATCCCCGCCCTCTGTGTTTCAGAACACGGTCACCGAGCAGCTGCAGAGCCGCTACGGACGAGATCAAATCTACACGTACGTGGGAGACATCCTCATCGCCGTCAACCCGTTCCATGCGATGCAGATATACAGCCCTCTGGTGGGTTTTTCCCCTTTCCTTCACGACCCCCTGTGTGCTCAGTGATGCACGACCAACACCGCCCCCCCCCCATCCCTCTCTCTTCACAGTACACCAAGATGTACATCGGAGCGAAGCGCACGGCCAACCCCCCGCACATCTTCGCCGTGGCTGACATCGCGTACCAGTCCATGGTGTCGTACAACACGGACCAGGTAGCGCAGTGCTTCTGGCTCACCTCGTGTGCCATTGATTGTTCTATAAAAAAACAAACACATTATAATCTGGTTTAATAGGGTATTTGAATTTAGTTTCAGTTTTAATAGTGTTGGTAAACATTGCTCCTGCAGTGCGTGGTGATCAGTGGGGAAAGCGGAGCCGGTAAAACGGAGAGCGCTCACCTGTTGGTGCAGCAGCTGACGGTGCTCGGGAAGGTGAGTCACAAGAGTCCACGAATGCAAACGACACTCTGTTAACGCCGCCTGCAGGAAGCCCGACGGCAAGCGGCTTCCTGTGCGCCAAGCGACACAAAAGACGAACCTGCTCATCTCCCCCCCACCCCCCTCGCTAAATGTGAATGCCAGCTGAATATAAACGCACTTCAGGCAATTTGAACCTCCAATGATCCGTCGATTCGAGGTTCCAGCTGAGGCCGGGCGGTGATGAGCAGCCCAGCTGGAAATAAAGTCCCCCTTTCAATTCCCTCCTTTCAAAGCCCGAAATAAGCGGCGCCGGATGAATAGAAACACGGAAAATCCACCTCTGGACAATAGCAGTATTACTTTCACTACCCTCTTCCTCTTCCTCCTCCTCCTCCTAACGTCTCTTTCAGGCCAACAACCAAACGCTGCAGGAGAAGATCCTGCTGGTCAACAGCCTGGTGGAGGCGTTCGGGAACGCCTGCACCGTCATCAACGACAACTCCAGCCGCTTCGGCAAGTACCTGGAGATGAAGTTCGCCTGCGGAGGAACGGTGGTCGGAGCGCAGATATCCGAGTACCTGCTGGAGAAGTCCAGGGTCATCCACCAGGCAGCGTAGGTGTCCCTCACCTCCCCTTTTTTCTGTCGGGCCTTTTTGTCTTTATTTCACATCCAAAGAAGGTCACCCTTCATCGCGCTGCACACACCTCCACCTCGACATGGATGGATGGATGGATAAATGTAAGCGCTTTTAAGAGCCAGGCCTGTGTGTCTCCCCACAGAGGGGAGAGGAACTTCCACATCTTCTACTACCTTTACGCCGGCCTGGCTGACAGGAAGAAGCTGGCTCACTACAAGCTCTCCGACAGCAAAACACCCAAGTAGGTTGGACATTTTCTTCTCACCCTGCAGACGTCCTACTACTACCGTCCTGAGCTTTGTGTCTCCTGTCTGATCTGCAGGTATCTGCTGAACGAGCACGTCAAATTGGGGCCCGACATAGTGAGCAACAGCTTCTACAAGCAGCAGTTTGATGCAGTGGAGCAGTGTTTCAAAGTCATCGGATTCTCCCTAGAGGTAAAAAAAAATAAAAAATCCCTGCATTGATTACCAGCCGCAGACATGCTCCCACACTTCTGTATTCAAACCAATGCAGAGAATTTAAAAAGTAGTGCATCAGTGGTTCCTTAGATGCACTATTTGGCAGACATGGTGATCCCCTCTGGGATCTGCACGTCAATAGTACTGCAACCACTGGCCTTTAGAGCCTCTGACTGGTAGAGCGCACAGATGAATGTTATTCAATGAGTGAACAAAGGAGCACAGTCTGTTTACACCTGAGGGTACCTGAGGGAAGTGCTCGCTCTCTCTCTCGGCGGTGAATCCCTGTCTCGTCACTTCTGCAGGAGCTGGGCAGCGTCTACAGCACCCTCGCTGCCATCCTCAACTCCGGCGACGTCGAGTTCTCTCCGGTCGCCTCGGAGCACCAAACCGACAAGAGCGACATCGCCAACGCGCCCGTCCTGGAGAACGGTGAGAAGAGAGGGAGAGAGAGGCTGAGCTCTTCATTCCGTGTGATTCACCAGCGAGAGGCTTCCTCGCCACTTCCCTTTCTAATGACCCCCCCCGGGTGCCCCCCTTCCCACCCTCAGTGGCGTCGCTGCTGTGCATCCGCTCGGACGAGCTCCAGGAGGCCCTGACCTCCCACTGCGTGGTCGCCCGCGGGGAGACCATCGTCAGGCCCAACACGGTGGACAAGGCGGCGGAGGTAAGGGACGCCATGGGCAAGGCGCTCTACGGGCGCCTCTTCAGCTGGATCGTCAACCGCATCAACGCGCTGCTGCGGCCCGACGGCAACCTCGGGTGAGCTCGGGAGGAACGTTAGTCACGTGTAATATTAACCAGTGTATTCTTTCCAAATGCATTTCACTAAAGGCAACCTTTCCCCCCAGAGAGGACGAGAAGGGCCTGAACATCGGCATCCTGGACATCTTCGGTTTCGAGAACTTCAAGAAGAACTCCTTCGAGCAGCTGTGCATCAACATCGCCAACGAGCAGATCCAGTTCTACTTCAACCAGCACATCTTCGCCTGGGAGCAGGTAAAGACCCCGGAGCCCCCAGTCCCTCACGTCTTCACCTCCTCTCCATCTAAACGGGGACAACGTGACATCATCTGTCACTCCGCACTTTAAGGGTGGGCGGCGAGGGGTAAAATACGGCGTTGACTTTATTTACGGGAGAGAGGGAGAGGTTGGCGAGTCTCCCTGTGTGAGCTCTCGTGGGAGTCCTTTGCCTTGAGGGGGAGGGGGGGGGGGCAGAGAGCCATTTGCTAATGTTAAACGATCTGGTCCCACCCACAGAGACGAGCTATAAATCATCCTCAACGAGGGTCAATTAGGAGCCCAGGACGGTTAGCGTTTGACTAAATCTCACTCTCGGGTATTGTTGGCACCAGGCCCAGAAATACATGTGTCCTTTACTGCCCCCCCCCCCCCCCCATATATACATACGAGCATGGGGGGGGGGGGCGGTGTGCTGCGCTGTACAGAACCGCAGCGAAGGCTTCCTGTTTGCTCTTGGAGGCTCGGTGACGTCACGTTGCTTGTTTCCCCTCCCTTTGGTCATTTTTTTCCCCTCTCTGGAGACCCGGGTAATGTCACGTTCTGATGAGATCAGGTGAGCCGAATGTAATGTTCACTGAAGGGCACTTAATTTAATTTATATTAAAAGAGACCTTCTTTTTAATTTAACAGCTATTTATCCGGGCTGTATTTAAGTAGCAAGAACCGCACCCGTAAGTCCTTAAAGTCCCGGAACACGGGGATGTTTCACACTCTTCCCCCCGCCCCCCCCACCCCCCCGTGTCCAGGACGAGTACCTGAACGAGGAGGTGGACGCCCGCATGATCGAGTACGAGGACAACCGGCCCCTCCTGGACCTGTTCCTGCAGAAGCCCATGGGGATGCTGTCGCTGCTGGACGAGGAGAGCCGCTTCCCGCAGGCCACCGACCAGACGCTCGTAGGCGAGTGCCCCCCCCCCCCTCCCCCCCCAGCCCCCCCCCCCAGGCTTCCTTTGCCGATCACGACCTTCACTTTGTCGGCTGAGAACAATTGATATTGTCTGTAATCACTCACATGACATCACGCAGGATTAACGTTGTGTTTTATTGGGCATTTTAGAGAAATTCGAAGACAACCTGAAGACCAAAAGCTTCTGGAGGCCAAAGAGGGTCGACCTGGGCTTCGGAATCCACCACTACGCCGGAAAGGTAAGTTGACGTTTTGACACTAATCACCTCGAGCGCGCGTTGGCCTCTCCCCCCTCCTCCCCCCCCTCCCCCCCCCCACACACAGTGATTGTCCCCTCCTTTCTCCACCCGACTCTTACAAAGGTGATCTACAGCGCCGCCGGCTTCTTGGCCAAGAACCGGGACGCGCTGCCGGCCGACATCGTGCTGCTGCTCCGCTCGTCGGAAAACGAGCTCACGCGCAAGCTGGTCACGCATCCGCTCACCAAGACGGGTACGGGGTGGACGGGGGGAGGACGGGGGGGGAGGAGGGGGAGGAGCCGCGCCACGCTGCCGCACAGCGAGGCGAGCGGCTCGCTGATCTGGGTTTGTGTTCTCAGGTAACCTCGCCCACACTAAGGGGAAAGGCGTGAACACCATGCGGACGCCGACGCGCAGCCTCACCTTCGCCAAGGTACCGCCGTTAGCTTCTTCTAACTCTATTTCTCTAAAACCCGGCCCCTACCCGTCTCTACTTTTTCTTTTCAACGGTAATTCCTGCTTCTTCTAATCAAACCTTTTTTTGTCTCTTTTTTTTTTTTTTTCCTCCTCATCTTTGTCTCCGCATTTCTTCCCGTAAAAGATGGGAGTGCTTGCCTTTTACAATTCTTTCTCTTTCAGCGAGGTAATCAGCATATTTCCATGTAGTTTGTGTGTAGTTGTGTTTAACTAAACGTGATTTGTAAACAGTCAGTGGCCGTTAAATCCTGTGTACATCATGCATCACCTTTGTACGGTTTATGCACAAACAGGTGTTTTCTGCAGAGGGGTATTTGGGACAGGACCTTTTTTATTTAGAATTTTGCAAATGAAATGGCAGTCGATGAGTTAATGCTGAATGTTTCATTTAGTCTCAAAACAAACAAAAAAACATAAGCTGGCTCCAATACTCTTCCTGCATTTTCACTACATGTATGTCTATGTGTGTGTGATTGTGCTCACGCATGTGTGCGACCTCTAGAATGCTAAATGCATTCACATCCGCTGCAGCAGGCCTGATGACTACGATTATTCAAATCACTTACATTGTGAATCAAAAGGGACGCTACTGGTGAATAGGGTAAAAATATATTATTCTATATGAATATTTAGCAGCATTAAGACCACATTCTTATTGGAAGTTTGTTGAATTGTTGTGTTAAGATATGCAAACTAAAAACAATGAATGGCTCAATAATCTAAAATTGACAGGGTTTTGCCTGAGTTGCCTCGCCTTAAGAAGGTTTTGCATCAAAGCCGTCGGGGAAATGAGACCTTCCCTTTGGCTTTGTTTGTTTAAGCGGACGACTGCTCTGCAGAACATCGGCTCACCTGCAAGAATTGACAGGAGCTTTATTAATGGACAGTGTTGGATGAGCCCATGAATCTTATTTCCATTCGTCTGCATATGTTAGAGGAGAAAGCTCATCAAAGGCTTGGCGCTTAAGAGCCCCGGTGAGCGTAAGGCTGATGGCGCCCTGCAAACGGGTCCCCCTCGGGGTAAATGTGCTCGGAATTAGATGTGAAGCTTGTTAGAATGTTAACAAATACGTGCAGGCTAATGCATTTGAATGTGTGGTTTGTGCATTTACTTTCATGTAGCATTCTTTGTTGTAGTTTCTACAATCTCGCGGTTGATTATAGCAAGTTAAAAGCAAGTAGATTTTCTCTCATTTTGAACTTGAAACACTTGTGTTCATGCAGAAAGTACACTTCATTTTTAAACATTTTCTTCATCCATTTCTGCGTCTCTTTTGCAGCCTTCTCAGGATTCAAAGCCGGTCCCTCAAAAAAAAAGCTTGACTCCTCTCGATGACAAAGAGCAAATGCAAACGGTGATTTTTCAACGGAAGATAAAAAGCTGTAAATATGACGTTGTATAAGATGCGACCTAGATGTGCGCTTTAGGTCAACGTCGTCCCCTTTAGGCTCACGAAGGACCCGCTTGGCTTCCCGTACTCATGGAGTTGTGCTTCACTGTAAAACCCGTAGAGCGCCGTCCATTGTTGTGACTTTGGTGTCTGTTTTTTTTTTTTTTTTTTTGCAGCCGGGCGAACCGGGAGACGCGCCGTCCCACCCGAGAGAAACCACCAACATGAGGACACAGACCGTGGCCTCCTACTTCAGAGTAGGTCCCTTAACCCCTCGTATCCTCCAGTTTAAGCGGTAGACAGCTCTTGGTAGACAGATGTGCTGGATGAAGTGCATTTTTGAAGAACTGAACAAAATAAATATAGACGTCATCTTTCTCCTTCCAGTACTCTCTGATGGATCTCCTGTCCAAGATGGTGGCGGGACAGCCGCACTTTGTGCGCTGCATCAAACCCAACAACGACCGCCAGGCTAACAAGTTCGACCGGGAGAAGGTTCTGGTCCAGCTGCGTTACACCGGCGTCCTGGAGACCGCCAAGATCAGGCGGCAGGGCTACTCGCACCGCATCGTGTTCGCCAACTTCATAAAGAGGTCAGCGGGCTCCTCGGCGGGGGGTGGGGTGGGGGGATGGGTTTGGTTGGAGGGGGCGCGCCGTCTGCCGCGTTCTGACCCTGCTGACCGTTGGCAGGTACTACATGGTGGCGTTCCACGCTCACGAGGAGCCGCCCGTCACCCAGGAAACGTGCGCCACCATCCTGGAGAACGCCAAGCTGGAGAACTGGGCCATGGGGAAGACGAAGGCGAGTCACTGGGAGAGTGTGGTTTGCATCTGTTCAATAGGCTTTCGTATTAATCAAACTCATTTATTGGGGGAACAACAGACCCCCTCTTCCGCCTGTTGTATCATATGTTGCGTAACAGCGAGAGGGAACATGACACAAGAGCCGAGTTCAAGCCTCAAAAGTCTCCATTTATTCACTGTGAGAGTCAGAGCGCCCCCCCCCCCCTCCCCCGTGAGCTTGTTTTGATTACCTAATCTCATTTAAAGGACACGAAAGGTAAGGCCATGAAAATAGACTGCAAGAAGTTCGTTAACGCTCCACAACTTTACCAATTTGTTGCAGAACAGGTGCGGCTGTTTGCGTGAGAACAGAAATATGAAATGCTACGCTGCTCGTGATCGTCTCCAGTTAGTTACTTACATTAAGAAAACCATCAGCAGGTCCTCTGTCTGTTTAGATATGCAAATGCTTCAATTTATTAAATATGAGCTGGTTTGCAGAAGAGAACATTCTGAAGATTGGATTCCAGGTTCAAAATTATTGTTCCATTATGTCAAATACAGTGAATTCTGGATATCATTTATCATTACATCAATAATCTGAACTGTCTAAAGAAATTCGATTTATGTAATTGCCATTTGCAACCAAAATGTTAAATATTTAATTATAAAAGGAGCCATTATCTAATGGCGACCTTGATTCTATTCACGCTAAATAGACAACGCAGTACAACCCCCCCCCCCCCCCCCAATGTGTCCACACACACCAGGTGTTCCTCAAGTACCACCACGTGGAGCATCTGAACCTGATGGTGCAGCAGGCCACGCAGCGCATCATCCTGCTCCAGGCCTTCGTGCGCGGCTGGATGGGAGCCAAGCGATACCGCCGCCTGTTAAAGGACCGAGAGCACAGCGCGCTGGTGCTGCAGTCAGGTGAGTGGACGGCGCCGCCTGCTTCTCACACCGCCGAACCCTTACGGAATTCTGAACCCCGTCTCTCACCCCCTGCAGCCTACAGGGGTCACAGGGTGCGGAAGCGGGCGGCTGGTGACAAAAGCAAAGCCAGGTTGGAGGCCTTCATCGTCCGGTTTCAGGCCGGTAAGTGAAGCCCGGGGTGTGGGGGGGGGGGGTCTGAAGGCGCTGGTGCGTTACGTCGGTTCACGCTTCCTTCTCGTCGCCTCGTTCAGTTTGCAGGGGCTACGTGGCCAAAAAGAAATACAAGCAGTTGGTGGAGGAGAAGAACAAAGCTGCAACCAAGATTCAGGCTCGCTACAGAGGCCACAAGGAGAGGAAAAGCTTCAAAAGGAAACGGTGCGATTGAGAGGCCCTTTTATGATCAGATATCAATGAAGCATTGAAAGAAAATATGTTCTTTTGACATTTTCTTTGCCCGTAGGGAGGCCAAAGAGAAAGAGCAAGCAGAGAAGGCCCTTAAAGGGCAAGAGACCCCCGAGCCGGAGAAGCTGAGCGACCAGGAGAATGAGACCAAGGCGGCCGTGGTTTTGCAGAGCAACTTCCGGGGCTACAAAGAGAGGAAAAAGTTTAAAGAGAGAAAGAAGACGGCCCAATCGGAGTCGGCGCCGGATGCAGCGGTGCAGCCAGAAGCCGGCAGACAGCCGAGAGAGAATGACGACGAGGACGAAAGCACGTACGAGGCGGAGGAGAACGACGACAGTGATCACACGCAGGTGCCAGAAGACGAGGAGCGCGCGGAAGCGGAGGAGGGGGTGGAGGGGGTGGAGGGGGGAGGCGCCGGCGGAGACGCTGTGAGCGAAGAAGAGCAGACCAAGGCCGCCACGGTCCTCCAGAGCAACTTCAGAGGCCACAAGGAGAGGAAGAGGCTGCAGGACGAAGGCAAGATCCCGGCCCGGAGAGCAAAAAGGGCCCCCGGTGAGGAAGACGCGGCCGCAGAGGAGGAAGAGCTGCCCGGAGACCAAACCCCGGCAGAGGCGGGTGTTCCCTCGAGCGGCGTCAAGTCAGAAGAGCGAGACGAGGCCAGAGCGGCCGTGGTGCTTCAGAGCAACTTCCGCGGCCACAAGGAGCGCAAGCGGCTCGAGGAGGAAGGAAAGATCGTAAGGAAGAAGAAGAAGAAGGAGGAGGAGGACGAGCGGACGCCAGAGGCGGGATCCACGCCGGGCTCTTCGGACGAGGAGAAAGCCGCCACCGTCCTCCAGAGCAACTTCAGAGGCCACCGGGACCGGAAGAAGCTGAAAGCCGACAGGGAAGCACGGGAGAAGACGGCGGGGGACGAGGGGGAGGGGGAAGGGGAGGAGGCCCTGGACGTCGCCGACGTGACGACGGAGCGCCAGGAGGACGCAGCCGGCGAGAGGGAGAGGCTGGAGGAGGAGCAGGCCGCCGTGAAGATCCAGAGCAACTTCAGAGGCCACAAGGACCGAAAGAACCTCGAAGCCAACAAGCAAAAAGCGAGGACGGAAGCTGCACGACTGGAGAGCTTCTCCAAGCAGGTCATATCCTCCAACACGTTATATTTAGCTCCTAGCCCCCCCCCTCCACCCTTCCCCCACCCTCATATGTTGTTCTTCCTCTTCAACAGATCACGAAGACCTCTCAGGACTTTGCGGCCCTGCAGACCAAGCTGAACGAGATCATCCAGGCCCATCAATCAAACCCCGAGAACAACGGCATGTTTGTGAGAGGGAACCCAATCAATGGCTACGCGCCTCCCAACCACCAATCAAGTAGGACACTCGAGACCGCCCGTGATGACACTGATCACGAAGCCATAGCTGTGATTCATGACGTCGGCGAGGTCAATGCGCCTCGTAGATAATCAAGGAAAACCGTGGAAGAGATAAAGATCATTCTCAGGGCTGGGGAGGAGGGGGGGGGGGGTAAATGTACAGAATTTAAGGGAAGGAATCGCCGGTGTTTATTATTCCAAAGTCAAAGGTGTGTGCGTTTACGGCGGCTGCGGGGGGGGGAAAAAAGGCCCAACGAGTTTACGTTATCGTCCTTTTGACTCTCGTCTCCCCCCTCTCCACCCGGGGGGATTAGATCAAGTGCCGACGCAGGAAGCGCCCCCCCCCGGGGGGAACATTAGATTTGCACAGGTGATAGGTGTAATTGCTTTTCCAGGCGGCGAGAAATGGAAAGTTGAGCCAAACGGAGCTGGCAGCCAGGAGGTCCAAATGTCAGGCGTCCCGAGAAGAGATAATGTCGTAATCATGCAACATATCAGCGGTCGCCTTTTCTTCGCTGTAATTGTGCGCATTCCTCTATTCGTTTACATTCGCTGGAGCTTTTTTTTATCTCAAATATTTTTCGGTTGTTCGTAAACTAAACCCACGGAATGTTTGGTGTCTCTAGGAGTTACGTCCGTATTGTTTGATGCATGTGTCCATCCAATGTTTCCCCAAAACCAGGCAAAAACCTCATCTAAAATATCCTACTATCTTTAACTGGAATCCCCCTTACATGCAGCTGCGGCGCCTCTTATTGTGTATTGATGACAAACATGGAGGTGGGACTATACTATACAAACACTGCTCCACACAACTTTAACCATTCATTTGTTCGCCCTTTACGGGATTTTCTGTAGCGCGGCACGATGCCCGAGGAGAAGCAGGATGAATCATCTGTGTCATTTCGACCGCAACTCATTTATTAAATTAGGCCTAGGCTGTGAATACAATCGTTTGTGACGCGCACAATGAACGCGGCGGTCGCACGGCGCTCGGCGAGAAAGGTCGTGAAATGTCGAATCGCATTTCGTGGACATTCGCGGCGGGAGCTAATAAGACGGTGTGTGGAGACGTTTGGAGTCATAGAGAATGACCTTTTTTTTTTTTCTTTTTTTTTTTGAATGAAGTCGTTCGATGACATTACAAACTTTTTTGCCTCTTTTACCTGAGAGCTTCCGCACATGATGGATGGCTCCGTGTTTTTTTTTTTCTTCCTGCTGCCAAACGCTAATTGCTAATAAGCAAAGGTCGCTGTGAGACGTTCGTAATTGCAACTACAATCACATGACCGGAGAGGAACGTTGTACCAGTCGACACCGATATGATGGATTGCAACATGAAACACACACCTCTCTCTCTCTCTCTCCCCCCCTCTCTCTCTCTGTGTGCGACGCGTGGAATCACTCCAGCGCCGATCGTTTGCTTTGCTTGTGTCAAAGGTCGTTTCCCATGGAAAGTTCCAGCGGTCGGTCGGGCCTTGGGGTTGAACTGCAGTCCGAGCGGAGGGCAGTTCAATGAGAGCGCAGCGGGGGGGGGTCACATCGCACTCGAATGGTTTCTCTTGTTGTGACGTCTGCGCTCGGCACGTTCAGACACTGTATCTCAATACTGTGACTTAATGAAGTGAACCTACACAGCCTAAGTATTGCCGATGTGTGTGGGCGCGTTGTGGTGAATCATCGCGCGTGCGACACAAAAACGGCGCCGCCTGACCCGCTTTCCAACCGCTCGCTTTGCTTTCCAGCCGACGGGAGACAGCCGAGGACGCCCCGCAGGACGCAGCAGCCGAAGACCCTCAACACGCCGGAGGACTCCACCTATTACAACTTGATTCACGTGAGTCAGCGCAGCGTTGATCGGAAATTTATTCCTCTTTGCTTCAAACGTTCCGAGGCAAGAACTACCGGCCCGACACAAAGTTGTATGTTCCGCATTTTGTTTGGTGCATTTGACAAAAAGCTTTTTTTTTTAATGCTTAATGTTCTTGTTACGTAATTATATTTCAATGTTTGATGATTCCAGCGAGCTATAGCTCCCCACAAAATAGCTGCCTTTGCAGCGCTTAAGGTCTGTTTACCTCGCCGCCACGTCTGTGTAGTTGTAGTAATACACTGTATGATGCCTCGATCAACAATTTAATCAGTCCGACAATAGACATCACATCTCAACATGATTGACCAGGTGATTCTTTAATGAAGTACTTTCATGAATTGAGAACTGAATGACAGTGTTTAAACAGTGGTTCCCAAAAGTAAGTCACAAACCTCTAAGAGGCCACGTAAAAAAGACGCATCAATCAGGACACGCAGATTAATAAATGCAGCTTTTTCTTTATACTTTGACCCCAGAAAAAGCTAAAATTTCTGTTGTATGGACTATCTTTACTGTTGTATGTAGCTGTAAACAAACTTTCAACCCCCATTTGTCCAATAACCCGTTGCGCTAAAGGAGAAGTCTGGGAATCACGCACCATGACTCCTCCTCCGGCGCCATGAGTCGGCACAAAACGACACCACAATCCATCCGGTAGACAAGGCGCCCGTCGGCCTCCGTTCAGAAGTTTGGGAACCACTGTTCTTAAAAAAAAAAAAAAAACTTTTCAGAGCGCTTGATTGACATGCAGTCGTCTGTGCTCCCCCCCCCCCACCTCAGCGGTCCGTCCAGGATGATAAACGCAAGCCCAGGAAGGAGGAGTAAGTGTTTCAGTTCTTACTTCAGCAACCCATCACTACTAAATATACTGACGTTGTGTGTATCGCTTAAAAAGAATAAACAGAGAGACAGCAGGTGGACGGGTTACGAGGGAGTGGGGGGGGGGCGAGAGGGGGCGATAGAGAAGAGGCACAGGGTACTTTACCACAGCAGTCTGAAGACGCACACACACACACACACACACACAGGGCTAACATCCAGCATGATCATGTGTTAGCAGATAAATACAGCCAGCGATGGACAGGAGCCGTTAACGCGCATCATTAAGCACGAGAAGGTCAGTGGGAAAGATGGCGTCGAGGGTCCAAGCTGACAGCAGGACGGGAGATCGAGAGTAGACAAAAAGGGGACGGTAGCGATGGCGTGGACAAAGAGAAACAGGGAGGCAGACACCACGAGAACCACGGAATTTATACCCTTTCAAATGGGAGCCGAATCTATTTTTTTTAACGAATGAGCATCATGCGACGTTCAAGAAGACGTGGAGCTCGAAGACTGAGATGATAAACTAGTCGCAATGTTTACAGTCAATCAATGCAGAGAGAAGTAGAGATATTTTCCCATAGACTTCCATACAACTCGACTTCTTTCTATAGCCAGAGGAGTCACTAGAAAGACTGCAGGTCGGACAAAAGAAGTATATTAATCCTCCAGCTTCTTGATGTAAGAAATGTTTTCAAAGCGAGAAGCAAAGCGCACTTGTGAAAAAGGAGCAATTAAAAAAAACGGGAATATTAAACCTCAGGTTAATGCCGATAACCCAACGAAGAACTAAAAACCGTTTGTCAGCATTTACAGAACAAAGAGGCTTAGAATAGACTGCAGGTACTGAGGCAGACTACAAGGAAAACACATCACAGCTCTCAGATCAGAGTTCCAATGTCATGAAAATGAAATATCCCTAAAATAAGTGGATTCATGCAGTTCCGGTGATTAAGAAGATATACAAAAGGTCTTCACAAATGAATAAACGCTAATCTGATATTACATAAAGTGAGTGTAATAGATTTAGTCTCTTTACTGGGAGAGGACACACCTGGGATCCATCAAATCCTGATTGAAGTCAGCTGCCGACAGGAGGAGTCTATTTAAGGCCTCGGAGCTTCTTCCTCTGGAGGAAATGCTTCTGCGAATTCACCGCAATGAGTCTGTCATTTTAAAGAGACGCAAACAGACGTCTCAAGCAACAGATACAAAACTACAAAGTGCAGCTTCATGTCATAGGAATAAATACCACCATCGTTTTTTGAACCCAATCCACAATCTTTTCCAAAAACAAAATGACGTTTTATTTCTGAAACCCAACTGAGTAGTACTCAGACCTTTTATTTTGAAAATACTGCTTGCCTGTAAGGAGAAGAAAGATGTAGAAAAAAAACGTCCTCCTCACTGTTCTGTGAGGACATTGTCCGCAGCAGGGTTGGCCATTGGATTATTTAGAGACATATTTGACCCCAAAGTCTGTCCCCCCTGACGTCCTCGCGTCCCTTCTGTGCGTGCTGCAGTCCGGGGAAGCTGCTGGACGTGGATGACCACTACTACCGGACGCTGTCCAGCAGCAGGTCCGAGCCCTGCCTCTTCCCGGAGGACGCGTCGCCGTACGGAACGCCCGAGAGGAGGCTGTCTCTCGGGAGGAGGGGCTCCGTGGACGGCGGGATGTCCCCTGAGACCCTCCCCCCGCCCGCCGCCGGCAGACCGACCCGAGAGAGGGCCGTCACGGAGCCGCAGCCCCCCAGGACCGCCTGCAACGACAGGTACGTCCCCAGGTTACGCGTCACAGTTAGTCTCTTTTTACACTTCACGGTTAGTCTCTCTCTCTTTGTGCTTCACGGTTAGTCTCTGTCTTTACAGTCCAGTCGGTCAAAGTGACGATTGCTGGAACATGTTTAATGTGTTCATCTTTTGATTCTCATCTTTCAAACCATCTCTTTTGTTGTTGCTTTTGTTCTTTTCTTGCTACTTCCATCTGTCTTTTGTGTTGACTCTTGTCTCTTGCGTTGACAGATTCTTACTTCCCAGAATGCCCTCCACGGACAGTCGGACTGAGGACAACCCGTTTGACTTCAGACATCTGCTGAGGAAGACCTCCCAGAGACGAAGGCTCATCAAACAATACTGACCTCACAACTGGACGTTTTAACCGATCAGCACATAATCTGAATGGTGTTAGAAGACGCCTGAGGATTTTATCCATCAAAGCTCCTCAAAACAACTGATATGTTCCGTGTGTGAAAAGCACTGAATGCATTGATTGTAAGTCGTATTGATCTTAATGCAAATGCGGCGAAAGTAAATGTAAATAATGAAAGGCTTTCCCCTTAAAACTGTAAATGGAGGTTTTATTTATGTGTAAACTAGACATTGCTACTAGCTCGTTCTGCTGCACACGTTTTCTTTGGTCAAATATAGAGTTTTCCACTTTAACACCAAATAGAATTGCATAACATGTAAATACAGAATCCATGCTGCTAAACTTGAATACTTTGCATTTCAAGCCATTTCGTTGAATGTGTGTCTTTCAAAAGCTGCATCACTGTTGTCAAATTGCTGTGATCTGTGCTTTGTTCAACGTAAAATATATTAAATCTAGGGCCGGGACTTTAGCGCGTTAATTACGATTAATTAATTACAACGTGAGTTAAGATTGATTAATTACACAAAAAATAACACATTAAACATTTTTACGCATTTTACACTTATTTTTTGCACCGCGGAACGTTTCTCACTGGATGAGTTTCAGAGGACCGATATACTGGAGCACCAACTAGCGTTCATGACTTCAGACAACAACAAACCACAGTGAACATGAACGAAGAAGCTGACGAGACCGTGTCGGGTGGCCCCGTAAATGGGAAATCTTGTTATAATAAACTCGGCCCTAATAATATATATATTATATATATATTGACCGTACATATATTTTTTTAGAATAATTTTTTACCTATATTTAAAAAAAATCTTTTCTTTTTTGACCCTACATATTTTGACTTTTTTCACAATATTTTTTTCCCATGACATGACTGGAATGATCTTAGATGGAGCAACCTACACGTCCCTGTCACTAATGCCAAATGCCCCAAATTTCTGTACTTTAAACCTTATCTGGGTTCAACACTCAAGGGACATGGTGGCTCTTCCTAAATCCTTTTTTAGTTTTGGGTAACTGACATTTATAAAAAATCATAATGGGATATTGCCCCAGAGACGGATTGGTGCATCTTGGAGGATCAACCATGCTATTCATCCTTCCTGCATTGGTAAAGGCACAAGTGAGTTGAATTTGAATGTAACAGAGAATTGGAGGGTGGATGCACTAAAAAGGGTAAACAAATCTACACCCTGTGCCAGACTGTCAGTTTAAGGTTGTCCACAGGATGCCCTGAAGTAGACAAACATGTGATTGTCTTGAAAAAGGCCCTCAGAGGCTGTAATAAGTTTCATGTCCGTGTGACCACTGAATGAGACACATCTGCTCATCTTTACTGACTCATCCGGCCTTCTCTCCCGTCAAAAAGGTGGAACCGTATAGGCTACGTAGCATGGCTAATAAGTGATAAAAGCTTAATTAGCAATTAACATCAAATTTAGTCAATTCATCATCATTCAAAAGATTCTTCATCTTTCATGACAATGCCATCATAACTCAAGTGAACGCGCCTTGTGTTTCTGCATAACCCCCAGGGTTCACTTCTCTGAAACAACCAGTGGGGACAATGCCCCCACAACTACCTCCACGGTAGTGCGCTCAAGACTTGGCGGGTGGGATTTGAACCCACTGGCACAGAGGCTTTTGGCACCCTGCACTCAACCCTACACTACCAGTCCTGGTCACATTTTAGCAACTTTGATTCTCCTATTTAACCTTGAGCATGTGAGTTAAACCTCAAAACTCTTTTTCAATGCTATTTCCACATCTGGGCTTGAACCCACAACCTTCAAATGCAGTGCAGGCTTGTGGCAGCAGCTCTTCCGCTGTGCTAATTCACCACACACTAACCAACCCTTTGCTTGTTGTATTAAACGTTGAGATTGCTACTCAAACCTGAAGTAAAGCCAAAGGCTCAAACCCAAGACTGGGCTTGAACCCACAACCTACAGGGTAAGGACAATAGCTCCTCAGCTCTTGTGCTGCACTACCTCACCATACAGAAATTAAATTTTTGTTTCTCGTATTTAACCTTGAGACTGCTACTCAAACCTCAAAACTCTTTCAAAGCAGAAGTGATGTCTGCATGAAGGAGCATGAACCCACAACATCAGACAGCAGGTTGGAGCCTGCAGCCCTTCAGCTGTTCCCTTGTGCTATACAAGCACATGCCTCATTGTGTCTGTTTCTCATATTAGACCTTGGGATTGTGTACTAAACTATAACCAATGTTCTGAATGTACTTAGTATTGATCTACTTAAAAAAACAGTTTACAGAAGGTCTACTTACCTATAGGCTACCTGAATTTCTGAAAGTACCATATTTCTAAATATGCTATTGCTACACTTGCTGGAATTGGTTGAACAAAAATAAAAATCCATGTGAAAAAAATTACTTCTCACTGTTCTCAGGTCAAATATTTATGCAATTAAAATGCGATTAATTTCGATTAATTCATTACAAAGCCTCTAATTAATTAGATTAATATTTTTAATCGAGTCCCGGCCCTAATTAAATCCTCTGATGAATTAATCTTATTTTTACGCACCACAAGTTCTTTTGGGTTGTGCGAGTGTCCTCAACTCACGTCGGGGGTTTTGCAGATATTTGTTGGTTAAAAAAAGAAGGTACAAGATATGAGAAGCAGCTCAAACGAGCTGTATTAATGCTTGATGTAGTGTTTTCCATATTGGCTCTCCTTGAGATTAAACCACTGACCTTTTTGTGTGACATTTCATTAAAGGAGAAATCCCTGCAGGGAGTCTGTGTATCCCCAACAACACGCTGACTGCACGCACTGGCATAAAAACCTCCTAACAGCCCCAAAACATCCAGATCAAACCCCCACAGCAGGAGGGACGGCAACTGGCCTGCTGGGGTAATTCATGTTGTTGGATCGGTTCATCACAAAGGGACTAATATTGCTGTTTTCAAAAAATGAACATCAGGAAAAACAGGAGTATAAAATATATCAGTTTATGGCTTTTTTGAAGAATAATGTTATCGAACAAGGCTTTGCCAAAGGGTTGAGTTTGTGTTAATGGGCCCTTTGTGTCCCTAAGTGGTTGTTGGGGATTGTGTTCATAAATCATACCCGATGTGGCCTGCAGGCTCCGTTTGCCCCTCAGCCCCGTTTTAGGAGAGAAGAAAACTGCTGGCTTGTAATTTGAAGTTGATCATTTGTGGAATTACGCGATGATGCTATTTTAACTGATCTGCTTTTTTGTTCACTGGTTGTACAAACCAGTGAACACCGCATTGCTGGGGGACAAAACAGTGAATGTCAATCTCGCTTTACATGGTAACAGTAATGTCTGCATGTGCGAAAAATGATCACATCTCATGGAGGTGTTCTTTATGAAACAAGCAAACCGCAGTGCGTGAACAAGTCACGTGTAATGCCATCTAAAGGAGAGAGGACGGACCCGCGCGCACTTTTATAGTGTCAGAAGAAGTCTTCCCTCCCTCCGCCGGAGCCCCCCCCCCCCCCCCCTCCCCAAAGAAAAATAGGTCTCCAACTGCAGATGAACTAGTTGGCATTCACGGTCTGCACGGAGGGTGGGTTTAGCACGTGGGACAACATGTTGGGGGGTGGATGGAGTCACGACGCGCGACGCGGCGCAGTTCGTCACGACTTGAAAAGAATCGCGGCGCGGCTTCATCGGTGACGCGACATTTGGATGGAATTTGGACTCGCACGCACCAGCAGCTGCAGCGGGAAGGCGCTTTATTTGACACTACTTTTTGGGGGGGTTGGGTGGGGGCTGCAGTTCGTTTAGATTTTATTTTTATTACCAATTTTCATACCCTCCCCCCCCCCCCACCCCCACCCCAAAAGAAAGACGACATTTCACCGCAGATTTTTCGTTTTTTTTTTTTTGCGCCTGAAGTCTTCGCGCTGTAATTTATAAAAACGAAGTGAATTTCCCACCTGGGAGGACGCTTCTTTCACCCACCCACCTGCACCTGTGGACTCCTTTAAAAGAAAAATAAAAGAACACACCAAGGACTTCTTTTGTTGTTGTGGTTGTTGTTGTTGTTTTCCTCCCACCCGACGCGTCCCTCGCGCGTCTGTCTTGTCGGATGCGCGGCTGTTTTTTTGCGCCGGTCGCAGAGGTTTGGTGAGCTTCAGCGCCGCATCCGCTTCGAACAGCTGCGGGTCGCCGCCTGTGGATGGGCTCGGTCGGTGTCCGTGTCTCCAGCAGCTCCGATAACTACCGGCAACAATGGCATCACCGGGCTTCTGGTCCCTCGGCGCGGATAACGCGGGGGCCAACGCCGGGAGCCAGAGCCCCAGCACGCGTGAGTGGCTTTTTGTGTGGGTTTTTTTTGTGTGTGTGTGTCCAAACCACCCCGCGACGGACAACCCGGGCGCTTCTTTTGTGCTTTGTCTCGACGCGTCTGGGCTGCTGTGATCTCACAGCTGGTTTTGTTTGTTTGTTGTTGTTTGGGAGGTTTCTTTTGCGTTTCCATCTTCCATCATCCGTTCGTCCGTATCTGATTCACGCCTTCATCTCTCTTCCAGCCAGGGCTTGGTGCCAAGCGGCGGCCCAGAAATTATCCGGAGGAATTGGATCCAAATTATGTGGTACGTCGGCTGGGGGGAGTTTTTTAGGGGGAGGGGGGGGGTATTGCAAATATGTCAATTATTTCTTATTTCATTTATATACATTTTTTTTTTGGGGGGGGGGTGTCCAAAGCGCTCCTAAACGTCGGGGAGGGGGAGAAACCCGCCGAGCTGGCCGCCAAGCTGCCGCCGGAGAGCGAGGCGTCGGTTCCCTGCGGCTGCAACAAACCCTGCAACTGCGCCAAAGCGGCCGCGGGCTTCTGCGACCTCTACTCAACAGGTACGAGGCTGTCAAACATCTGTCACATCTGTCCCGCCGAGTCTCTTCGTTTGGGGTTATCGCGATTGCTTCAGTGTAAAAAGGTACAAGTCAGTTATTGTATTTTTTTTTTATGATAGAAAAACATCGGTCAATAAATGAGGGGAAAACCTTGCAAATCGACGTTATATCAATCGATCTCATTCGAATGTCAATGTTAATTGGATCCGCTATATTCTTTGTTCTGAACATTAATTATCCATCCATCCATATATATATATATATATATATATATATATTTAATACAGACAATATTGGGCAGCATTGTTCTGCAGTTTTTCGGAGAGGTGACCTTCAGCGCAATCTCTTGTTTTGAGGTGTTTTAACACCAAAAATCCTTCAATTTATAGGCTTATAAAAATGTAACGAAATGTGGTCCTCTTTTGTCTCGTTTGAATGGCTGCAGCATCATTTTACCAGCAAAAAAAAAAAAAGGCCCACACTCGGTGGACTTAATGTTGCGTGCAAACAGTCGTTTTACGAGTCTTCTCTCCAGAGGTATAAATCCTAAAATGTCTCCCGTGCTGCTGCTTTTAGACCTGCTGCCCGCCCTGGACGGCGACGTCAAAACGATGACCTTCCTGCAGGAAGTCGTGGATATTTTGATGGCCTACATCGTGGAGTCTTTCGACCGGGAAACCAAAGTAATTGATTTCCATTACCCGAACGAGTTGCTCCAGATGAACAACTGGGAGCTGCAGGGCGAGCCGGCCTCGCTGGATGACATCTTGATCAGCTGCCGCGCCACCCTCAAATACGCCATCAAGACAGGTGGGGTTGCGACACGTGCGCCATAAATAGACTGCTATATTTTTGGGGATTTTTGATTTTCCAAACATGCTGAGCGGTTTTATTTTACCACGTTGGGAAATGCTTTAAAGCTTTATTTTTATTGTTTTGCATTTATGAAGGCCTAAAGTCAGGCCTGCAGCTTGTCAACATTTAAAATCTTATAAACATAAATATGAGAAAATATGTAAAGATAAGTCCTGAAAACAGAGATTGCTTGTGATGGAAAATTAAATCTACCAAAAAAAAATGTGACAAGCATCGTCGTTGAAGGATAGCCTCGAACAAACGCACTCAATAGATCTTGTGTTTAAAATAAATAGATGATGCCTATTAAAAAAAAATCCGCCTGGAAGTTGTCCTCCTCCTCCTCCTCCTCCTCTTCCTCCTCCTCCTCCTCCTCCTCCTCCTCCTCCGCCTGACCACCAGACCGATAAATGCAGTGACGCAGTAAATGTGCTTCACCTAGTGGGAGATAATAGGCTAATAACCGCTCTTCATGGGCCAAGTCCATTATTCTCTCCTCGCTGACACACTGGAGAACATTTACAGCACAAGACACATTTCATCCCTCAACAGACGAACACATTTATACATTTATATTTATTTTTGGCAAAAAACAGCTTTGATCCGGCTTTAAATGTTTTTTAAAAAAAATTTAAATTTACAACTAAAATATATTTGTAATGAACAGTATTTGTCAGCAATCCATTTAATAGTATTAACTGGCGTTTATATATTGTCATTTCCGCATCCATTATATATTAACTGTTTATTATAGTAAATATTTATGAACTGCTTATACAACTTGGCTTAAGATAAGGCTAAAGTGTTGCATTGCTTGTTTATAATGTGAATTTAATTGACATTCAAGAGTCAACCCTCATCGTGAATCAGACTTTTACATCCTCTTATTTAGGATGTTTGTTTTTAAAAAAACAAACAAAAAAACATCCACATTTAATCTACTCAGTTTTAAAGCTCCTCTGTGTGGGCTCGATTCTGTTTTGCGGATCCCAGCTGGGAAAAACCCTCCATTTAGACCCTCCGCTGAACTCCCACGCTGCAGATGCAACACGCAACGTGCTCATTATCACTCGCGACGATCTGAGGCGTCGCTGCAGCTGCATTTGTAAGCTGCAATTAAAGCGTTTAGGAGATGACAGCTTCTGTTTCTTTTGCACAAACTGGGCATAAAAACATGGGAGGCGCATCTCAACCCCCCTGCGCCCCCCCCCCATCCTCCCCCCCCTCTCTGAATTTCTCCTTTCTGCTGCTTCTTCTCCCCCCCCCCCCCCCCCCTCCAGCCCATCCCAGGTACTTCAACCAGCTCTCCACGGGGTTGGACATGGTCGGACTGGCGGCCGACTGGCTGACGTCCACCGCCAACACCAACATGTGAGTCACCCGTGATTCCAAATGGCGATAACGATAAAAAAAAAAAAAAAAAATGACATTGGAAATCCATTTCCGGTCCATCCGCGCGCCGCCTGCGCGGCCTGATAGCGGCGCCTGCTTCTTTTTATTCACTCAATCATTGCAAATGAAAAGGGTGAAATGAAAGGCAGATCCTCCCCCCCCACCTCCCTGCCCCTGCCTTTTATTCCTCCCCCTCACCTCGGATCTCCATGGGGATTCAAGGGGAGAAAATTAGCCCTGAAATTAAATTTAGACTAATCTGCAGCACATTTTGGTTTGTGTGTGTGTTTTTGTGCTGATAAACTCTGCCAGTCCGCCTCGTAAGTGTGTGCCAATACCCCCCCCCCAAAAAAGGCCTGCCTCTGGCACAAAGGGAGGAGGGGTGAGGGGGTGGGAGGAGTGTAAAAATGACTGCAGCTAATACATGTATTAGTAGAAATACATTTTCGGAGGGAAATGTCTCTCTTTAGTGCAGTAAAGGTGGTGAAAATGTGAGATCTGTGCACAACAAAGAGCCCGCGTTCCAAAACATCCCAAAACACACAAACCGTTTATTTTTTTTATTTTTTCGAGGATGAGTCATGGCCCACTTAGTGTAACCCACCTGCACCACGTGACGCCCCTCGTGTGACGCAGGTTCACCTATGAGGTGGCTCCTGTGTTCGTGCTGCTGGAGTACGTCACTCTGAAGAAGATGAGGGAGATCGTGGGCTGGCCGGAGGGGCGAGGAGATGGCATTTTTTCTCCCGGTATGTACTCCACCCCCCCCCCCCCTTTCATGGAAGAATGGAACTGTCTGCTCGAGTGTGTGTGTGCGCGTGTGTGTGTTCTGTCATGTGTCAATTTGCATTTAGATGATGTAAATGGGAAACGTTTCAAAGCTAATTAGCATAACATTTAATGCAGAACATTTTTTTGCAACTTAAGCCCCCACCTCGTCGCCCTCCCATCTCTAATTCCGTTTGACACGTGACGAGCTGTCACTGGGGAGCGTGAACTATGTTTTTTTTTTGGGGGGGGGGGCGGGGGGGGGTAGTGTCGACCTTAACTAAACCGTTCCACACGGCCGTGAGTCACGAGGCCCCCCGTCTGTCCTGCAGGGGGGGCGATCTCCAACATGTACGCCATGCTGCTGGCCCGCTTCAAGATGTTCCCCGAAGTCAAGGAGAAAGGAATGTCATCCGTTCCCAGGCTGGTGGCCTTCACATCCGAACATGTAGGCAATATTGTGTCTCTTTAATGTGTGTCAGTGGATCAAATGACGACAAGGGCAAACATTTGCACACTTTGCAACTTTTGTGCATCTGTAAAAGCCGTTGAAAAGACGCTTCAACGCGATCCCCAGTTACAGTTTCCTCGCTTCGTCGTCTTTCAGAGCCATTTCTCCATCAAAAAGGGAGCGGCGGCCCTCGGCATCGGGACGGAGAGCGTCATCTGCATCAAGGCGGATCAGAGGTAACGGCTGCTAAGCTCTTTTCTGGGTCAGGTGTCACATATTTTTGAGTAGGTCCCCCTTTAAACTTCTAAAGCTAAAACTGTATTATATTTCACAAATATGTAAAAAAAAAAAAAACTCAAATATAAATATTGCTGTAGCAGAACGTACGTTTTCTTTTTTCTTTTCGCAGCGGTAAAATGATCCCCGCCGACCTTGAGAGGAGAATACTGGAGGCCAAACAGAAGGTAGCGTGACACACACACACACACTCCTCGTTACGACTACGCCGCCGGCCGCCATGTGCGATCACTTCCTGACCCCCCCCCCCCCCCCCCCCCACCCCCCCTCCCTCCCCTCTCTGCAGGGCTTCGTTCCCTTCTTTGTGAGCGCCACGGCCGGAACCACCGTGTACGGAGCTTTCGACCCTCTCATCGCCATATCCGACATCTGCAAAAAGTACAGCGTCTGGATGCACGTGGACGTGAGTGAGACTCTGTTGTCCTGCTGCCAGTTGACCCCGATAGGAGCCGCCCATTTCCCGTCCAACACGGGGGGGGGTGGAAGCAGAAAATTAGAGATCGGGTTCTCAACTCAACGTTATTAGGCCGGAAAATACAGACATGCTATAAAAAACATTAGTTCTTCTGACATTAAGGAGCTTTTTGAAAGCTTACAAGAACCGAGTGTCCCTCAAAGGGACAGCGTCACGTGATGATGATTGTCGTTGTGTGCCGACAGGGTGCGTGGGGGGGAAGTCTCCTCATGTCCCGGAGACACAGGTGGAAGCTGGATGGAGTTGACAGGCAAGTTCAATTACTTGTCCAGCATTTTTTTTCCAAAGGGGGCGGGGCATAAACCACTCTGATAAGAAGCTAAAGAGCCTTTTTAGTAACGTAAAGGGGGGGTTGCTCCATGTTAACTGACTGCAGGGCCAATTCAGTGACGTGGAACCCACACAAGATGATGTCCGTCCCTCTGCAGTGTTCGGCCCTGCTGGTCAGAGAGGAGGTAGGCCCCTCACACACACACACACACACACACACACACACACACACACACACACACACACACACACACACACACACTGTGCACGGGAGGATCTGTTTTTCTTGTTGCTAACGTTCTGGATTCTCTTTTTAGGGTCTGATGCAGAACTGCAACCAGATGCACGCCTGCTACCTGTTCCAGCAGGACAAGCACTACGACCTCTCCTACGACACCGGGGACAAGGCGCTGCAGTGCGGGCGCCACGTGGACATCTTCAAGCTGTGGCTCATGTGGAGGGCGAAGGTAGTTTGCTGCATGCCTCCACATAGCAAAAGACTTTATTGGAGTCAAACCCTGAACGAAATCCTCATATAGGCTTCTTTTCAAGCTAAGTTTGACCCGCAAGATGTTTCTCTAATGAATTCTGCTCTTCCTGAGGTAAATGCTCGAATGGCCTTTACACACAGAGGGTTTTCGACTTGGGCCCTGGCAAGTAAACACATTCGGGCACAGATTCACATGTTTTCTCCTCGACAGGGCACCATCGGGTTCGAGGCCCAAATAGACAAGTGTCTGGAGCTGTCAGAGTACCTCTACAACAAGATCAAAGACAGAGAAGGATACGAGATGGTCTTCGATGGGAAGGTATGTCCTGACAACGTGTCATCATACATTCCCCATAACCTGAGAAGAGCTCTGTGTCCTCACGGATGCTGGGGGGGGGGGGGCAGGGGGGGGGGGAGCTGATGGACACGCGGCGGACTCCTGCTTTGTGTTTGATGAATGCCACTTTTTACCTCTGGCTCCCAGTGTAATGCCTGGCTATTATGTCGAATGAATAGCGCAGCGGCCGGTAATTGCTCATATGCATATGAATGGCGGCGTCTGAAATATCCATCGCCCCCCCTCCCCGCAAACATCGCAGCCCTACGAAGGGGGTTATTAAGCTAAAAAAAACTCTTTTTTTTGCAGGAGAAGTGCGAGCTCCTTAGTGTGTTTTGTTGTATTTCGAGGCTAATTGTTTCTGAGCCACAAAAGGGCCGCAGCATCATGACCCAAAGGGCGATGGGGGTAGGGAGGGGGGGAGGGGGGGGGGGGGCAGGTGTTCACTGGTCTGCAGCTCTCGCCGTCGCAACGATCTGCCGCCGGATGGACTGGACCGCAGCGGCTCGTATAAACGAGGGTGGCGTGCATGGCCGGTCAGCTGTAGGTAATGAAGGGGCTGCACCTCGGGAGGCCGAGGAGGGGGGGGGGGGGCTGTCATGGATTTCCTTAGTTTGTGGTCTTTGTAGGGGGTTCCAGAAAAGGGGATTGGTGTACTGCACCTGTAATTTGCTTTAAGATCACATCTAGCATCTCCTGGTTTTATGAGAATCCTTTAGCATTGAAGCTGACGTGTTATTCTCAAAATGGAATTTAGCTTTAGCTGCTGAATGTGACAGTGAAGATAAATTAGTCCGTTAGCCGGTCTGTGCTGGTGAGTGTTTACACAAATACTGAATACAAGGCAGCTGTATAACAGCTAATATTCTGCACATCATTATTTGGATGGGATTCTCAAAGGAATCCGACGTGCTGCTGATTTTGATGCTTCCACTGGGAGGCGCCAAAGAGCCAGACAAAGTGGCTTTAAAACGCCCGTCGCGTTGACGCATCCCCTCGGACCCAAGTGTGCATGTTTCGCTTCTCCGTGGCGGTTAATTCCTGTCACCCCCCCTTGTGTGTCCCCACAGCCTCAGCACACCAACGTCTGCTTCTGGTACCTCCCCCCCGGGATCCGCTACATGGAGGACAAAGAGGAGAGGAAGAAACACTTGAGCAAGGTGGGAGGGGAGATAAGAAGCCCGACTCACGATATCTACCAGAAAACACCTTTTGTTTCGCCGCCACGAGCCTCTCGCTCCCCTCCGGCTTGACCACCGCACCCCAATTAGGGACAACATGGCCGCCGCTTGTCCTCGGGATTAACGGAACGCTTGGCCATGCATTAGGTGTAGTTAGTACAGCGTGACAGTGACACTCACAGGGGGGGAGGGGTATCCCAGTGGGGCTATTAGGTGAGCTAACAAGGGGGGGGGCTGCTTATTGAATAGAGCAATAGAGCTCGTTGCCCCCCCGCAGCGTCTGTCTCTGCACGTCCACGTTCCTTCAGCTTCCTGAGGTTTGGCCTCCTCGGCTCCGGCACTCAACCCCCCCCCCCGATGACGGGGGGGTGACGTGATGCAGAGGAAGCCGTCCAAACCTGGACTGGAAAGACTGGAAAATTGTCCACAAAAAAAAAAAAAAAAAAAAACACAGACTGATTTGACATCGATCTGCAGCTGCTTGATTGATTTGGTGCAAAAACTACAAAGGGACACCTGCAAGAGATTAAGGGGGGATTACGTGATGCGAGCTGCAGGACAGAGCTGCACTGCAGCGTTTATACTGAAAGTATAAAGTAACTAACAATGCCACTGTGTAAAGATACTTGGTACGAGCCCTGCACCCAAAAAAAAAGAATTCTAAAATGGTATTCTTAAATCTGCACCATTCATTTTTTTTTTTTCATTTTCAGGTGGCCCCGGTGATTAAGGCCAGGATGATGGAGTACGGCACAACCATGGTCAGCTACCAGCCGCAGGGGGACAAGGTCAACTTTTTCCGCATGGTGATCTCCAATCCGGCGGCGACCTTCGAGGACATCGACTTTCTTATCGAGGAGATCGAGCGACTGGGCCAGGATCTATAAGAATCCCCCCCCCCCCCCATACCCCCCCCCTGCTTCTTCCCCCTTGACGGATGCATTGTTTGTCGTGAATGTACTGGTAAACCATTTATTTTCTCTCTCTCTCTCTCTCTCTCCTCCAAAAGTCACATATTTAAGAGTATATTTGAGGAAGAAAAAAAAAAAGAAAAAGATCTACGTCTCTAATGTATTGTAGCGTTGCCGTGGACCCACCGGGTCCAAAGCTCTGTAAAAGTGCTTCTGTCTGCCTTTCGTATGGCGTAGTAGATCCCAGTAGGTGATGTAACTCGTACTTTTTGTGATTATGAAACGCTTGTGCAATAAGTCGACAAGGAAGAGTTTTTTTTTATTTTAGTTTTTTTTGGATCATTTCTCATTTGCAGAGTATGTCGTTAAGTGCCAAACGTGGTTGTGTTCTGTTGTAACTTTACACTTTAAACTAAAGGAAACAAAAAAGCACTTCGGCTTACCTCAGCTCAGTCAACTGCCTTTCCATCTGCACATAGTACTTCAAGCCGCCATGTTGGACCTTGTTCTCCCGACCTGGTGGCGTGAAGCGGCGCGTTTATCCTCCCTTTGGCACACAGGCGCTTCTCTCCAGTGCGACTAAGGTCGTAAAGGCCCGTCGGTCTGCTGCTCAGATCCAAATGGGCATCGTTTCCAACCAGGCTTCATGCTTTAAGCTGTGCTGAGTGGGCTTTACGTGACGCGATGATCATCTAAAATGAGAATAATCCACATCCAAGAGTAAAGTTGCAATCCTTAATGATGTTCAATTTGTTCAAATAGTTCTGCTACAATAAATGACGTAGCCATTCTAATTATTTTATTATTACTTTACAGCAGTTTAATCCGCCTTTACTGCTTAAAATGCAAATTGTGCACAAGGGAATCAAGTTCTGACAACATTAGATGTCACTATTTATTTCCCATTATCCCACTGATGACATAAGCTTTCTGGGCCAGTGGGCATAGAAAATATAATACTCCCAAACATTGTTCCTGACAGCTTTTTGGAAATTATATTTAAAGGAATAGAACTTTAAAGGAACCTCTCAGTGAAGTTCTAGTTGTCGGTGATGTTTTTTGGATGAGCACTTAATGAAATATCCAGGACCTTTTAAGAAAACTGGGATTGTGACAATAAAGGCGTTTAGTCAGAGCAAAGGAAGTTCTACCTGCATACCTGACATCTATTGCACTAAACCAGGAGGAGGAGGAACCTCCCTCAGCATCGCAACAGAGATTTCTGCTTTATTCATTCACAAGCAATATTCAAGTATGGGTCCAATCTATATATCCTGCAAAAAAAAAGAAGAAAAAAATCCAATTCAAGCGTTCAGTAGTTAACGATAATCAATAATCAAGTCCGCTACTAGCTCAACTAGAGACGTGTAGGCAGGTTAGTTGGTGCAAAGGGAACCCTGGGTTTAAAAAAAAGCAGAGGTTCAGAAGCAGTTTCATTAGAACGAGTTAGAAAAGCACAAACACGGTCGCTCAGTGCACAATCACTTTTGATCATAGGTTGTAAATAGTATTTCAAGATGTCCTAAGTACATATCTTTGTGTATACATAAGTGTATATAAGACGTATAGCCAGAGACTATTTGTGGGTTAAAGTAATTCATATTTTCTCTATCTCCAAAAATAGATGACCTGTATTTTCATCCTGTTTGTCCTAACGGTTTTTGTCCCCTGTTTGTGTGTGTGTGTGTGTGCGCGTGCATGCATGCGTGCGTGTGTGTGTGTGTGTGTGTGTGTGCGTCAGTTACTCGACTTGGTTTATGACTCTTCTAGCTATTTCAAAGAAAACGTGTTTCAGGGACTGGCTTTAAAGAAACCGACAGATTTCACCTCCAAACACCTGCGAGTCTTTTGCTCGGAGACTCCGGTGTTTGGATTTTAGATGAATATGCAAAAGCCATTTTTTGACTCTGAAGCCCTGTGTTTTTTCGTGCACAAGTGAATACTTGACGGCATGTGCCAATGTGTACCTTAGTGTGTTTGTAACTGTGTTGCCTTAGTATAAACTTGCCAGTATCGTCTAGTCCCCCTCCCCCCCCCACCCCCTCCCCTCAAAGGGGCGGTCGTGCACTTTAGAGTATACACATGACCTAATAACGTCTGATGTCCAATCGTTGTTCATAAGTTGATGTTTAAAAAAAAAAAAAGTACTCAAATGTAACTTGGTCTGAATGTGACACGAGTCAAGGGTCTTTTGGAGTTCCTTTTATTTCACATATTTATTTGACAAGACGAAAGTCTTACAGAAAACGGCCAACATTTTAGATGTTGGCCAAACGAATCGGCCTCAACACCGTGACCCGGACGACGTCGGCGTTGCCGCGGCGACGCAGGGGGCCTCGGCGCGGCGGCCCCCTCGGACGTGTTTCTTCTCCCGCTGCTGCTGCTGCTGCTAGACTCGCCTCCTTTTGCACGTGCATGCGACGCCTCGCCTATCCGGCTTGCTCGATATCTCCTATCTATCTATTTCTATACATGTAAACACATATAAATATATATATATATACACACAGTGTGCGTAGCTCCTGTAATTAGCTTCAGTGTCCGACGTGTAGCTTTAGCCTGTAGATTAGCGTGCCGTCGCTATCGCCTTTACGCGTGATTCTCTGTTTTCTCTCTCCGGGCTTCCTGTAAAAGTTTCTCCGTGCCGCAAGCATGCTTAACCTCGCCCGCCCCCCCCCCCCCCCCGCGCTTGATCTGACTCTCGCTCTATCCTCCGTCTATTTCCTTCTGCTTGAAGACTGTCGCCGCTCTGAACGTAAAGTATTACATATATTTATATATATCTAGCTGTCTATCTATCTATCTATCTATCTATCTATCTGTGTGTGTGTGTGTGTGTGTTGTCCCTCAGCATGTCTCTCTGAACGCTCTTCCCTGCGCCTGTGCCACCTTTTCTCTCTTTCTCTCTTCCCGCTTCGGTCTTCTCTAGCAGTGACCCCGTGACCCCTCGCGCTGCCCTCCGAAGTCGCTTCGGGTCGCCCCGTGTGGTTCGGTTTCTTTTCGGGTCCCCCGGCGTCACGGTGACGGGGACGATTGTCGATTTTTTTGTTCCGTTTTGTTTCGCCCTGGAGGCCCTTGACTCGGAATCGATAAGATGTAGACTTGATTGTCCAGAAGCTTGTCCAACGCAAGTGTGTTTTTTTAGCCTTTAACTCAAGTGCAGAAAATAATGAAGATATTCCCTGGTTTCTCACTTAAGGGGAATTTATTGTTTGTCAAACAATTAAAACCCCCGCTGCAGTTGGCGTATGATTTGAAGTCGTATGGTCGTATGTTGTGCAAACTGCCATGCTTGCTTCTCTCAAACATTCATTTGTCCTGAACTGTATGTTAAAATTGGGAAAATAGAAATAAATATTGTCGAAACAAAGATAATTGGAATCTTTTTTTTTTTTTTTTGTAACAATCTCTGTTGTTTGTGCTTCAATCTGTTTGTGAAAAGCTTTTGAAGGGAGGACCAATCAGGGAGTGCATGCTAGTTACATAAAGGAAGGAATAAAAACAAGAAGCCACTTATAAGCTGCATTGGCCTCTAGGTGGCACTGCAGCTCCACCAGTCAGAGAATTCTGACCTTTACTCCGAACTAAGCAAAGCAAATGGGGCCGAAACTTTTGGCAAATCCAAATGATTTTCTGTTTGTTGTCTCAACAAGCTGTTTTTTTTTTTTTTTTTTTACATTTGGCTCGAACTCATCCCTGATTAAAACATCCTTGTATGTCCAAGCGAAATGAAACAAAAGCATCCCCAGAGTGTGGGAACCGTTCCCAGATGTTTCACCTCATCACTCCCCCTCGGACGCAGATAATAAGGAGTTGGATACGAGGGGGATGATCTCCGCGCGGGGACTCCCCGCGTTGCTTTTACTTAAGTGATGGCGGTGATAAAAGCGACACGCCGCGTTGGAGACGAAACATCTGGGCTGCACACGGTCAGCGGGCTCTGCAGGAACCGGATGGTTGAACAATACAAATATGACATTTGGTTTGCTCAGTTCTTTGCATAGTGGTGTTTTTTGATTGCATTTTTGGCAAAGCTTCATTTGTGGCCCAAAGCGATGAGAAGGTCCTCGAACTGCAAAGCGGGACATGAGAAGTGTCCCTTCGGCAGGACGAGGTCCGTCTCTGTTTGCGTCCCCTTGTACAAACTTTGTTTCTTGTTTTGTTTTTTTTTCAACAAAAGGTTTTTACACTTTGAAGCAAAATGTTTACAACCTGTAGATGAAACTGCAAACATTTAAGCCGAGACGTACAGTTACATATGTCCAGGTGACTAGAAGCGTTACGATTCTTTGTCTCAGGACAATCAATGTTCTTGATTTTCTCAGCACCTTTTAAGTTTGCTCTGTAGTTTTAACACACAGCAAATACTAAAATAAAATCTACCTGAAAGGCAGCACAGGCAGACAAATCATTGATTGCAAAAACGTAACTTTGAGTTGATTTTGTGATGCGATGAATGAAACGTCTTCATGACACATGAAGTCAACGTGTGCGCTGTCCAAAGCCCACGTGGTGGGTTTTAGGATCCACCCTTTGTCACAGAGACATCATTTCTCCTTCAGGGGAATCGCTTACGTCTGCTCTTGAGACCCCATTTGGGATTCATTTGGTGCCGTGGGACCGAATTAGTTTCTCTCTCTCATCTCCCTGACGGCACGGGGCGTTTTCCTCTTTACAGACGCACAGTTAACAAAACGAGTAATGGCACCAGGAGCACCCCGGGGCCCGGGCCTGGTGCGGCCCGCTCTGGAACCCACGCGTGACCCGCGCAGAACACACGGCTCGCGCACAGCAGGAATGTAGCAAGTTACTCTCCTCTCTGATTTATGAGCAAAGCAGCAGATGGTGAGCTCCGGGCCGACCAAAGCTCTCCGACAGAGACACCGGAAGGACTCTCTTCTCTACACGACGTGTGTGTGTGTGTGTGTGTGTGTGTGTGTGTGTGTGTGTGTGTGTGTGTGTGCCAAACAGATTTAACTCCGTTCGACTGAGCGACAGTTCATCAAATCCTCTCCCCCTCCATGTTTGAAAGCGACCGGCCTTTTCCCAAACAGCTTCCAACCGCCGGCTTCTCAGATGGTTCTGAGTAAACAAACCAACCGGCACCTCGGGTCACGACCTTTTGGCCTCCTGCACTAAAGAGCCTGACATGATACACGGCCATCCAACCGCAGTCTGGCTTCCCTCCTCCCCACATAGAGGCCACAGCTCCTCCAGTTGTTAATGTCCTCGTGTCCTCCTCAAAAACGAGAGGAGAGAAAAAGTGCACCAAACCTCTCCTGCTGGGTTTGCATCCGCATCAACAAACATGGATGCCGGACAATTCACGCCAAAGGTTCTCTGCGACGGGCACCTTGTCAAAGTCAGCGGTGCTCATCAGCTTCACCGACCTTCGCGGTGCTACTTAAACACACACTGTTCTGTGTCAAAGCAACGCGCACACACACACACACACAACTCAACTTATTGTGGTGCACAATCAGTCATTGGTATGGATGCATTGAGTGAGATGTGTTCATGTGTAAGAAAAACAAAGGAACCTGAGGGACCACCGGGGATGTGAGAGAGAGAGAGAGAGAGAGAGAGAGAGAGAGCATCTCCCACACCACGCCTATGATTCATCATCATCAGCATGACGGGCCTCCCTCCCTGTTGCATGTACTTGGCATACTGCACACACACACACACACACACACACACACACACACACACACACACACACACACACACACACACACACACACACACACACACACACACACACACACACACAGGTGTTTATTTCCATGGCTGTGGAGGTTTGGATTGCCCTTGATGCGGCGATGATTAGGGTCAGCAGGAGAACATGAAAAACTCAATTTTGCATTCCTGGTGATCAGGGAAACTTCAGCAGACGCTAGCGGGAACTATGCGGAGGCCTCGCCAAGTCCGGGAAGGAGAGACGCAGCGCGTCCAGCGCGATTACCGTCAGTGTCGGGTTGAAGGTTTTCGGATCTTCAGGAACACCCCCAAGGAGAGAAAGTACTCCTCGTGCCGGAGGAACCGCTCAGCTGCGCAGAACATCTGAGGTAATTCCAAAGTGGTCGCGTGGTCGCCTTTGTCTTCACAGGCCGCCCAACCTGAATCCCACTGATGTGTGTTTGTGGCGTCCGACCTGCCAGCCCGTTCCCTCGTGCTGCCCCGGCAGCTCCTCTAATGAGGAGAGGATGATCGAGAACTAGCAGTTAACAGAGAATCCCCCGAGATACGAAGTAGTAACAAATCAAAGGGTTACCACGGCAACCGGTTGGTTCAGCACATCCAAATAGACTCGTACTCGTTGCTTGTTTATTCACACTGAAGGATTGAGTCTGTGTATCAAAGAATGGTGTCATTTCAGTTTTGTTCTTTTTACTTTGATGTTTTCATTCAATTTGAACGGCAAGATGAACAATTTGGTAATTGGTACCAAACTTTTTGCAATATGTGAAGTTTTTTTCTTCTTTTTCCAATGGATCTAATTTCAGAATTCGGATCATTTCTAAACGATTCATTCTTAAAAGAACCCAATAAGCTCAACGACATCATTACCGACTTCCTTCACACCCCATAAATCCGCTGTCGAGTACCGGCGAAACAAACTGCGGCGGGTTGCAGCATCAGAGCCGACCACATGGTCTCAGGGCTTTTACAGTAACATCCGCTTGTGATTAAAGCCAGCCCCCGTCTCCGGCTTTGTCCTTTTTTAAGTCAACATCGGAGCAGGTCTGGGACGCATCCACTCTTGCACACCATGCATTGAGTTGTAAAGTATTGAGTAAAATACTTCATAAACATTTTTAAAAAACAACCCCCCCCCAAAAAAAAAAAAAAAAAAAAGAGTCCTATTAGACGTTGGGGAACTGCGAGGTTGTGGTAACAGATCTGCAGTCATTAAAGAGTCTGAAAGAACTCCAAACACAAAAATAAACTCACAACAGATGCACCGCGGTGATGAATGATTTCTCTCCGTTTGCGGCCCATCGAGCCGAGTGTGGCACCTCCCACCGCAGCATTCACGGGTCGAATTTCATTCGAACGAGGCGTCTGATCTGTTCCAAAAACTTTGATTGTCTGATGGAATATCAAAGCAGCATAGTAGACATATTATTTTTAAGGACGGCATGTGCGTGTAAAAGGCCCCTCTCCGTCACAACAAGCCAACAACAGTGCAATTACAGTCTTTTGTTCCACTGTCAACTCAGCAGATTAAAGGAGCTTCAGAGACAGACTTTTCCGATGTGGACACGCCCCTCGGGGGGGGGTTCCGTCCCCCTCCCTGATGTCTCTGAAGGTCTTCGCAAAGCTGCGGGTCTCATTCGAATCTACAGCGTCGCACATCTGGAGCGCTGCTCACTTCAAACACCTGTTTTCAATCCAGGCAGCCGACGGAAAACATTTGAAAAAACGTTTTTTAACATCCAGCCCGTTTTTTTTTTTTTTTGCGTCGCCTTCTCATTGACTCACTGCTCGTTTAAACCAAAAGAGCAGCTCTACAGGTAATGGAAGAATGATTTAACCTTGATTGAGAGCAATCGAGTGGAAACACAGCGTATGACGTTCTGCGTATTTGTTCTGAATTTCTGCCACCTAAAGGTCCTGGAGAGATTCAGTATGTTTGAGATTAAATGGAATGAGTAGTGTCTGAATGTTAAACGTTTGCCCCTTGGCTTGATGGAAAAACAATAGAATTAAAGCAATAACGTGAATCTCAAGCAATTAACAGGAACGCTTCACATTATGTGAAACAAAATGTCACCTAACGCAATAAAATACCAACAAGGTGGATTTAAAGTTTGGCTAAGCATACGTTTTATTTGGTGGGGATACATTGAGATGTTGCGGGCAACTCAACCAACATAAAAATCACTAAACATAAACACAAATCTGAGGGATTTCTGCGGCCGGCCTCGCTGGCAGCCCCATGAAACTCTTAATTATGCCTCATTGGTTACAGGCAGAACACACAGAGGCAGTAACGATATGCATGAAAACAACACGTACGATGCTTGCACATTCCGTGATTCTATGTTAAACTGTACGTCTGCAGATCAACGGTCGGTGGAGGCTGCCGCTGAATGTTTTAATGAATATCAACACTGGCTATACAGTGATGCACGTGCATATATTTGATACTTTTCTCGTGACAGATATGTCTATTCAATAGTGTGAATGCAAGAGTCCCGTTTTTATAAAAAGCAAATAAATATCATCATCAAATACCAACTCCTGCTTGTGCAAGTTTACCTAGCGTGTGTGTATAGCTCCTCTGCAGAGCGTTGAAGGGATAGTTTGTCTTTTTGGAAAAATCACGTTGACAGTTTATGGAGGAGCGCTTGTTTTGTAACGTAAACTAAAATCAACGAGAGCAAACATCTGCAAACATTTAGCATTTTTGTGTTGTTTGTTTGTGTCATGATGACCTTAATGAGATTAGAACACCAAAACCAGGCTAGCTGTTTGTCCAGTCTTTGTGCTAAGCTAAGCTAAGCTAGGCTAGGCTAACTTAGCGTGGAGTCTCATCATTTAGCTCTTCCAGAAGTTGTACAAGCGCATTTCCCAAAATGTATTTTTAAATGCCTAATAGTATTATACTGAAAACGTTGGTTAAATACGTTAGAAATGTGTAGGATCAGAAGGATATGCATAATAAACGACTCATAGAAAGGTAAGCATGCCAACACACACACACACACACACACACACACACACACACACAGAGAAGAATTGGTCACTGCTCAACCAGCCGAAGTAATTCAAGCGAAAGTAGTACTTACACTAAGTTAATTACACCCAAAAGGGATTTCACAATAAAAGTCTAAACAGGTGAGGAAACTTACTTTTAAAATGATAACATGAAAAAAATATGTGTAATAGATGAACAACATTGTTTCCATCTTAATTGGGTCAATTGTTGAATCTGCTCTGCAATTCAATATTGTGCAAAACTGTCTTTTTTTTCTTCTTCTGAAAACGCAATGAGGATAAAAAAAAGGCTTCTCGGATCAAACTGCAACCCAGAGGATTGAAATGTTCGTGCCGCCCTCGTGCGTGATCTGGTTGACCCGCCCGCGGACGCAGTCCAGGGTGACGTAGACCGCCGTGCCGTTCTGCACCGGAAACGAGGCCCTCAGCCCGACGCTCGCCCACTCGCTACCTTCAGGCATCGCCCCGGACACCTGCTGAGCCACAGGACCCGCCTGCCCGCCCTGACCCCCCGCCCGCTGCAAGGTGACCTTCACGATGTTGCACGAGTGTATCAGCTTCAGGTTGAGCGCCACGTTCGCCGTCCCTTCCTCGCGGAAGACGAAGTTCCTGCGGCTGCCGGGCTCGCCGGCGCGGGCCAGGCCGACCTGCGGCGAGTCGGCGCCGATCTGCTGGAACGACAGCGGCTTGTTCCTGACCGCCCCGGAGGGGAGGCCCGCCCTGGACACGGTGGCGCTCAGCGCTGACGACACCGCCGAGGGAACCCAGATGAGGCTCAGCACGCTGATCCCGCTGCTGTCCCCGAAGTAGCGCGTGTTGCACTGCGACGGAGACGTGATCTCAAAGGTGAGCGCGTCGCCGCCGGCCACGCCCACGGCGCCGGAGAGGGTGACGGAGGTGTCCCGGTAGTTGACGCCCGCCTTGAACGCCTGCAGCGCCTCCTGGCCGGTCCCGTTGCGGTTGACGTAGGCGATCAGGGAGAAACCCTCTCGAATGCAGGAGTGGCCCATGGAGTAAAGCGCCTGTTGGAGGACGAACTTCACCACGCCGCTCTCCGTGAAGCGCACGCCGCGGCTGTCGTGCGTCAGGGCGACCATGTACGGGTCGGACACCGAGGTCATGCGGAAGGTCGGGCGGTAGCTGGTCTGGTAGTGCGTCAGCAGGGACATCTGAGCCGTCATGGCCACGGCGCCGGTGTCGTGCGACAGCCAGAGCAGGCTGACGGAGGGGGCGGCGACCTCGTACAGGTGGAGGTCCTTGCTCTGGTTGCAGTGCTGATTCGGGCTCCTCAGCAGCAGAGCCAAGGTGTGGTCGGGCTCCACCTCGACGCCGCTGCTAACGCTGACGCCCTGGTAGTACTTGCCGTCCGGCTGTTCGATGCGAACGCCGCTGAGGTCGCGACCCCCCTCCTCCTCCTGGCTCCCGTTGAGCCGCATGCCCACCTGGAGGAAGTTCCTGCAGCTGTGCTTTATCGCAAAGTTATGATCCAGCCACACGAGGCCGTGCTGCAGGAACGTCACCTGACCGGCCTCGTTGGACAGCAGGTCGACTTTCTCCTTGCCCCGGATGCTGAGCTGAAGCCCGGGGAAGATGTGGCCTCCGGGGGAACTGGCGGGGGGTACCCCCACGCTGGCCCCCCAGGACCGAGAGAGTCGCACCTGCGAAGGCCGCCCGCAGACGGAGTCCGTGGCGGCGGCGCAGGGAGCAGAGACGGGCTCCCCGTTGCAGTCGGTGCAGGCCTGACACTCCTGCAGCTCCTGGTTGTAGAAGTAGTCGGGACCACAGAAGCCCATCACTGCTTCTCGCTCAGAAACCCCCAGACACCTGAACCCCCCTGTGCAGTTAAAGACACTTTACACACTGCCTTCAATAAGGAGAGGAATTGCTCGGATTATCAAATGTTACCTGGAGTGTTAAGACACTTCACTCGCTCTCCACAAATGTTCGGCACTTCGAGGCATTCATCTCTGTCCTGCAATTCACAGAAATGATCATTACTATTAGTTATCACTCGATTCTGATAACGAACGAGTGAAGACCGACTGATTTCCCCCACATCAAGTTTTAATTATCAGCTCTTTGGCAAGCAGAGGGCGGGTTGTCCGTCGCGATGGGTCTCGAATAAAGAGTAAAAAAAGAGTGTGAACACATCAGCGTACCTGGCACATCCTGTCTGCTGTAGGAGAACACTGCGAGATGAGAAAGAAGCCCGGCGGACACATGGTGCACTTCTCACACTGAGGCGGGTCCCTCTGAAAATCACAGAACTCCTCCCGCCCACAGGCCGACGGGCAGGCCAGCAGCGGTTGAGGAAAATGAGCCTCTCCGACTACATCCATCGCCTTGGAGTCCATGTCCATCTTGTGCACGGCGTAGGACTTCTGCAGGTGGCTGCGGGCCTGGCTCTGCAGGCCCGCCAGGTGGCTCTCGAAGTAGCTCTGCAGCTCACCCTGCAGGCCCTGGAAGGACACCTGCTTGACGGTGTCCGAGAGGAGGCCGTACTGGGCCTTCACCACGTCCATCTGCTCATACATGCGCCGCTGCTGGTCCAGGATCTCCCTCTGCTGCGACAGCAGCGCCTCCTGTTGGTCGGCGAGCTTCTGCTGCAGGTCGCGGATGACCATCTGCTGGGCGCGCAGGGCCTCCACGAGCTTCTCCTGCCCCTTGGCCAGCTGGAGGTGCAAGATGAGGGCATCTTCTGAGGGAACCTCATTCTCGCCTGAGGGGAACATAATGCAACATGCAGCATGTTATCAGACAGGTTGTTATTGTTGAACAGAGCAGTTGGTGAAGGGGTTAAAAGAGATGAAGATTGTTTCAAAGTATATCTTCTGCAGAAACAAAGTTTAAGCACACATTGACCCAGTTTTATTCGCCCAGCTGGCGAGTGCACTGAAAGTTTTCTTCATGGACCAACATCAAAGCACTCAACATTTTCTGGACAACTGACTCACAGACTTTTTTTTCCAGTTCAGTTGTGCAGATATTATTTTGGGCTGAATGTCAACAAGTCTTCGTTTACTTTGAGAGCATAATCCCATGTTGTTGCTCACTGGTGGAAAAATGGGTCCAAGTCGATAAAAAGGTTACAATTAGATGTAACAAGATCATAATTCAACTTCTTTTGAAGCTTTTCACTCAACCAGAAATGTCTCCTAGTGGTTCGAGTGCCCAAAGGGAATTTTACATAAACCATTATCATCTGAACGCAGCAGCTGAAACGTTGGAGGGGAATGATAAGGTGATGATCATGGTGGCAGCAGACCTGGTGTGATGTCACACGTGAGCTGGACACCCAAAGGCGCGCCGCCAAGTTCCGATGACGGGTATCCGAGCTCCGGGAAATCTCCCAGGAACTGCGCGGCTCTGTCGGACAGATGGACGGGAGGAAGCTGGCTGGCGCTCTCCTCCGAACCGCAGCCCTCTCCCACACAAGACCTCGCGCGGACTCGGGGCCGTATCCTCGGCGGCAGTCGGCACTCGATCCCTCTGCAGTCTCGGGTGTCATTGGAGGGTTGGGGCTGCTTCCCGGCGGCGGCGCACTCCGCGTCCGGGCATCCCGCGGGGAGAACCTCTGGCGCTCTCATCCGCGCCGCCGCCGCCGCCAGCGGGGAGCCCGGGTGTGCGTGGTGCTGGCCGGATACGGTGTGCGCCGCTCTCCCGTGCGTCGTCGGTTCGTGCTGCCGCGGCGGTCTGGAGGACCTGCTCCCCGGGCAGCGCGCTCCGGTGCACGGCCTTGGATCGCCGGTGTCCGCGCCGAAGCAGTGCGTCCCCCGGCAGATCTCTGCGACGGCTTGCACTGAGATCCAGGGCAACAGCAGCAACAGCGCTGGTGTTACTAAAAACATTTTTTTTCTTTTTGCGACAGATAAATCTCTCTCTGTCTGCATGAAAAAAAAAAAATATCCAAAAAAAAAGGGTCAGTGATCGCAAAAATATCCAAACTTTGAGTGAGCTACAGTATAGCTCCAAAGTCCATCACTGATCTTCTCCTCTCACATGCAACTGAGCACAAACGTGACACGAGAGACTCTTGATGTGCACTTCTCGATGTGCATTACCTCCAGACTGTCAGAGGGGAATAAAAGCATCAGGCTCCCTCCATGCCTGAGCCTCTCTGAGCTCTGCGCGATACTGTGTCAGTATGTGGCATTCCTGAGACTTAATTAGCATCAGGTTTCCCCGGCCGCAAATTAACCCTTCACCTTCCCTGTTCTCCTCGCAGGGTTTCGCCATTGTGGGGAACAGACGCAGGGTGAAACGTCTCTGTCCTAAAATCACACATTTGCCCAACTTTTAAATTAAAAAAATTAAAAGAAAAACCAACACACAAAAGGGCTTCCGACGTGACCTCGTGCTCATCCGAGTTGCAAAGCACTGATTCCTGATGTGGAGACAGCTGCTGGTCCTCAAGCCAGTGTCCTTCAGGGACAGAGGTCAAGCTTTTGTTGAAGGGACAGAATGGAAGGAGGCCCCCAAGCCTCTCATTACGTGTGTCCGCCAGGTTCTGATATCATTCTCCGTTGGGATTGTTTTGGTAAAATTTTAGTAATATATATAACATTATAATAAAGTCATGAGCCAAAGGGTGTTCTTTGACATATCTCTGAATTGTTCTTTCCATACCTCTATTTCATAATGAAACTTAATAATTCAAAATGAAGACTTCTCACCTCAAGATTCTGACATCTGAAGCAAATGTTAATATATTTTTTTTCAGAACTTGTATTACTTTTTGTCTTTTATTAAAAAAATATTTCCTTCAAAAAATAACAAACGTCTGCTTGAGTTAAGAGCTGGTTCGTTAAGAAGTCTGTTTTCCATGTGAGATTAATGTTTAACCTTATTTTAGCTTTCAGCCCTAAAGCAAATGTGCCTGTTTTTTTCCGTCATTCTCTCTTGATGTGGAAAAAAAAAACACGTAAACATGGCGAGTGGATCAGTGCTCCACAGAGGAAATAAGTGGTGCAGGTAGCCTGACATGCTCCCCCCCCCCGCCCCCCGTCACCCCTCACCCCCACCCGCTGAGCAGGAATGTTTATACAGCCGAGTACAAACAGAGGGCACCACAACCCTCCTAATGCATCACTCTTCACATCCTCATTGTGACATGTTGTCCTCTGCAGTGCTACATTTGACGAATCCCCCCCTTTACGGCTTTTTTGGGCCTCCCAGGACGACTCAAGGGGAAATGCAAATAAACGGTTCCTGTATCTGCCGGGTCAGATAAGAATCAGAGACTATTCATGGCTTTGCTCAAACCCCCGACCCCCCCCCCCCCCCCTTTAAGCCAACTGACCTCGTTGCACCACCGGTGGCTTCCCTCCTTCCTGATTTCAACTGACGAAAGTTTGGTGGCTGTAACGTAAGAGCAGCTTCGGTACTTCTGAAGCACGACCTCCTCCGTCCAAACACCTGCCCCAAAGAACACCTGCAGCGAGGCTCAATTATTAACCGAGGCCGTCACAATCAGCCCCCCCCCCCCCCCACCCCACCCCCTCCCAACACTGCACCGTCCGCTCAGGTGCTCGTCAGTGTCCCGCTGCGTCCCGGCATGTGAAGGAGCCGGGGGGGGGGGGTCGGAGGGGGGGGGGGGGGGGGGGCACGCGTCAGGTGGGACGGCCCAGCGTTGCCCGAACAGGACGGTTGTAAAAGCTTGTGGAGCTTTTTTTTTTTTTTTGTTGGTCTCAGCAGGAATGCAGTGGCAGGTTTAGACCTGAACTTCCGCATCAGAGCAGGAAGAAGTCAACGGGCGAGAGAAACAGATGCGATCCGCACTCACACACACACGCACACACACACGCACACACACTCACACCCCGATCAGCCCTGTGCGCGTTGAGCTTTATCAGAGAACAGTGAACCGCCGAGGAGGAACCGATGTCCATGAAGCTCCTAAACTGAGTGCTGGGACCAGGATTAACGACATCCGACGAGGTGAGCCGGTGAACAGACGCTCTCCTCCCGGCGTCTACGTGGCTTCGTGCTTCTCTGTTGTTTTTTAAATCCACCAGCTGGAAGGATTAATGCAGATAAATACTGAAACAGACTGAAAACTGGGATTTTAAAACCGCCTCTTCCACAGAGGCTTTTTGGAAAGTTGTGAAATCACAACAGCTCGAGCCGTCTATTGTCGCCCCCCCCCGAAGGTGTTTATTAGCTCAGAGATAAGGGAGTCATTGGGTGTTCATGTGTGTGTTCTCTCCAGCTGGGTGGACCCGACTCTAACGTCAGTCTGACCCAACGACCAGAATCCCAAGCGCTCGGGCCTTGCGTTTTAAACAGTGCTGTCACCGGTGGTACTTTGGGCTTCGAACTCTATCATTGCGAGCTTTTTTTTTCTTCTTCTTTAAAGGCGATGAAATTAGTGTCCATGTTTGATTTCTACAGAGGGAAAACACTCCCTTCGGCACACAGCGATACGATCTTGCGTATTGTGAAATGTCAGCTATGATTCCTCTTTCTTTTTTTTCTGCCCTCGGGCGCTTTGTTTCTGCTGCCAAGCCCCTAATCTGCAATACAGCACGTTCACTTCTGTAAAGACATCTGCCTCGGTGCCAAAATAAAGGTTGTCGAGCCGAGTGACAGAGGGACTTTGGGCACCTCGTGGTAAACACACGGCTTTTGCCAGAAACTCTGCGGATTCATCAAAAATATTCATCGTCCGACTAAAAAAGGGTAAACTTTTGTTTGGGGAACTTCACGCGACGGTGCTTCGATTCCCTCCCAAATGTGGAGCATCTTGCGATTATGCCGATTGCCGAACGTTTTCACAACAGATCTCCACGTCATCTGTAATACCCGGAGCCGGTTCTTTTCTTTAAAGGCAACGAGCGGCGTGGAAGGAGAGAAGCTGATCAGCAGCCGGAGAGACGAGAGGTCGACAGCATTTTAAAACACAAAAGGTTGGCTCAGCTCGGCCCAGATTACAACGACACCCGCATTCAAATGGTGGTTTTCTCTGATTATTCATGTGGATTCATGTTTGGACATAGCCAGGATAACACTTTACAGTTATCCGTCCTTATGATAAACTAAACTAATCTCCTCCGGCCTTCCTTTGAGATTCATGTTGATATTGACATGAACGCAGCCGTTTGTTTTTAACGGTCTGACCCTTTGGGGTCGACTCCTCTTTAACCCAGCGTGGATCTCCCATGCATCAGCATGTTTAGTTAGTTTGATCAGCAGTGAGAGCATTTTGTATCGCGGAGAACCAAATGAGGGAAATTGAACTAATGACTGTCGGGTCTTGGCGGGTGGGGTCAGGTTAGGTTCAGGCCCTCTGAGTGTGGCACAGGGTGGCGTGAGGGGAAACGGCGCTCAGGCTGCAGGTGGCGGCTCGTGTCGCAATTTCCAACACGATTTCAACATCTCAAAGGAGGGAGGAGGGGTGGGGGGGCAGGAAGTTTCCCCTGAACCACTTCCTCCTGGGGCCAAACCATTCTTGTAAGAGGGTGGGGAGGCGGGGTGACACAGTCGGAAACACCCGCTGGGTGCTCGTCACGCGGCGGTTACAGTGGGACACTCTGAAGGAGTGAAGTCATTGTGGAAACGACCTCATGTGCCGTTTTATCAATGATCTACACGAGAGCTTTTATGGCCTCAGGCACAGTTTCTCCTCTTGGAGCTTCAGGCCGTACGAGCACGTGCTATTTGTGGGATGATGGAAACAATATTGATCTATTTTTAATTTTTTTATTTAAATGAGAAACATAATGTGTCACTGCCTGGAACACGATCAATCGCTCGCGTCTCGGGGCTCTGCATCGGCCGCGTTCGAGCTTTGCTTTTGATTAAAACTCCGCAAATCTTTTCTTCTGTGAAGACCCGAGATTTATGCAAACGTTTCTCCGCGGGAGAGAAAGTGTCTTCGGCCGAAACCAATAACGTTCAGCTCGGTGGCTAAAAGTACCTGCCGGCTGGGTCTGAGACGCGCTGAGGTCAAAGTCCATTTATGAATCACCGCGGCGACAAACCTTCAACCTAACCTCAGCTACTTATATCCAAACATAATGAATCTCTTCTCACAGTTAAAGATCAACACACAAATCTTTATGCAACAACCATTTCTCCGAGGATTGGACACGCTTCAAATATGAACCCATTAATCAGTTTTTTGCAGTTTTTTGTCAAGCTAAATCTATTAGTTTTGTCCCAAACTTTATACAAAGCTTTTTAAATGAATTATTCAAAAACAAACAAAGTGCAGTTTTGTTATGTAGTTGCACCCTCACAGGCTCACTGCAGCACAGCTGCAGAGTTACATTTCTGGAGTTAGTCAAGTCAAAACCCATCAAAGCGCCGCCACGGCCGAATGAAGCGCCACCGACCCGTCCCACTGCTGGTCGTGTTCCTGCTGTGGGAAAACAGGGCCTCTGTTTTGACTGCACATTCTGGCCCATCATAACATTGGCTCTCAGGAAACGGGGCTTCGAATACGACCCGGCGAAGGGGCGGCGCGCGGCACACGGTCACAGATGTCAAGCGAGTCGGGCGGGACGGTTTGGCTGCTTTTCGACTGAAATGATTCCAAGTGGCGGCCGATAACTTCTCCCTCCGTGTGACTGAGCGCATCCCCTCAGGCCTCGTGCGGTTGGCCCTGTCAGCACATTCACTGTGGTTAGCGCCGTTAGCGTCGCCAGCGCTAACAGCGCCGTGCCTAAATATAAATCTAAATAGCTCTGAAGCAGTCAAGTGCACGAGTCTTGATCAGCAATTTGAGAGCGTGCACGGGTCATGCAGTATTCTGATTTAGTTTTGTTATCAGGGCCGTCAGTTACTTAAATTACTTACAAAATATAATAACATATGGACGCAACAAGACACGACGCGCTCTGAAAGCCATGCATGCTCATGTCCTTCCTTCAGTCTGGGTGGAGATGACACGATTAATTACAGCAGCAAGCATGCGAGGGGGAAGCCGCAGCACCGCCTTTGTGCAACGTGCAAGTCTGCACCTTTGGGTGCGTCTTTCCACCAAGAAAACCAGACGCACCTCTCCGTTCCACGCGTTGCTCCGGCCTCATTCACATGACCATCGATGGAAATGCCTTTTGGAGGAAAAAAAAAAAAAACTGCTTTTTCGTGTGTCTCACTCTTTGTGTTGTTGCTTTTGAACAGATGGACGACATCGACGCCATGTTCAGCGACCTGCTGGGGGAGATGGACCTCCTCACTCAGGTGAACTGAGACGGTTGTCATGACAACTGCGGTCATACATTTATTTTTTCCATCGCCTCGCTCCACCTTTTGTATTACATCTCATTATCCAGGCTGCCTGTGGTTTTACGCTCTCACGTTGCACCTTAAATAAACTCTTTATTATTTACAGATCAGATCCACTGTAGTCGCCTAACAACCACCAATTACACACTTCTTTTTGAGCGGAGGGCGAGTGCTGCGAAGCGGCTACAGATTACACATCTTTGTCCTGCGCGTGACTTGGATGTTATTTTCGGCGCACACCACTCCCTTTAAATCACTTCCCATCGGCCAGACGGGCGGCCTGTGACACATAGAAGCTCTGCGGCTCGGTTGTCGGTGTAGCACCTCGAACCAGATGTGACATTGAGGACGTGTCAACACCAGAACTTTCACCAGTTCATGTTTTCACAATGTGCCGCGGACCTGGCCCCGCTGTACAGGTTGCGCCCTAACAAACAAAGTGCCTTGTTCCTTCTCTCCCCCTCCCCCTAACCCCCCTCCCTGCAGAGTCTCGGACAGGAAACGGTACCTCCTGCACCGCCCCCCAGCACCAAGAAGGAGGTCAACATGTCCATCGGCTTCACCGACCTGAACGGTGATGAAACATTCCGTGCGTGCAGCGCGTCGAGGTGTTGCACAGCGTGCAGAGACAGGATGTAGACTGCAGCTCTTTAGACAACCATCCAGATGAGTGAGATACGCAGGGAGAGAAATATCTGGGGCGTGGGGGGGGTGATGGAGGTCACTGCCCCGGGTGCTAATTAATCAAAGTTTGTCTTTGGTCCTTATGGGCTGATGTTAAATCAAGGTTGGCATTGGCACTCTAATGAAACTCCATTTCCCAGTGCTGTGTCTTAGTAGTAGCCTACATCCTGCCACTCATACAAGAACAAGCCTTTACACATCGACACTGAATTATTATCTAACTATTCATCTGAACTGAAGGCGCCATGTATATCACCAGATCATTTAGTTATTATTGTGAAACAAACTTCCCCCATCCTCTATTTGTTTGCTCAGTTGTCAAATACTTGTCTCTTTAATAATCTCACTGCACTACAGTCACTTGTTAACAAATAATGAAACCCATTTTTCTTCCCCAGAGTCCCTCAATGAGCTCGAGGACACCGACCTGGATGCGCTCATGGCAGACCTGATGGCTGACCTCAGCGCCACGGAGGAGAAATTCGCCGCCCAGAAAGAAGACCCCAAAGCGTCGCTCCCGCCCCCGCCCCCGCCCGAGGGCCTCGGCCCCCGCCCGACCTCCACCCTCGCTTACCCGACGTCGCCGGCGGGCAGCTACGGCGGCGACGTCGGCACGCCGGCCTCCTCCGGCGCCTCGCCCCTGCCACCTCCGCCCCCTCAGGCCGCAAAACCTACCAAGGTGAGAAACCCGTGCCTTTGTGAGGCTCTTTGAAAGACGTGAGAAACAGATGAAGCTTATCGCGCCTGACTGCGAACGGGCTCTTTGCGAGAATCAAGGGAATCAGGGAATATCCTGTCCCTGCTAAACGAGATTGAGAAGATTAGTCCTGATTAGTCCCCCCCCGAAGCCCCCGCGCGGGACGTCGTTGAATCTTGGAATCAGACGCCGCAGCTTCAGAGCAGCGTTGAAGCCGCTCAGCGCGCTTTGAGAAACGGACAAACCTTTGGGGGAGGTCAGTTAGACGAGAATATTAATGCCACCTTTACGTAGACGCAGTGAATGTCGAGCTGCAGCCGGTCGTCAGTTAGCTTAGCTTAGCATAAGAAATGGAAACAGGGAAGAGCTACCCGGCTTTGTCCAAATGTAATAAAATATACCTACCAGCGCCTCTAAAACGTACTAATGAGGTTCTACGTTCTGCACGTAACTCAACATCGTATTCTTTGTCCCATGCAGGAGGAAATTGAGGCGCAGATGAAAGCAGAAAAAATCAAGCTGGCCCTCGAGAAGCTGAAGGAGGCTAAAGTGAAAAAGGTAAGACGACCAGACGGCGAGGAGTCCTCTCGTCCTCTCGTCCCACGTCCACTGGCATTAACACGTGATGATCGAAGGGAGCACAGCTGCACTTTTGGACGGAGGGGTCTCATCATGCAGCCTGTGGCTGCATTTTAACGGCCTTTGAAACCAACAATTCTAATATTCTGAGAAGGGAAGGAAGGAACCAGCAGGAAGAAAAAAAATGCTCCTCCAGATTGCCGTGTGTGTGTGTGTTTACACATGTGTGCACAGGCCTCTTTCACAGGCACATCTATGCCGGGGGCTGCAGGGGCTGCAGAAGAGCAAGGTGCACTCTCAGTGGTTTCAGCCCAAGCGCCTGTGTGCAGAGGCCCTCGAGTTTCATGCTTCCTACGCGGGTCGTGCGTTTTAAGCATGAGGAAGTTCCAGAGGAGGGGAAAAATAACTCGATATCCAGTGATATTTTCATTCACCCACATGTCAAACCCATTTGAGTTCTAACACTCTGGATCCTCCTGTAATAACATCCCTGAACACCCCCGACCCCCCCCGCGTTTCTATTGCACAAGCACGGCGAGGCTACAGGCTCGCGGTTCTGTGAGACGTCTCGGCTCCCCCAAAAGCCGGATCGCTTTCAGGCGAGAGGAAGTGTGAAGCCATCCGAGCCGCCGAGGAAAGGGAGGCGTCTCGAGCCGACTTGGCTGCAGAAGGAGGTGCCGCGACCGCAAAAACAACGGAGACGAATGCGGTGGGGAGGAAATGGCAAAAAACAAAGCCAACGGGGTGCCGAAAGAAAACGGAGAGACAGAAGCGCCGATGCTCTTCACACTTCCAGTGACACTACAGAAACAACCTTTTACTGTACGTGCACTGGAATTACACTGGATCCTCAACAAGACGCATGATGTCACACTGCTGTGGCGTTTCAACTTCAATCTGTCATGCAGATGGCAGAAAGAAAAACCAAAATATGTTTTTGTAAGTGCACTACGGGCTATGAACGGATGAAAATGACTTTCATATGTGTGCACTACACATGACCCAGGATCAGGGGTATCACACACAGGCCGCAGTAACCGTCGCCTGGGAAACACTTTATCTGCAGGTTAAAAAAAAAAAAAAACCCTCTTTAGGCTTAAAAAGACATTTGTGTCAAAAGAATCAATAAGTAACTATTTGGAAGACAGCGGTATGCTGCTGTAAAATGTACTGAAACGTCCATAATGACTAACGCTAGCATGCTGTACCCACATGAAGCTAACACAATTAAGTTGAATTCTCTTCTTTCCATCTTCTGTTCAGTTGGTGGTAAAAGTGCGGATGAACGACGGCAGCTCCAAGACTCTGATGGTGGACGAGAGGCAGACCGTCAGAGACGTTCTGGACAACATGTTCGAGAAGACTCACTGCGACTGCAACGTGGACTGGAGCCTGTGTGAGACCAACCCGGAGCTGCAACTGGGTGAGTCACCCTGCCGTGCACCACCCTGCCGTGCACCACCCCGCCGTGAGCTAATGGCGGATGCTGCACCGGAGGCCCTCGCTTCAGTAAACCGGAGGTTTATGTCTTTCGCCTTTTTACGTGACTGCAATTCAAAGTGTTGCTCACGACGGGAGAGGAGTAGAAACGGCAAAAGCAGCAACATGTCTATTAAATTCATGCAAGATGTAATGAAATACTTAATTATACTGAATTATTATCAATATTTTCAGTGGTTGTTTCACTGGCTTAGAGCAAAAGAAAATTATGGCATAAAAATAATAAATTATTTTAAAATCATCACACAAAATAGCAGGAAAGTTTAAGGGCAGAGAGCCAGAATAGGTTGTTACTGCTGTTGTTTTAAGTAGAACAAAAAGAAGAACTTCGTCTAGCCTCCTGGATGAAAAAAGTGTATTTGTTTCCATGAATTGCTCGCAGTGAGAAATAATCACAAGTGTTGTTAACTGGGAGGGAATAAAACGAAGCTTTATGACCAGTGATTAATCCGTCCTCGGTCCCCGCTGCTTTTATGGTGCTGATGGAGCACCGCGGTGCTTCTATCTGGGCTCGTTTTATGAGAGATTCGCTGTTTTTACACAACTTATGACGGGTTAGGTATCTTCAGGGGAACATCTTTTAAATCCTTTGGCGCACGGTTCGGAATAAATCAAAGAACTTGGTTTCTGGAATAAGCAACAAGCAGAAAAAAAAGAGGGAAAATCCTGGTGAAACCTCTCCTGGTAATGCTGATTAGAGATTCAAGAGTAAAAGTCAATACGGTCGACAAACCCTAAAAGCTGAAATGACTTGTACTTTATTTGTTCTTTTTCAAAAGGACGAGGCCAAATGAGGAATTGAGTATTTCCCTTTGCTTAAACAAAAGATGGTGTGTGTTTAAATTAGCTGTTTGACACATTTTGAAGCATGTGAGGGGGAGGGGGGGGGGTGCATGTTTTTGTGTCACCTCTGACTATTGACATCATCGCAACTGGACATTTGAAGGGATTTTAACCTTTGACCTTGGCGGTGGATGCAGCAATCCGTTTAATGGCGATGGTCCAACGTTGGACTGGAACCAGGCAGCACTTTATTTAATGCCTCCCTTTGTCTCGCCTGGTCACCTGTAATTAGGGACCAGGGCTAAACTACTGTGGAATGAGTGTGTGGGTGGGCAGTGAGGAGGAGGAGGAGGAGGAGGAGGAGGATGATGAAGAGGAAAGAGCCCTTAGTGTGTGTTTTTTTCGGGGGGTTTCAGCGCTTCCTTCAGTCATTCCTTCCATTTAATAAAAGCTCTGGAATTGACTTTGAGCCGAGCTCGTCTGATTTAAAGATTTCCTGACGGAGCGAGCTGCTGTACACATGTACCAGGCTTTCGTTACGAAATGTCGGAAGATGAAGACGTGGAGAATATTCAGTGGGATTAAGAGTCGCTTTCAGATTCCGGTTCTCAGAGTAAACTGGCTCTGTGTAGATTAGAAATGTCTCCAGAGATTGAACATTAGTATTTAAATGTGCCGAGAAACCATTTTTCATGGCTGCTTTTACTGGGGGGGGGGGGGGGGGGGGGGGCGGAATGTCTACAAGTGCAATTGTTAAAGTAAATGATGCATCACAACCACCCAGAAGCACATGTTGTCGCTCCAGCTTTAATACTTTAATACTAAAGTGCTGCTCTGTGCTCTTACTCCAAACACACGAAAGGTCCTTTATACCTGCAGCAGCAGCTGCTGCATTACGCATATCAATCGGTCTCAGGGGTTCAGATGAGTGTGATGGGAAAAGAGGCCTTTGGCCCATTCTGTAATCCCATAAAAAAGTATGACTCTAATCCCGTGATCCCACCCAACCTTCTGGTCGCCCTTTGGACAGAGCGGGCGTTTGAGGACCACGAGAACCTGGTGGAGCCCCTCTCGGCGTGGACGAGGGACAGCGAGAACTACGTCCTCTTTCAGGAGCGGGGGGAGAAGTACGAGGTTTTCAAAAACCCACAGGTGGGTCCTCTCGTCGTGCGCGTGTGTGTGTGTGTGTGTGTGTGTGTGTGTGTGCCTCCGATACCTGCCGGCATGCGGCGAGCGATCGGCGGGGAGGTGGCGCCTGGAGAGTCCAACGCCGGCCGCTCTGTAGATTCTTGGCCTCGGTTTGTGGGAACCCATCTGCAGGTGGTTTCAGCCGGGCGCCGTCTGGCTATCTTCACTGTCGAAGAGGGCGTCTGGATCGTCAGACGTCTTTCCTCCGTGCGCGCTTACCTCCTACATTCATATCCTCGCTGTAATAAATCAGACAAACGGCCTCGAGCTAAAGACAGTGAGATCTCGGCACGTTTGTTGACATAATGGGAACCTTTTCTAAACCCGGCGTGTTTAATGGATTCGGTATGTTGGCGGAAAGTGAGATATTCACATTTTTAAGTACTCCATCATGTCTTCCACATCGTCCTCCGCGCAGAACGTTCCAGTACGTTGAATAAGTTGCGTTTTATCTTTGACCTGCAGAACTTCTACCTGTGGAAGAAGAACAGGAGCGACCTGAAAGACATGAAAGACAAAGACAAGGAGTTGTTAATACAGGTAAACAAACTGCACGCAAACCAGAAGATGAACACTTCATGTCATACGGCTCCTCGCAGTGACCCCCCCCGCCCCCCCGCGACCTTTGTCTCGCTCCACCCCTGCAGGAGAACTTCTGCGGGACGTCCACCATCGTGCCAGATCTGGAGGGAGTGATGCACCTCAAAGAAGACGGCAAGAAGTCCTGGAAACCGCGACTCTTCCAGCTGAGGGCCTCTGGAATCTACTACGTGCCGAAGGGGAAAACCAAGGTCAGGGGGGTCAATCAAAAAAAGGGGGCACGAACTAGGTATATAGGGAAATAGGGAACGGAGAAAGTGTCAAAGCGACCATGTGCAGCGATTCGCGATGTAACGCTTTTATTTGTCTTGCAGTCGTCCCGCGACCTCGTCTGCTTCGTCCAGTTCGACAACCTGAATGTCTACTACGGCAAAGACTTCAAGGCCAAATACAAGGCCCCGACCGACTTCGGCTTCCTTCTGAAGGTAAACGGCCGGCTCTCTGAAAGCCACACGCCCTTCGACTCAGGAATTAACCAACGGGGAAGCTGAGACTAATGTTTGGCATATTTTATCGCATATCAGCGTGTGTGTGTGTGTGTGTGGCCAACCACACAGCTGCTTACTTCACTGCAAATGTCAAAATGCAATAAATACTTTGAATTGAAGAAGTGGAACGAGACGTTCTTCTCAAATTAAGCTAAAAGTGACAAGAAGGAAAGTAGACTAGTCACCAGTTCCTAGTATGTGATACTAGTACACATTAGAAGACCAAAGAAATGCTGAGGGACATGAAAAATAGAAATAGAAATGAAGAAGGGAGGCAATTGGTGGTCGGTACCAACTGGATGTGAAAGTGCTCTTTCTTTCTTTTCCCTCATCTTCTCTGGAAAGCACTTGACTCAGCAGATGTTGCGATGATACAGTAGCTGTTGAGGATCAAAAAGCAAAAAGAGCTCAGAGAGGCAAAGAAACCGAATGACTGGCTAGAGAGTCTTCAAGGTCAGAGCCGAAGGAGACGAGCTGCTTGGGCTGGGGTACACAGAGATGAAGATGATGCAATAATATCAGAAGCTGTTTTAAGCTGTCAACGTGTGAAATAAGGGCGTTTTTTGACAGCTGGGGAAGGGTGTGGGGGCGCCTGAACTAAGATCATCACATTACGTGTGAAGCCAACTAAATTAGTCTTGATTACAGGAAATACTGAACAAAATACTGAATATTCCTTTATTTATTTCTCCAGCATCCTCAGATCCAGAAGGATTCCCAGTACATCAAGTACCTCTGCTGCGATGACGCCTGGTCCATGAACCTGTGGGTCACCGGAATACGCATCGCAAAGGTAAATGCGGCCACCTCGGCATTAAGTGAGTGGGGGGGGGGGGCTGGGGGAGGGGACGCGTGTTCGCCTCACCTGATGATGTGTCTGTTGCACCCCTCCAGTACGGCCCGGCGCTGTACGACAACTACAAGACCGCAGAGAAGAAGGCCGCCGTCAGCTCCGTGTGGACCAACCGCAGCGCGCCGTCCGGCTCCGATCCGTCCACGCCCTCCCCCCCCACCCACGGTAGCGCCACGCACACCACCCCCCCCCCCCCCCCCTGCTACACCGATGCAGCCGCGTGGGTTCAAACCTCACGGTGTTTCCTTTTTTTCTCTCTCACAGCAAAGAGCCAGGCCAACGGCCATGCTGCGAGGCCCCAGGCGGGCCCCCCCCCTCAGGTACAAAGGTCCCGATGGCGCAGCTATCTGCTCCTTGTCGTTCTTCACTCTATAAAATGTTGGTTTCTTCTCAGGACTTTGGGCCCCTACCACCTCCACCTGTGGCAGAGTTCCTTCCCCCGCCTCCTCCTCCGGAGGCATTCCTCCCTCCTCCACCTCCTCCACCTCCCCCTCTGGCTGCCAAGAGTTCTCCGAAGCCTGCCGCCTCCCGGCGCCACCTGCCGAACAACTTCCCTCCGCCTCCACCGGCGATGGACCTCCTCCCTCCACCCCCGCCCCCACCCAAAGACGACGCCTCGGAGGCCCCGCCGGACTTCCTCCCGCCCCCTCCACCCGCTGCGGGCTTTGGATTTCCTCCTCCGCCACAGTTGAACTCCCCCCCGCTGCCGCCTCCCCCTGTGAGCTTCAGGGGCGCAAACCAGTCCCTGCCTCCTCCTCCACCCGATCCGGGGTTCTTACCTCCACCTAAGCCCGATTTCACGGGGGCCGGGGGGGGCCCTCCACCTCCTCCACCGCCACCGCCCCCCGCCGCCGCCGTCGCCCCGAGGCCGGCTCTTGGGCCTCCTGGCTCGGTGAAGAAGAGGCCTCCTGCTCCGCCCAAGAGGACTACTGCGCCCGCGGGAGGGGACTTCATGTCGGAACTGGCGATGGCCATGAACAAGAAGCGCGCCGCTCCGTGACTCCTTTCGTCCATCGCGGCGCCAGCGGAGCCCGACACAGACTTGCGACCTCTTCCCGGGGGGGTCGTCCGTCCATCCTTATGGGTGACACGAGCTTGCATGAATTAAGCGAAAGGAGGATTATTCCCCAAAGCAAACATTTTGTACAGTGTTTAACGATGCTGAGAAGAAAACATAAAAAGTACAATACCTTCATCACGATTCAGAGGATTGTACATATTGACATGTCGGCTGTAAGTACTGTAAACAAAATGCACCTGATTAGTCCTCGAATCAGTTACAAGCTACGTGAGAAGTGGCATAAGATACTCATGAAAATGAACCTAGTTAGCTGTGGTGTGTGCATAAACGATATTTGGTGAACTGTCATACTGTATGTGGACCTAGTTCTTAAAAAAAACAACAATACAACCATTGCTGAACATCTTTGACTTTATTTAATGTTTCATCACAAACAAATGAATTCACCATCATTTAAAGGCCTTCGTTCCAAAGGCTCCGGTATGATTCACTGTCAAAGTATCTCTCAGGAGGAACAGCTGACCTTTAACCCCTTTGCCCACGATGGAGGTCTTTCGGCGTAGCCCGCCTTCTCTGCAGCCTTTTGTGTAATGAAGGGAAATGAAAGAACATGGTGGAGCAGCTCCACCTAGTGGTGGAGAAATATCAGTCACCAAGTAAATAACATTCACAATTTGTTGCAGAACAATACATAAATAATAAAATGAATTCACATACCTCAGAGAAATCATTTTTCTCTGCTTTACTTATAGCAGATTCAGCCATCCAGTTCCTCAGCACATATCTGGGATTCTCATCTGCAGGACAACAATCAGCTCGACTTGTACAAACGTCAATTAGCAATTAGCATTGAATGTAAACATCGCTCACTTTTCATCCTCTGCTGACGTTCCAAATCACTATCATTTTCTTGTCTGAAAAAAGGAAAATGATATAGGATATAGGAAAGGGTTTCAAGCTGAAAAGTCAGGCATTGCTGTCTCTGTCTCTGCTTACCTAAGGAGGCGGAGCTGGTACATGCTGAGCCAATCAGGGAAGAGCTTGTAGGACGACAAGTCCTGCAGAGCCCACAACTAATACAAAAAAATAATAAACACAAACGATGCCTTAAAACTCAACTTAAACATCCACATAGAGTATTCATCTTATAAGCTCTGATTGCAGCACTAAGCATTTCGTTTAAAAAAAAGACCTGCACAGCAATGACTGTTTGGAACAGATGTTACAGGTAAGAAATCTAAAAGCTGCTTCAGCTCTACCTGCGTGAAGTTCCTGTAGAGAAGCTGCTGGAATGAAGCTTCACTGAGCTGCCTGAAGGTCATGGTGAAGTCTGAGCGGGTCTCCTCCATCATCTGAAGAGACAAACAACGATTAGATCGGGTGTTTGCACACAGTATGAGATTATATGTAGTAGACCTAGAGAAAATATGCAAGTATGTTGGTTACAGAAACCATGCAATGACTTGCCTTAAGCAGGAAGGCGATGAGGTAGCTGTCATCCTCCTCTTCCGCAAGAAGCCCCAGTTTAGCTTTAAATAGCTGATGGGTCCTGACACACATTCACAAACGCAGCTATGAAATACCATCACCCTCACTGCTTGGGCACCGAATAAGAACGGAACTTACCTCTTATGATAAATATCAACATATCCTTTTAAGAGCTCCCGAGCCCTGAAGGAAGATGAAGACGACATGTTAGTCCAGTATTTTTCCCCTCAGAGCTCTAAAATGTCATGGAGCTCCTGGTTCAAAGTCAGTAATGTTCAGAGGCTCCCGATGTCTGCGTTCCCCTGGAGCTCCTCTAACAGGAAACAGTCATCGCTGGTGCTCTCACTCGCTCTGCTGCTTTTCAGACAGCACGGGGCCGAGCGCCGTCGCCAGCTTCCCCAGGTTGAACAGCCCGGCGTCGGCTTGAGCGCCGACGGCGTATCGCCCCTCGTCGTCGGAGGTGTTCGGCACAAAATCTGCGGAGAACAAAGGCATTCGTTTGGGATTCCAACCCGAGCGGCGTTTGGCGCCCTGAAAGGCGCGGGGGGGGGGGGGTTTACACACGGGGGCTGTAGGACTCCACGAAGCCGAACGGCCCATAGTCCAGGGTGACGGACAGGAGGCTGAAGTTGTCCGTGTTGCACACGCCTGTTGAGATGAAACGTGAAGTCAAACGAAACGGAGGCGATGGCGCGGCGTGGCGCGTGCGTTCAGTGGAACGCGGGCCGCTCACCGTGGGCGAACCCGACCGACGTCCAGCGGGCGATGAGATGAGCGGTTTCATTCACGAGCGCGGAGTAAAACGCCTGGAAGAAACCAGGCGGAAAACGGAAGCAATGAACCAGGAAGTTACATAAAGAAACACAGCGGCGATGCGGCGCTAACGGGGTCGTATTCAACGCCGGAGGGACACCTCTTCTAAACCAATCAAGTAAAACTTAAAAAAACAACGTATTCATGTTTCATCTTTCTCACCAAATACCTGTCCGGGTCATCGGGATGGATTGAAGGGAAATGTTCGTCGATCACAAAGGTCAACAGCTGTCTAAAATCCACAGAAGAACGACATCATGTGACGAGCTGCAGGGTAGTTTATCTTTAGTAAGACGAGGAGATAATGTGAACACAATCACCTCAGTAGATCAATCTCTCCACTTTGAGACAAAATCTCCAAAGATCCAATCCGGAACCACGAGTTGGCTAATCTGAGAACGACGGCTCCTGTGAACATAAAAATGCAATTAACCATTCAATTTAAGAGAAAATATGAAAAAATAAAAAAATCTAATTAGCCCCTTTACCTCTCTCTGTCTTCACGTTGCCATCGTAGAATTGATCCCTCTTAACCGGCTCCTCACTTACAATCAGACTGAAACAGAGAGCATCACATTGCTGCCCTTTGTCAAACAGTAATAGAGCATCTTAATTCAATCTTAAAAGTAGGCAGGTCATGTTAACACAGATACCGTCATTCTGAAGAGCCGTTTTAAATGTCATGACTGTCTTCTAAAATATATAAATACATGTATAAGTCTGTATCTCCATGAACAGAGAATGTTACGGCAGATCTTTGGATACGGGACCCAGAGGCCTTGCATCAGTCACCTGGCGGCCCTGCTGGTCGGGACACCCAGGAAGTGCATCGCTTCACTTCCCAGGAACTCCCTCACGGAGGAGCGGATCACGGCTCGACCGTCTCCCGACCTGCATCGAAATGCATCCAATTCAATACTGAAATGTCAGATTAAAAACAGCGGCGTCTTTCCGCCGTTTGGTGACAAATGTGAATAAACGGATAGAGGATGAATGGAAGAGGAGAGGGAATAAATGATTGATTACATTTTATTGTTGACATCGGAGCCATCCATTAATACCAGGTGTAAATGTAATCAGGGTAAATCATATAACTACATTTTAATTGAAACGTACCTTGAGTAAGGTGTTTTCCCAGAGCCTTTAAGCTGCAGCTCCCACACTTCTCCTTTTCTGTGGCACATTTCATTATGACCATAAGTTAAAGTTTTAACTGGGATGCGCCTTAAAAGTACACAACTTTGAGTAGACAAGTAACCTAATTCCAAGATGTTTTACCTGTTGGTATATTGACCCAGAGAATGTGCTCTGCCGTCACCCAGCTGACCGGCCCAGGAGCCAAACTGGTGGTGAAACAGGCTGTTCATCAACACATTTCAAAGTCATCCCCTGCGATCAAATTTAGTCCCAGATGTAAACAGACATAATCATCTCCTTGACTTTGCCAATGCTCTAGTTTTTAGTTGTCAGTAGGACCCAAATGAATCGTTACCTGGTGACCTCCGTATCTGTGAGCCAGGGGCACTGATCCTGGTGGAAGTCTGCCACCGCTGGCGTAGTGCAAGAAGTCATCCGACCGGGTCACGGCCACGTCTAGGTCTAGCATGTCCTCGATGACCTCCTGTTGAGACAAATGCAGGCATGAAGTCCTCTCCACGTTTCACTGAGCACCCCTCTGCTGCCGCCGCTGTTGTAAGGACACCTTGGAGGCTGCTGCCAGTCTCAACGGGCCTTTCAGGGGAGTTGGAACGGATTTGGAGAATATGCAGTTCTTTACAGGGCGGGCGTAGTTCCCTTCGCCCTCATCGATTGGGAATGCTTCTGCAGAGAGGACAGAAATGATTGATTATCACAGTGACCGGGGACCCTTTTGGTTATTAACTTAAACAGACACGCTTCTCCAGGGTGTGTGTGTGTACCTATTAGCTTCTTGCAGGACACTGTGAAGCGGTCCAGGTCCCGTAGGAGGTTCGAAGCGCTTGCGTTCCACCTGGACTTGAAAGCGTTTGGGGGCGGCCGGCTGCTCGGCGCTGTAGCGTCGTGACTGTGGCACTCGCTGTCGCTGCAGAACTCCAGCACACAAACGGGTGTGAAACTGGATGCTGCTACCAGAGCAATGAGCATCACTTTGAAGGGGCTCCACATGTCCCCGGAAGCACTGAGGTGGATTTGAAAATGACTCAATTGTGAGTACATTGACGCTATCAAAGTATCAATATCAGTGTAAAACACTGTATAGGTAGGTTTAATTTACTTGGAGCATAACTATTTGATGAGGTCTATACAACCTCATCATTTCTTGAAAATCATAAACTTACAAACAAGTGTTTAAGTTTACTTAAAGCTTTAGTGGAAGTGAAATTAAAGCATATTACTCAAAAAAAGTGTTAGTTGAGTAAAACTGTCAAGTGGATTTGAATTTTGATACTCAAACAACTCAAATTGTTAATTTAATATGTAATTAAACTGTCTCGCCCCAGCAAGCCTTGTGTGCTAATGCCATCTTACGTTAATAGAGCATTAATGTGTTAGCTGATAGTTGCTTAGTTTCTACGAAAAGGTCCTAGACATTAAGGAGACTTGTCAGTTTTAAAGTCATAACATAACGTTAGCTACAGCTAGCTTGCTGTTAGCATCACTGCTACTGACGTTAGCCACAATTACAGCGCACTACACTACTTCGAGCTATTATCCCGGATACCCGGTAGTAATACAGCTTTATATCTACAGCTTTAAGGGGGAGACACCCAAGGTGACATGTACCGATGCATTTCCGGTAATAAAAAGTTGAGGAAATCAACAATGTTTGTCTAGAATAGCATCTAACGACACAGCCACTGGTAGTTAGCTACCTCACAGGGAACTGACGTCACCAACCGTTACCGCCTTCCGCTTCCGGTGTGTTACATAACCCGTCGTCCGTCGCCGTGTGTGACGCCCCGGCGGTGAGGGAAACATGGCGTGCCCGTGGCTCAGGCAGTGCAGGCGGTGGAGCACGAACTGTACGGGCGCCGGTCTATTGGAAACCTTGAGGCACTTCAACGGCCGGTCGGTGCCGTTCTCCGCGGCCTCTCTCGAGCGCACACCGCGGAGCCCCGGGCCGGGGAGCGAGGTGAGTCTGCGGGGTGCAGCCTGGAGCCCCCGGGAAGGTCACCGCGGAGCGGTTAGGAAATAAATGGGGGCTATTTCACCGCTAACCGTCGTGTTGACGTTACTAACGTGACTGGGACATTACAACACGGGAGCCGTTTGTTTTGTAAGCGTGTGGTAAACGTCCGGAAACTCGTTCTGCGCCTCTCGGTGTGACGTTCAGAACTCCCTCAAAGGTCAGGACCTGCTCCTAAAAAGGAGCAGAGGAACGGATCTCCTGCTGCTGGTTGTTCCCTTAAAGTCTGACCAAAGTCAACGTCCATTCCGATGTTGCTTCTTTGTTTTCTCCTCCATTTAGTCACGATTTCCCTTAGACGACCGAAGAGTGTGATGATTATCTTTTGATTATGCGTGCTCATAAAATTATGTGTAATAGTGTAAATCCCTACACTCAGAGAGTCAGAAACAGCCTTATGACACTGTGTATTTGTAACATACGTAAACCATAATAAGCCTCAAAGTTTAGAAGTGATTAACGCTCATATGTTAATGTAGTTGTGTAATGTTCCTCCCTGTTTAATAAACTGATAATAAATCAGACATCTATTTATTTTGTCCTCTTAGTCAGAACTATGTGCAACTTGTGCAAAGGCCAAAGAAGTTTAGAAATAATATTTACAAAGCTGAAACTCCTCTATCGGCCTGATCTCTTTTGTTCTTCAGAGGCAGCTATCAGCTTTACAGACTGCGATGCAACCAAAAACATTTCACTCCATCAGATATCTACCCAGGTGAGTTCCCCCCCCCCCCCCCCCCCCAACTAAAGACGTGGCTGCGACGACACACCACACGTCAAGCAATGTACAATTCAAACATTGATGGGTTCCCGTTCCCGTCTGTTGTTCTTTTCCTCCAGGCGCAGTCCGCGGCTGCTGAATGCGACCCTGCAGTCCTGCGGGTGCATACGTAGTGCGCACACCGACGTGAAGCTAAAGGACCCCTTCACGTTAGCGCAGAAAGATTTAACCAACTTATACGATGACATCAGAAAGGTACTTACCGTAAAACAGGGAATTTTTTTAGCAGACATTACTCATTCGTCTTATTATAAGAGGTGGTTTTGATTACCGGAGTCAGCCGGCGACGTGTCGTCCTCTCGGAGAGGAGACGTTCCCACGTGTTGTTCCTCTGCCTCGCAGGAGCTGTTTGTATCCAAAGAGGAGCTGAAGGTGCTGTGTGACTACTACTTTGATGGCAAGGGGAAGGCCATCCGACCGATGATCGTCGTCCTCATGGCTCGGGCGCTCAACGCCCACAGCAACAGATCCGGGTATGATCGGATTATCCCTCCGACACGCCGCCGCCTCGGAAGGTCATTCCAGGGTTTTTTATTTGATCTCACTTCCTGCCCCCCCCCCCGTGTAGCGATCTGCTCCCGGGGCAGAGGACCATAGCCATGATCGCGGAAATGATCCACACCGCCAGCCTGGTGCACGACGACGTGATCGACGGGTCGGACAAACGACGGGGAAAGAGAACCATCAATGAGGTGTGGGGGGAAAAAAAGGTGAGTTAAATATGCTCTTAATGCCTTTTACTTTTTTCCGCTTCAGTTATTAAGATATTAAGATCATGGAGTTATTTTTCCTTCTGTTTCTCCCCCCCCCCCCCCCCCCCCCCCTTCTCTTCCAGGCCATCTTGGCCGGAGATTTCATCCTTTCGACGGCCTCCATGGCGATGGCTCGCATTGGGGACAACACAGTCGTGAAGGTGATGTCTCAGATCATGGAGGATCTGGTGCGAGGTGCATAAATCTTTCCTAAAGTTGTACTCGTCAGTTTCTTTTCTTTTTTTAACATCTTATGAACTTCAAACTGTCGTAACAATGGGGCGTATAAATAGATGGATGAATATTCCGTTTATGGGAGCTGCAGCGTAGTGATTCCATTAGCAGGATAAGAGCGAGTGGGATCAATGCATTTAGATGAATCCTTCTCTCGAGGGGTATAGCTCATATTCTATACTGCAGCCTGCCACCTCACAACCCGTAGTCTGCTAATGCGTCCCTTACCAAACTCGTGTGTGTGTTTGTGTGCGCTTCCAGGGGAGTTCATGCAGCTCGGCTCCAAGGAGAACGAGAACGAGCGATTCAAACACTACCTGGAGAAGACCTTCAAGAAGACGGCGAGTCTAATTGCAAACAGTTGTAAAGCAGTATGTACGTTCTGTTTGGCACAAATACCGCGGCGTTGAAGAAGAGACTCGCTTTCTACACTCGAGCGTCTTTTCTTTGTTGACTTTCTCTTCTGTGTCATTCAAGGTTTGCGTTCAGGTAAATTCTGATCCTAAAGTTCATGAAATAGCCTACAAATACGGCGAGAACGTTGGCATTGCATTTCAGGTAATTTCCCTTCTACAGAAAACGGCTGTGTTTAAAGACACTTTTTATGTCTACATATGAAATGTTTCTCTTGGTCAATTTCTCCCTAACTTGCAGCTGGTGGACGACGTCTTGGACTTCACATCAGGAGCCAGTCACCTGGGGAAGCCCTCGGCTGTGGACCTCAAACTGGGCTTGGCCACTGGGCCGGTCCTCTTTGCGTGTCAACAGGTGAGAGGGAATGAAACTTCACATTTAGGTCACTAGGACACACAGTCACACACACACACATCACCTATTGATCTCGTCTTCTTTTACATTTCTTTCAGTTCCCTGAGCTCCATTCATTGATCATGAGACGCTTCAGCTCTGAAGGAGACATCGATCGAGCCTGGCAGTACGTCCTTCAGGTGTGACCAACAGCGCGTTGTGAAAAATAATGACCACGAAGATAAAAACACAAACAACAACCCCCATCTCCTTCCTCCGTTGCAGAGTGACGGCGTGCAGCAGACCCAATACCTGGCCCAGCGCTACTGCCACGAAGCCATCCGGCAGGTCAGCATGCTGAGGCCGTCGGAGGAGCGGGACGCCCTCATCAGGCTCACAGAGATGGTGCTAACGAGGGACAAGTGAAGCTCCTCCTCCTCCGCCACGTTGCGCCTCCGGCAGCTACCTGCGGACACAGCGGCTCGCCCACCAACTCTGGCGTTTACGCTGACCCTGGGTCAGAGGGAGAGTTGATTTAAGAACAATGGGAGCTTGGTTCACACGGACCCCTGGTGCTGACTTGGTACATACCATATTTAAATATATTGATACTGATTCTAGTGCACATCTGGATTCAGGTTTCCTGGACGCCAAACGCAGTAATCGTTCGGGGGGGGGGGAAGCAAATGTTCTGAACTTGAAATGGCTGAGCCTGAAAACGGCAGATTGAGTAATGTGATCTCCTCCTGCGCCTTTCAGTCCGTCGCGTGCCGGCGCTGCAAAGTGAGTGTAATCCGAAACGCGTTTTGTTTTGGGCCGACGTCGTCTGTTAAGATACGTCTACAGTCATGTGTCACTGTTACTTAATGCAAAGTGCCCTAAAACAACTGAAAGCCTTATCATCTTAAAGGACTGCTATCAATAAACCCACAATCATGCTTTTTTTTTTTTTTTTTTCAAGCTGTGGCTCCTTTTCTTAAGGTTAAGTCACACACACACACACACACACACACACAGCCGTTGTACATAGAATTGTTTATTATAAAAGACTGTACATTACTTTTTTCCATCAACATATTATATGTACAAAATAAAGGGCAGATGGAGATCTGAATATTTCCACCGATGAAATTATCCGGGACATGATTTCAGAAATTGAAAATACATAAAGCAAGCGGGTGACAAATCAAGGCAGAAACTGAAGTATCAAAAAAGAAAAAAAAGAAGTTGTCATGTGATGGTACGTTGGAGGGCCGACAGAAGAACTACATTGTGGTCAAGATGAACTTTGGACCTGAGTGACAGCCGATATGGATTTTAAAACCTGTGCAGAGTGGAGGTATTTGTTTCATTGGTCTGCGTTCAGTTGTCACGCTGTCCATCACAAGCCAAAATGGAGCCCATGACCATGCGGGTTACAAAATATGGAATGTTGCTTCAAACGGATCCAAATGCATTTCAACTTCCTTTGAGATTTAAAGTCCGAATGCAAGTGAGCGTTTAGGAAGTGTGGGGAAGCTTGAAAATGCATCTCAGTCTAAAAAAAGTTCAGTGATTTCAACAGTGTAACAAAAATTAAAAAGGTAAATACATTTACAACATAACAGAAGCAAGAAAACGTAAGATTACATTTGATCTCTTTAAAATTCTGCATGCTTTGATTCTCCGGAGGAATCGTTTATCTTTGAAATACCAAACAACCCTTTTTAAATTAGTGAGTCATTGACAGGCCATCGTTCTTTTACAATGAGACACCCACTGAATCCACAGCACAGAAACCCGGACGCCATCTCCTTCCGAAGGTGGTCACGTGACCCCGACACCCGGGTCGACCTTGTGTCTCGGTAAGATGAGGTCGTACATCCTTCAGCTGTGTGACCGTCGTCTCTCAAGTCCAACTATCCAGAAACATTAGTTTCTACTTTTTCCATAAACGTACCCCTAACCCGCCCGTATAACACCAAAAAATAAACTAAATAGATATTACTTTTCATTTTATTTGCAATCGGTAAGGGAAAGAACATTCTGTCATGTAAAAAAAAAAAAAGAGGAGGATCTTACAGGTCTATGTGTCAGCAGTCAAGACTGCGTTCAGTCTCTCAGCGGATTACAATATGACTGAATAAATAGACCCCCCCCCCCCCCCCTCAGTCAACATAGTGCATGATGGACTCCACGTAGTTGCCGGGGAACAGCCCGGTGACGCTGCCGGAGACGCCCTCGTACCAGCCGTCGTCGTTCTTCTTGATGACGTAGATGATGGCCCCCTCCATGAAGCTCAGCTCGTCGTCCTTGTCCCTGCTGTAGTCGTAGATGGCCACCACTGAAAAAAAGAAGGGAGACGTTCAGATATGCAGAGCCCCCCCCCCCCCCCCTGCCCCCCGCCCTCAATGAGCGTTTAGATTACCTTTCTCCACGTAGCTCTTGGGGGCCCACTGGGGGTCTCCGTCGGCGTACGGGTCGCTGTACTGCACCACGGCCGCGTCCTCTTCCTCGTAGTCCACCGGGGGAGGCGGCGGGGGCGGGGGGGCGTCGTCAAACATGGGGATCTCGTCGGGAGGCGGAGGGGGAGGCGGGGTGGGAGCGTCTGCAACTGTGGGGACAGAGACGGGTAGTGAGGTGGTTGTTGTTGTGGTGAGGGGGAGAGGGGTCACGAGGTCGAGAGGCGGCGGTCGAGTCGTGCAGGAATAACGATGTATGAATATTATATCCATGCAGCTAGGACCGATCCAGGAGACGAGGTCTGCTCTACGCGTGAATCGCTCGTGCACATGCAGCGTCATGCTACGCATCGGCAGGTTAGTTTCATGAGACAGCAACTAAACTGCTGTTTTGTGAAAACAAAAAAAATGATGTCAGGAGCTCCTCATGAATATTTTTAATTCTTCCTGACGAGAATATTTGAATGTGGCGGATTGCGTCCATAAGGGGGCAGCAAAGAGTCCAATCTTCAACACATGCTGAACATTATTATTCACCTGGGGTAAAACCTGCAGAGCTGCATTCAGCATATAAATACCAAGCTTCAGTCGCTGCATGACACTAGTTTACTAAATGAGTAGGCGGCACATATTTAAAATAAGGAAGAAGATTCTCATTCTGCTAAGAACGTCATGCAGCTTCATTGCTGTTTAGAAGCAATGCAGCTTAATAGCTGAAGAGATCCGTCTCCAAACAGCAGACAAGTTACATCTACCATGACAGCTCTCTAATGAGACATTCCTGTATTGTGCATTGATGCAGAGAGACAGTGTGTGCATGTGAGGGGGGGTTGAATAAACACAATGCATGCTGGGTGCTCTAGAAAACGGGAGTATTCGGCACAGATGAGGAGGAAAGTATGTCTGGGCCTCTTCACTTACTGCTCTCCTGCATCCTGGCCACAAAGCCAGTCAGAGGTATCTGTGGAGTCAGCTGGGGCATTGGGGGAGGAGGAGGGGCGACAGACACTGAAAGCGCAGCAGAGGAGGAGAAGACAGGAAGGCAGAGAGAAAGAGAAGAAGAGACAGAGCCCATCAGTGACCAGGAACATACAGAAGACGGTGTGACAGAAAACCACAGCAGTGAGACGGACAGAAAAGACGAGCGTGACAAATTGATCTTCCTGTCGACTCAAAGGGAACTTTAGAAAAAGGACCAATTATTGGATCAACGGATGAATTAAATGAACTGTTGCTGCAGCGCGCCCACAGATCAGGGCTGAAAGGTTGGGAGATTTCACCGTGTGTCTCGGGGCGAACGGAGGATTACGATGGGCTGTGAATGAAAAGAAGTGAGCGCGGCCGGGGGCCAGAAGGAGGCGCTGTTTGCATACGAGGCTTCGTTAACCTCAACCCGGAACCCCCGGAAAAAAGCTGCTGAACTCCCTTCAAATCGGCTCAGTCACGGCCGCACGGTAAATCAAAGGCTTATAACAGAGTATCGATTGCCACCGTGTAAAAATTACGATTGTGAATAACGTTGTGGTGGCCTGAAAAAAAGAAGAAAAAAAATCTATAATCTCACAGTAAAAGTGAATGAACAGTCCTCTGGAAGAGACGTCTCAATGAGTCCATGCAATCGTATACAGATACTGCAGCTAATTCATTTTTTTTAAAGAATGATAATAAAATAAGAAATTCAACTTCGGTTTTACTGGTTTGTGATGAAGCCGAACACGCCGATCGATTGTCTCGCTTGTATCTGTTGTGAAATCCAAGGGCGAGGCGTTCTCCATGAATATTAAAGACGTCCCACGGTTAGATTAAAAGCCTCAGCCCGCACTATTTGACTTTGAAGAAGGGCCTCCGCCTCGAAACCAACTTCAAAAACACCCCCGATGAGACGGAGCGGTGTGATAAGGAACGCGGGACTTTGATCACACTGCGTGAGTCTGTAAATAAATGTCTTGATATAGTTCAGTTGTTGGTCCACATTTACTTCAAGAATTCAAGGTGACCCCGTGATCATCACCTGAATGATCATGTTGTATTTCCTGCTTTTTCTAATATAGCTGGGTACTTTGCTAATTTATTTTATTTAGTTTATTACTAATAAAAGTTCTACATCTGTGTTGCTTCGGCCTGGACCTCCAAGCAGAGAAGAGGAGACATTGGTCGGCTCACTTTAGCTTGTGACCGTGCAGGATTTGTCGAAAGGTGGGTGGATGAAGAGGACCGGGGACAGGAGGGCCTTACTTGAGTTCTGGCCGTAGCCCGGAGTGCCTCCGTTAATGTGAGGCTGCTGTAGCTGCTGCTGCTGCTGCTGCAGCTGCAGCTGCTGCTGCTGCTGCTGCAAGGAGAACTGGGAAGTGACCGAGGGCGCCCGGCGGTAGGTTCCGGTGGCCGACACCATGGAGACGGAGGAGTTGGAGGGGTTGTGCCGCGAAATCTGCCGCGAAATGGTTCCAAACTGGGACATCGGAGCGGGTCCCAGACCAGGGCCAGGGGCCATCACTAGGAACCCCCACAGACAGGGAGAGAAGAGGAGGTGTGTGTGTATGTGTGTCGGGGAGGAGGGGGGGGGGTTAGACAGAAAGAGGAGGAAGAAAAAAAAAAAAGCACCCACAACATGAATCATCAAGATTGTAAGAGATAAGGTGTTAAATGCTGATTGGAGCCCAACACCTTATGAAAGAAAAATCAATAACTTATTTGAGGAAGCAGGTGTGTGCGGAAGCAACACAGCTTGTCAAGTGATAAGTTGCAAAGGGGAGGTTTCAACGGGGTTAAATCAAAGAAACACAGAGGTCGCAGGAGGTCAACGGAGTCCATTCCGAACCGAAAAAACACAAGTGGCTGAGCGAAGACAAACTGAGATAGAACTTCACGAAAATAACTGTCCCAAAGTAACCAAATAATCTATAACGTCAGCTGCATTACTACAGCAACATTAAACACCTTTAAATATTTAAAGACTATAGCTGTACTGCGTGTGTGTGAGAGAGAGAAAACAGAAGATATTTATCTCGTCTCAAGTATTTCCTGTTCACATTTCTCGCGGTGTCTCTCGGGAGAGAAAAAGGAGACGGGTGGAACCGGAGGAAGTGAAGATCCAGAAGAACATGGGAGCTAAACAACTTCTCCCTACTGACACACACACACACACACACACACACACACACACACACACACACACACACACACACACACACACACACACACACACACACACACACACACACACACACACACACACACACACACACACACACACACACACACACACACACACAAAGAAAGAAGTCTCAATAGTTTTTCACTATTCTGTCGGTGCCTCCATTCATGTTGTTGAACACGTCTGTGAGGGAGGAGAACCTCTCAGGTCAGATTTGTAGAGATTCTGAAGGCAGTTTTTCCACCTTTTCCAGGTCGAAAGTGATTGGAGACTTCTTTATGAGCCAGTTAAATTTGATAATTGAAGAATTAGGAAGCACCACCACCACCACCACACCACCCCTGAGGATAAACAAAAACCTGTCTCCAAAAAGACACACTGCAAGCAAGACCACCAGCAAACACATTTTCATGCCTCCTCATCTCCTAAACATTTTTAGGAATTAAGGATACACAAAACCGTAAATGTTAAAGTTAAAGTCAAACACTGCAGGAATAATCCTTCACAGAAGTTTAAATGTAAGCATCCTGCCTTTTGCTGGACAGACTCTCGGCCTTTAGACAGATTTGTTTCCTCATAAACCTTCAGCAATTAATGGAAACCAAAACAATGGGCAGCCAATGCAGCGAGCCAAACATTTTGCCCCCGCTTGCTTGCAGTGTGTACAAACAGGCAGACACCCACCCAAAACACTTATTTGTGCTCCTCCACCACAAGAAGATGCCGAGGGGGGGGCTGGTGATTATCCCCCCCCCCCCCCCCCCCCCCCCGTTTGTCCGTCCGAGCAGAGGAGGCCACAGGAGTGGCCTTCGAGGTCGTGGTGTCTCACCTAGAGGTGGTGGAGGTGGTGGTGCTGCTGGTGGGGGGCCGAGCCCGGCCATAGGAGGAGGAGGAGGAGGAGGTGGTGGGGGAGGGGGAGGCGGAGGGGCTCCCGGGGGAGCAGACATGGGCGGGACTGAAAGGACATTGGTAACCGTTTAAAGCAGCGTGCTGTGTTGCATAACATCACTTCTACGTCACCCGGGACCCCGTTGGAGGGAGGTGGGGGGCCGGGGCGGGGCGCAGGTCTGAATCGACCGTTTCCATGGCGACTGGCTTACAGTGGAGAGCGCTGCACGCTTAGCCCAGTGCTGCAGAGGCTGCCTTCGTGGACCTAAAACACGTCTCGCTCTGCTCCAAACCGTTCTTGTAAAAAAAGAAAGCTGAGGCGTGTGCACGTGTAACGCTGCTGCATGTGCACGTGTAACGCTGCTGCATGTGCACGGTGCAACGCGGCGCCTCAAAGCAGCGTGGCCTATTTCCACAGAGGAGAGAATCAGCTGTGCTCGCAACACAATGGGCAGCATAATCCCTGTCTGGTAAACAGAGGCTTTGTGTGTCGCGTGGTGGGGATTTTTTTTTGCATTTGTTTTTGTATCTTAAGAAGGTTATTTAGGTGAAACTTTAGAACGCAGAGACAGATGCGCGCTTTACACTGAAGGCACGCGGCCGTGTGTGGAGTCATCCGTCTACTGTACGCACCAAAGGTCACCGTCTCACAGGTGGGAGCGCTGTGCAAACAGCAGCCCGCCTGTCAATGTTTAGAGAGCCTTATCTCACTCCACACCGCTCAAACACACAGGGAATATAAATGGATATCTTTTATTTTTCTGCACCCGAGTAACAAAGCCTTCAGGTGGGTTAGCGGCGCTGTAACCCGGGATGGGGGGGAGGAATTAATGACGGGTTTAAAGTGCCTGCAGAGAGAGAGGCCTGTGGTTACTGTGGCCGCGTGACGTGCGGCTAGCAAAGCTCACCTGGTCCAGGGTTGGGGATGGAGGGCGTCGGCACGGCGATGGGAATGCCAATACTGCTGCTGCCGCTGTTCTCCCTGCTGCTACTGCCCCCGCTGCTTCCACTGAGGGGGGGGGGGAGAGAGAGAGAGAGAGAGAGAGAGTTGCTTTATTCGCGCAGAAATATGGGCATATAGGACCTAGTATTTGGTACCCAGTGAGGGTACAAGGCCAGGGATCAGCTCAGCAGCGGCCCCCACCAGGTCGCCTCACCCTGCCACTGACCCCAGATCAAGGGCCCGGCCGACTTAATCCCCACCTCTCGCTCTCTCGCTCTGCCCTTGATCCTCGTTTCAGCTGCAGCCCCCCACCCCTGCCTCTGTCATCCCCCTTTTCACCCCCACCGTCCATCGGCCTCTTCCTCTCGTTGCCTAGGAAGTGATTTCCCCCACTGCCGTCTCCTCTGATTCTTTCCATCCCTCTGAACCCCCTCCCCCCACATCTTAATTCCCCCCCGATCCATGTCAGTGAAGCCCCAGGGCTCTGCGGGCATTAACAGCAGGGGGCCCCCCCCGAAGGATGTTGGTGGGAGCCGAGTGTCTTTGGGCATGAAGGCTAAACAATATCACAACGTACTCCAAACCCCCCGCCTGTTTAGATTTATACGTTCTAATCCCCCCCCCCCCTTCTATAACTTTGCAGTTCCTTCGTTAACCCGTTTATCTCCCCGGCTTTTGCTTTGTTTCAAAGCACTCGGATCCATCTCTACATCTTCCTGGCCGGCTCATTCAGCCTCCACTCAAGGGGGGGGGGTTGTTAACATCTGGTACGCACTGAAAGGCTTTTTAACGTTCCAGCTACTGATATATCAATATCATAATATGAGACCAGACACCATCATAGATTTGGGATATCTTGTTAAATGACATTGTTATTTTAAAATGACATTGTTATTTATTACAGTCAACTTACCAGATGGTTTCAGCCTTTATATCAGATGCCTTTTTAACACTTGAGTCATTAATTTCACATTGCAGCTTATTATTCATTCAAAAATGTATATTTATATATTTTTTACATGAATGAGCAAACAATGTGTTGGATGTGTGGAATGCATCCTGTTTCCTGCATTCTTCCCCCTCAGAAGGACGCAGGAGGAAAGCGGGGGGGACGCGCAGAGACCGAGGAGCTGAACGAGCACAGCCAGCGTTGCGCCCGGGAGAATCGAATAGCGATGAACCACTGATTGGTGACGGGGGGGGGGGGGGGGGGGGGGCTTGGAAGCCGCTTTGAGCGGAAGTGCCGGACTCGGGCTTCAAATTAATGAAGTAGAAAGAGAAGAAGCGCTGCTTGGATGAGCGGCGTTGTGCGAACACACAAACAAGGCAGAGAGAGAGAAGTTGGTTCCCCCAGAAGGGGAAATAAAATATGTATGTAATATTTACGAGCATCGCAGTCAGCGCAACAGGCTTTTTAGCTAATGAGGCGACGTCTCTCGCTCATAACTCAGATTTGATGAAGGAGACTTCTGGGTAACAATCCTTGAGAGTCGTGTTCAAGGTTTTCCATGTTGGCTTATTTTGCATTTTTTTGAACCAGCACTTTCTAATCAAAGGCTTTTACTGATATTAATATCATGCAGTAACAAACCCGCCGACGAACACTGAATGTGTGCAAACCATAAAACCAGCCGAACTAGGAGAGGAGATTAGAAGTATACGACGCAGAGGGGAACTTTTTTGGAGAGGTGCTTTGCAGAGCACACCATGTGATCAATTAAAGAGGTGTGGCTGGAGCACTAATTCCACTCCTGCCTATCTGGAAACGGGTGGATAGTGTATGAAGTACCGGTCTTACAAAAGCCTTCCAAAGTACATTAAGGTTTCATCTGCAGACGTAAGAGAATTGAGCCGCCAAAGTTTGCTTTTTTTAAAGTTTAGATTACTCGATCGTATCAGCAGGGGGCAACAACGTCTGGCTGCTTTCTGCTCCTGGAGGTATAAAATCATTTTCTATTTCTCTACACTGTAATGCCACTTCTTCCACTTCTCTGTACTGATCTGCTGCTGTAGCTAACACACACACACACACACACACACACACACACACACACACACACACACACACACACACACACACACACACACACACACACACACACACACACACACACACACACACACACACACACACAACCAAGTACTTTCACTGTGGAGTAATTCATTTATTAATGAGTGAATCCTTTAGTCTGTCAAATGTTTAAAATTCTTAAAAGTCAATGACATTAAAGCTGCCAAAGCTGATAACGGCACCATGTTGTTGTTTGTGTGACATTTAATTATCCAGGATATGAAACTGAGAAAACAGTCACACATTAACCAAGAGTCTATTAATAACCTTCCGAGCAGTTGTTGTGGTGTGTGTGTGTGTACCTGTGTGTGTGTGTGTGTGTGTGTGTGTGTGTGCGTGCGTGCGTACCTGTGTGTGCGTTGCCTCTGGCTGAGCGACGCCGTGCGTCCCGGGCTGTGCTGGGCGCCCAGTCGGGCCGGGCTGGTCATGTAGTCGTTGGGCACCGTGGGCGGCTTCACGGGCTCCAGGGTCTTGTAGGACGTGTTGCGTCTGCGCGGCAGGGAAAAGGCAAATCAATATTAAACCGTGAGACAGGAAAAAATTATCAGAATTTTGTGCAAATCAAACTATCGGCTCTAGATCCCCTCGGTTTAGTCAAGCTGGAGGCTGCAGGCCGCAGTTCAGCCTCCAAATGAAGATCTGATTCATGTCTAGCCGCTGCGTGTAAGCGACGGATAAAAGTCAGTTGTTGTTGTTTTTAAAGTGAATAAGAGCCAAAACCCTTTTAATTAAAAGATTAGCATCCCAGTGCCTGCCTCATTTACCTGAACAGCGTGTCCTTTTATCGCCCCCCCACCAGAACTTTTTCTTTCCCTTATCATTCAGTGTTTCATAAATTGTGTTTCAAGCGTTCTTTTGCATGGAAGTCTTTACCCGATGGTGCCGCGCCCCGACATGGGCGGGCTCGGCGGCTTCTGCGTCGGCGGGTTGGTCCTTGATAGAGTTCCTCCTCTGACTGACTGGTTGTTTCCAAGTTGCTGCGGTGAGAGAAGAAATCATTTTGTCCAACGGTGTGACTAAAGTCTCGATGCTACGGGCTGCCCAGAGGACGACGCAGAGGTTCATTTCTGTAGGCCCAGTCGCGGGGTGTTTGCAGGTTGGAGACCTTTGGGTTGTCCCAACAAGGCTTCTTGCGCAACACTTGTTTTCCCAACAATCACCTAGCACCCAAAGAATGCAGATGACTTAACGGCTTTGAATTTTGCAACATCTGGATTACCAGAATTGGGGTTTCGGTAAAAGAAGAATATGTGTTGGACAGCGTGTGCTCTGTCTGGGGAGCCTGTAGGGATCGACTGCAGAACATTCACAGACACTACACATGTAAACTATGCGGTGACACACAGGGTTGGCACATTGACAAAGGAGGGTGTACCTATACTAAGAGGACTACAATACAAGTCGGTTAATGGGAATAACGTGGGAAATGACAACAACAATGACATTTATAGGGATTTGCTATCAAAGGGAGTCGTACCAATCAATTATACATTATAGTAAAATGGGTCATGTGACAAACCAGACTTACCTTGGCTTTTAGCCACTTATGAAGGCCAAGGAAGGGAAAAAAAAGACAAGAGGGGGACAGAAAGAAGGCATGTCAAAACGGGCCATAAACGGATCAGACGGAGACAAAGTACAGGCGGGCAGGAGGAAAACGATTCCTCGCTGTATTTACACCGAGTAAACATTCAGGCCCGGGGCAGGGCAGCGGTCACAAGTCCTTCCACCCAAGGAAAAACACTGTGGCTGCAGACCTGCAGCACCACACCCAGTGCCAGGGCCGGGAGGAGATCACAGGAACCCGACACAGATATCATGGACCAACCAAACGGGTTTTATCTTCCCACGGTGCCGGAGAATTTCTGAGAGGAATTTACACTTTTTGCTTCAAACAGACGTCTCCTAAAGAAGGATTTTAAGTCTGCTGAGCATCTATTTGATTTATTTAAATGGATATATGATCGCATTACTGGCTGCTACAGAAACCTCTGCTGTGGGAATACAGAGCATACAGAAGCAGTGGGGAGTGACAACTGCAGAGTCAAGTGGCTCATCTATTATGCAGCTCCCCCCCCCCCCCCCCCCGGTGGCCTCTGCAGAACGCGCTGAAGCTTCTCACGGGTCCAACGAGAGAAGACGAAACCCAGAAGCGAATTCCCGGCGCGGGTCAGCATCAAGGTGCTCCCTGCGTCTTCAGTGCTGCAGTATTGGATTCACTTTACAATCTGGGTCACGCAGAAGCCCCACGACAGCCTTCCCTCATCTTCCCGAGGGGCCGATGCCGCGGATCTCTTGTTCCGCGGCACAAACCCACCCTGGCAGCGTGGAAATGCTTTTAAACGTCCCGCGATCCAACGGCGTGACACGCGCGGGTTCAGGTTACGGGCGTCGTCGCCGTCACGGGCAAAGCGGCTGAAAGAAACTGGAGCAACGCGTCCCGTCAGGGCCGGCTGAGAATAAAAGACTTTGACGCTTCCCGAGTTTATGGCCGTCGCCAAGGAGACGTCCCAAAAAAAGATATCCTCCAGAGGAGAGGCCAAATATGGTTTGGGGAAAACTACTCCAACGGGGGTGTTGGTCACTGCTGTTAATGTGGTTGGTTTTGTATTTAAATTCTACAAAAGGAGTGACCTCATTAATTAACTAGATTCTAAATTACAATGCTTCATTCTGTGGAATCTAATATAGTTTGTGATGCCAGATTGGACAGCATTTTTCCAGAAATAGTCTGTATTAGATGAACTTTTTTATTTTTAACGCAAGAGATGTGCACATGTAATCTATAAGTCACATGTTTCTCATTGAAATGGAGCATGAAATCCGATTGAGGGTGTAATTATTACGATGCGCAGCTAATCTTCTGCTGTATGTGTGAGCTGCTCATGGAGTGTTTGCTGCGGTATGAAACCACACCAGGGCCTCAACAGTAAACCCCAAATAGGCCTCATAGGCTCACCTCTGTACACGCAGGAAAAGAGCGTCAAAACAAAAAGGTAGTCGTGGCCCTTTAGATAATGTTTCAAGCTCAACATGAGTGCAATTTAACTGAACACACCTGACATCGGCCCCGCCGACCAGATTAAACAGCAGAGTGATAAAAAAAAAAAAAAAAAATCAATGAATCTCATCTTTGGTATTAAAGCTAAAAAGAATTGCGTGACCGAGAGGCAGGAACATCCAGATCTGTCGACTCAAATTATCAACAATAGGATGTACAGATTATCTCACAGATTAACGCCGCCTCCAGGTCCCTCCGTTTTTTTCCATATTGCTCGTTTGGATTCAGCATCAGCGTCCATTCATAATGTATGAGAGCGGTGCGTATTTATTATTTTTTAGCTTAACAAGCCGATGAGAGTTTCACCGACGACAACAAAGGTGATTTAAACTCCTATTAAAAGTATTGACTGGGGTCACTAAGTAAACCGAGGGTATAGATATTCCATACAAGCCGGCCATCACCGGATACTATATGAATTAATATGGAGTATTGACGTGGAGTATCGATTGGCTACTTGGGCTGTGACATGCGTAGATGTGTGTGCGTGTGTTTCTCATCACATTCACTACGTACATACAGCATTCATATGGACATGTTGAGGAGAAAATCCCCTTAGATTAGACAAGGAGTAATGTGTAATGTTCTTAAAATAGACCACTCTCAAAGCAGTCGTGGATCTCGACGGTTTGGGTAATTTGAGACTATTAGATGACGTATGGATGACTCACACTGGCCTCAAATGTTCTGCTTAGCATAAAAACAAAGTAGGGGGGAAACAGCAACTACACATGCATGAGATGTTTCAACAACATCAGGTTCACTCTACACACAGAGCAACACGATGGCTTTTGTTGCACTTTTGCCAATGGCCGTAACGCTACAGGACGAGCATGTTGGGCCTCTAATCCAATCCGACTGAAAGCTGCCATTGATTGGAGGATTGATGGGCAGATGGCAAAAAAAAAAAAATGCCCCCGGCCATCAGAGAAACGATGTCATTACCGCCGCAGTTGGGACGACCCAGTGACCCCGAAAAGCGAGCCCTCGTGGGGGAGAGGGAGGTGAAAGTGTCCCACTTGGATGGTGAGAGTTGATCACATGAATACCAGCCTCTCTCCGGCCTTTCAGAATGCTTCACGATGTGAAAAGAACAGACGTAATTGCAACTGTTGCTTGAGAGAAAAACCAGAGAAGTGGATTACGAGGCCTTAAGTGCCTTTAAAAAACGTCTCCTTTTCACAACACTCCGACAACGGAGCTGTTTTCTCCTTCATGATGTAATCCCCCCCCCCTCCCAACGAGTTCCCACCAACCCACACCGAAACATATTCCTGTAGGGTCAGAAAGGGGATCTTTCTGAAGATGAAAGAGAAAGTGCCAGAGATGGAGTGTGGAGAAAGAAGAGAGGGAAATAGAAACACCTCTGGCGAGAAAGAGAGGAGGGGGATGGTGAGAACATTTGATATAGTGAAAGAACAGAAGCACAGACACTAATTAAGTGTAGATCAGATCTAAAAAGTAAAGGGGGAAAACTCTGAGAAGAAACCCCCGCTCACCTTGACGCCGTGGCCCACGTCGTCCAGCACGTTGTAGTCGACGGGCTTCCGGATGTACCGGACGGGCCGCTCCATGTTAGCCGGCGCGATGATCTTATGGGTCCTGGCCGTGTTCTTGTTGGTGGTGAGGATCCCGATCTCCCGCCTGGCCACCTTCTCTTTATGGATGTCCACCGTCTGTGAATGACAGGAGAGGGGGGGGGGACACATACGGTTTCATTAAATCACCGGGCCGAGCATTTCATCACCGAGCCTGTAATCTTTTACAACACACAGGAAGTTGATGGTGGCCGGAGCCTGAACTTAATAATGATACAATGCAAGTGCACCTGAAGGGTTCTTCCCAAACAACACCGACTTCCTGGATCCAGATGAGCCGTGATGAGTTAGTGATGAAATGTGATTCAACCGTGTTCATGTGTCAGAGGAATAAGATGAAGTCTATTGTGTATTTGGAAAATCTCGCTTTCATCTTCCTGTTGCGACGCTCTTGAGCCAAAATGTGATGCATTATTTATGCTCTTTGGGACCAAGAGTGTTTTCCACCAGTTGCACCAATGCTCCATTCATTAGCCTGTCCCTTGATAAAACCAAATTATTTTTAAGATGCATCCAGAAAACTGTCCATAATTATCCATGATTTCTACACAAACCATTTGATATCTGAACGCCATTGCCCACCCGCCGCATTTCCAGCCCCTGACCCAGGAGCAGCTGCCCTTCCTTTGAGAGATGAAAGGCTGCAATGTCTGCCGGGGGCCGAGCAGTAAAACGATGGTCTCTCACAGGGGAACGGGGAGGGGTCTACAGAGGATTCCTTTCATGCTCCGGGGATCTGGAGCTGGACTGAACTCTGCCTCGGTGCCGCTGCTGGACTTAGTGTCACTCATGCTGGAGCCGAGGGGAGTGAGTCTAATTTTAAACCTTTGGGAGGTGACGGGCTCGTGCAAAGTGACGAGCAGCAGATCCGACGTCTTACCAGCCTGCCTCCTTCTGCTCCGTGAGACCAATGTGATTGGCTTTGATGGAGATCAGCGGAGAGCTCAGCCAGTCTAGATCTGGTTTTCCTTTAGAGATGAAGCTCCAGCTTCATTTCACCTCATTGTAACTAACACCCACAAACATGTGGCTCTTGTCGCATGTTGGAAAGGTTACAAAGCGTTCACTCCCACCACAAAGGACTCCGCGGAAGTCGCATGCTTTGATCGACTCGGGAGGGATGGAATCCGAGGGAAAGGCCTTTTTCCAGCTAGATACTATTTCACACGTGTGTGCAAGAGGGACAATTATAATTGAAGAAAAAGAAATGTGATAATGAAAGCGAGTTAACCAGCGCAACATTTTCACTTCTAGTCTAGTTTAGAGCCTTCGTCAGTCATAAGACACCCTGCTGAGGAAAGCCGTTTCCAGCTAAAACTCAAAAAGTCCCACAGCAAAAGCACCAAGAAGAAAACTGTTAAATATTGCATCTAAACGGGGAAAGCGTCTGGTCCTGTTCACAGGCGGGGGGGAAGTGAGAGGGCGGCCTGCTATGAGGTAATCTCCTTCCTGTAGACGGTGTCCTCTCAGCGCACAGGAGGCCAATTCCAAAACCCCAGCGCCTCTCTGGATCTGGGGTTTGGGTTAAAAAGAGTGCCTCCTCTTCTTTTTCTTTTTACCCAACTCTTCACTCCGCTCAATTCTCCCTCTGCATCCTTTTAAGTTTGTCCCTTTTCTATCCCTTTAATTCTGGAGTCCACCACCTCTGTGACTGCAGGGAAGATTTAGGTCACACATTGAAACGGCTGCCAACCCCATCACCGCCGTCCTCTCATTCCAGCCGCACAGTCCAGACCACTTTGGACTCAAAGGGTTCTTCCCATTTGGCGACGGGAGTGAGTCAGCGCAGCGGTTGCCACGGTGAGAGATTCCTGTTGTGTTGTCAGTAGCAACAAGTGCCTTAATATTCACGATTTTTTTTCTCATTCATTCAGCTCTTCCAATAGTTTCTTATGGCTTGTGTTTGATTGCAAGCTTATAAAATGAATTAAGCAACAAAGATATTATTTCTTCTCATTTAAAACCCCTTTTCAGTCTCGTGGTAATGAACGATGAGGACATTCCTCCCATAGTGGGCTCATTTGATCCGGCCTCCCTGCGTAACACCGATTAAAGCTACGCGTGGAGTATTTGAGAAAACAGGTCACACGTTGACACACAACGCCGGCAGAGGAGGCGTGAATCTCTCAGTCAGATTGCATCGGCCAATCAAAAGCCAGCAGGAAAAACCAGTCCAGGCAATAGGCAACCGCAACTCGACGGCTTCCCATCAGACAAAGACAAAATTCTTTGGAGGGTGACGTAAGAAGAGAATGCAGACAACTACTACTACGTGAACACACCCTAAATACTATGTGTCTGGTCGGACCAGATGCGTGGGCCAATGGTTAATGAGGAGAGTCTTCTTCCTCCTCATCCTCCTCCTCTTGAGACACAACACCAAGGATCTCTCAGTTCCCCTGGTACGCCCACAAAGAACGTAAAGAGATTTATTTTTACTGCCGCGGAATATCAAAACCAGAGCAAGGCATGATTATGAAATAAAAACAAGTCTTCTTAGAGGTGAGCTCCTCTTTGCAGATGTCCAGGATTAAGAAATCCTTGTTCTGCAGGATCAGCGGGAGGTAATGGGCCACGGAGCACACGTCTGTAAGACACATTTCAGCCTCAAGTGGTTTGAGAAGGTCCAGGCTTGATGCCAGAGGATTTATCTGAACAGGGGAAGACGCAGAGAGCAGACAAGAAGGTCCGCCGTGATGAGCGTTGTCGAGTGGGGAAAAGTGGCACCGCTGATGCGGCTCTGCAGAGGGGAAGGAAAGAGGAGGAGGTGGAAGTCTCTACTGGTTCATCAACACTTTGAACATAAGTTTTTATTCTATTCATTGAATTTTTTTTTTTTTTAAATCACTGAACTTGGAACTAAACCATAAATAAATTGGGCTCATCAATAGAAAATCAATCTGTAAAAAACAATCAACCATTAAAAGGTGTTCAAAAGATAGAATATGATTAAAAAAAGAATATCTATGGGAGTCACATCGCTGTAATCCACTGCAGAGAAAAATATTTCCTCTAAATATCCAACATCCAAAAGACAAAGTGAAAGGAACTCTTTTCACAGCCAAGAGAGCAGGAGAGAGACCAAAATACACAGCAAGCAGTTTGATCAGCAGGAAACACAAGGAGCGTGTGCGCACACACACACACACGCACACACACACAATGAAGCTTCATTTCTTGTTTGGATGGGCGCCATTCTTCCTCGACAGGAGGTCAGAAAGGCTCCTCTGCAGCACACTGACGCTACCTCAAGCCTCTGCATCAGTGTGTGTTCTCTCTCTCCCTCACACACACACACACACACACACACACACACACACACACACACACACACACACACACACACACACACACACACACACAAAAGCAGCAGAGATTAACGGCATGCAACTGCACCAATGCAAACACGAGATCAGATGAGAGAATTGTGTAACTGTGTTAACGCCGTGTTACACACACACACAGAGCAGTGTACAGTAGACGCGTCGTCACTGTGGTCACTGGGTTCAATCGGCACGCCTGCCAGCTCCCACAGCGGCTCAACATCTGTGTGAAGCACAGCTGCAGCGGTGCAGTTCATACAAATCACACGCACAGCTCCGCTGGTTTTATCACCACACCCAATACAGCTCCTTGAGATGTGGACATGCTCGGGATTTATTAACAGAGTGGCTAGTTTGTGGTTCGATTCAGAATTTGGAAAAATAGATCTTCTCAATGAAAGAAAATCCAAGTTTCTCAGAAAGACAAGAACTACATTTCTTGCACTTGAATTGACCGGTTCACTGGTTGTGGAGATTTAAACATGACCAATATTCCAGCAGATCTTAGTCACGGACGCGAGACGTCTGCAGCGTCGCGAATAGTATTGCAATGAACTATAGCTTGAGTCATTTTCTGACACAAACTGTAAAAAGGTCTTTATTCATAGCTCTATAGTTGAGGTGTGAAAGCGTCGCTGGCTGTTTAGAGGTTACGGGGGGGGCTCGATGAGTCAGCAGAGACTGCACCGCGGATGTAACTGTTGGACCTGGTTAGCTCTTTTGAGCAAACTTGAGGTTTGCTATAAATAGCTGAAGGGGATCAAACAGTGACCCCTGCATCGTCGAGCTGAGCTCAAGTATCGAGGTCTATACGAGTTTACATCTCGTTGCGTGTCCGAGTTCCTCCAAACGAAAGCGCCCCCCTTCCCCCCAAACTCAAGTCTCTGCTTCTATGGCATCAACGATCACTTCAGATGTCAGAGCTTTGGAGGACGGCTCGCGTGTCGCTGCACGTTACGCCGAAAAGCATCTCCATAGAAGCCGAATGGCAACGACGACACAATCGGGCCACGGGAGCAGCGGCTTTGGCTGCTTGTGCATGACACCCACCCCCCACCCCACACACACACTCTCTTTTCGGGTATCAGAGCGGTTCCTTGGGACAAAGCGCTCCCTGTTTGCAGCCTCTTAGCAGCCACTTCACACGCAGCACAAGGTGGAGGCCATGTCCCCCCCCCTGTCCCCGGCCTTCCCATTAGACCCCTCTGCAAAAAAATATATTCACAGATGAAACGCTGAAGGAATCCAAAACTATTTACGGCAAACACATCAGGAGCCCCCGTCTGGAAACATGGAGACGCAGAGGAAGAAGGACATCAAGCATTCAGCGATTTATAGATATTCACAAAAAGACGCTAAATGGAGAAAGATTGCTGGAATAGAATTTTAAGAGAGAAAAGGTTTCATTTTACTTTCCAGCAACTCAAAAGAAAGAGGCCAATTATTTCTTTGCGACAGCATCGAGTTCCTTTTCCCCCGTGGCTACACACAAAGTACACAAACTCGGGGTTAAATAGACAAGAACCGCTGATGGGCCCGTGCAATGTAAAGTACAGCCGTGCTTCCCAGACAGTGGACCGTAGGGTTGTCATGGAGACCAAGGCAGATAGTGACCCTGGTGTCAGATGAATGCTATTGTCCGGGTATTGACTTAAAACCCGAAGAAGCGAGAACTCGCCTTTCTTTACTTGTCATCGTCCATCTTCCATTAGGCTTCTCTCTCTCTTTTTCTCTCTGAAGCCCTCGAGTCTCAGAAGTCCCATTTCCCTCCATTAGACTGAAAATCTGACCTTCACTGTATCCTGAAGGAATTTCTGGCACTATTAGCAGAGAGCTGTCTGAGAACAAACACTGATAGCGAACATGGGAAAGCAGAAAACTAAAAAAAAGGAACTTCCTTCGTTCCATCGGAGATCACTCAGTCATATGCGGAAAGAAGGTTTCCTACAAGAAACACCCCACTTTATTCCAGCAGTTATTAAGTTTGAGTTGAACCGCGATGACAACTATTGGCGTGTCCCGTGTCCGGTGAATGCCATCCACTTCTAATCTATGAGAGGCCACCTGGCTGCAGCTCTTTTATCGATTTGTCTGAGCTCTTAATGCCTTCATTGGATGAGCGGATAGATTTACCTGCACATGGCAGCAAGTCTCATGCTACGGAAAGACGAAAGTCATCGTTTCAGAGAGCCTTTTGAGTTAGGAAAGAATACGTATGGATGAAGCCGTATTCTATAAAACTTTTATTTGAATCAATCGTTGAACTCAACAGGCGTCCTTTCGGCAAAGGTCTCTCTAAAGGGACAGGCCTCTAACTCCTTTTCACACAAAACCAACAAAACATGTTTATTTATCCTCTTAAAACCCAGTATTTGTTGTTAATAGTATTATAGTTATTGCTAAAATGTGTGGATCTAATACACATATATATATATATACACATATATATATATATATATATATATATATATATATATATATATATACAGTGTTTCCCACACACTGTGCGAGACGGACTTTTTGCTCCCGCAAGACTCCATCAATGGACCATCTCCTGAGGCCTTCCCTTTTAATAGGGCATTACAATCTTTTTTTAGCAAGCCCCGCAAAATCTGTTGCTCTGACAAGGTTGCAGACTTTACGCATGTAGGGTGTAACAAGTACTATAGGGTGTGAAATGTGTATTAGTGTCAATTGTGTATAGTTCTATGTATTGATGTGTGTTTTAGTACGTGACGTGTTTTGTATTTACTCCAATAAAGTTCTGCTGTACACTGCGGACTAATAATTACAAGTCAGAGTGACTGTGCTCAATGTTTTATAATGTGTGTAGGCCTCCTGAGACGACAAGAGCAACAAAAGGAGAGGCAAACAGAGCGGCCACTCATCTGGCCAGACACAGAGCCAGTCAGACACTCACGGCAAACACCGGCCAATGAGAAGGAACCATGGAGATTCTAGAAGGCCTCGCACTGTGTTTGAAAATAACAGAGTCTGTGTGGGAGTGAGAGGAGAAGTGGGACGTGTGGGGTACCATTCTTCACACTTGTATGGTCTGTGGTTTGTGTGTGTGACCGTGGTGTGTGTGTGTTTCTGACCTGGGAGATGTGGTTGATGGAGGACTCCATGCGCCGCAGCTGCGAGGCCTGGATGTCCAGCAGCTGCAGGACATTGTTGGCTAAGGCATTGATCTGATAGGCCACGCTGGCCAGCGACTGGGTGGTGTAGGCTTTGGTCTCCTCCAGAGCTTTCCTCTTGTCCTGGGCCTGTGCATGACAAAGGGATTAGAGAAAGAAAAATTATGTATATATAAAAAAAAAAAAAGATTGAATGGGAACCCAGTTAAGTTAGCATCGCATAACATTTGCATTCATCTTCTATCCAGGTCATGTTTGTGCTGGATTTGGACAAACAAGAGCAGCCAAAAGCATCCTTTTCCCACCCTCCCAACTCTCACTCCCATGATAACGCGCTCTCTCTCCGGGGGGGATTTGAGATGATGTAACCCGGCCTGCAGGGGCCATATTGGAAGCTCTGAGAACTGAGTGAGAACAGCTCACTACATTTATGAACATCGAAAACTTGGCCAGCTGGTAGAATTTAATTTTTTCTTTGGTGATTTTTGTATATCCAAGTAAAGTGTTGTTGTAAGTGATCATTTTTATTACTGATTGATTACGAGGGGGGCAAGCAGAACATTTGGCCGCGTGAAGAAGGGAGGCGAGCGGACAAAACCAGGAACATCCCCGTCGCCGCAAGTTGGGATAGCGTCTCTTTTAGCGGCGAATCGGGCCTCAGGAAGGAGGGGGGATTCCTCCGGAGGGTGCTCGGTAGCCAAAAGGCCATCAGCTGGAGGCAAATTCATTCATGTGCACGCGCAAACACCTTCTACTGACACCGCAATGTGCAGCGTGGGAGATGAGCAACAGCTGCAGTAACAGAGCAGCCCAATATGCATCACAGCCAGTTTCTAAACAGCAAGGGGAAGCAGTTTTTCCAAACAGATCACTGGGCAACGTACGCTTGCCTATGCAGAACTGCTGGCCTACATATCAAGCTGCATGAGAGATTGTGTTCCAGTTGCTGAAAACTACTAGAATGTATCAGCCTCAGAATATTACTCCAACCACTGAGTACAAACGTCATTGTAGAAGAAGATTTACAATCCTGTAATATTGAACTGCAGAAATTAAAAGGCTAGCGATTTTAGTTGCCGGCTTTCGGTTGCAGCACCACTGACAGCTACTGAGCACACGCTGCAACATGTAAAGAAACATTCTGCAATGCAAATTCACCGTATTGGAATACGACGTAACTCCACAGTTAACTTGTTTTTGACAATATCTTGCAGCTGTAACAAAAAACAGCCCCCATTGAGGCTTCGGGTGCACAAACGCTGTACTGTGACGTTTAAAGAAACACTCATTCACATCCTGCGCGTCTTACAAACAAATGAATTCGGGTCGGATCCGGCTCGCACAAAAAGCACAACACGTGATGACGTTTTTTCAATGGCTGCAATTGATGCGCTTCTGAAAATGGGGCCGAGAGAAATGAGTGCTTTTTGCATCACAAAGTCCACAACGAACTAACGTGTCTCTAAATCGACGCTGCAGAAGCACGACCGGGCGTGAATCTGTTAAAACAAGAACATCAAAGACTATTCATTCACCCCCCCCCCCTTTACCGCACTCACTGTGAATTAGATCTAATTGGTCAAGCAATGGAGAGGCCACTCCTTCCTTTCTAGGTTCACACGATGTTAAATCTTAAACCTCAAGTTCATCACACAAGCCGTAATCCCTTTAAACCCTGAGCTCACTCTACATTTTTCTTAAAAGAGTCAACATGTCAGTGGTGGAATCTGTCCCTGGACATTCTCTGCACCAACCGGTGCAAACTGAACTCGCCGCCAGAGACGTGACGCGAGGCGGACGGAGGAGACACCTGAACGCTTCTTAGCGCTAAGCGAATTTCTTGTTTCATTACCCAAGAGTCTTTGCTCCCCATGGCATCAGGGGGGGGGTGAGTGGGTGTAGCGTTCCACGAGCAGGAGGTGCAGAGAATGGGGCGAGCCTCGCTGCTCCCGGGGCATTTTATCTCATATTTCTGAGCTGAGTAACGGCAGGAAGACGCTGCTCCGACATGGAGGCGGCGTCAGGCGGGCCGTCGGCACCTCGGCCGGGTTTAGGGAGTACTGAGGAATGCGCCGGGCCGTGTACACAAAGGCAAAGTGCAGCTGGGAGCTGAGGAGAGATGGGTCATCATCATCCGCAACAGGAAACACCGGGCCAATGCTGCAGGAGAGCAGCAGTCGCACCAATGGGAATGGGTTTCATGGAGAAGCTTTTCAAGCCTTCAACTGGGAAAATAAACCTGTTTTCCCGCCGTCCTTCCTGTCTGACGAGATAACGGCCAACGGCCGCAGGGGAAATGGAGATGTGTTTTTTGATATTTTCTATAGGTGGGGCGCAGGAATGAGTTTTGTACCTGAGGATTCCCTGTTCCAAAGCTTTTTGAATGTCTGTTTGTTAGCTGCTGCGTGTGTAAATCTAGCTTTAACACATAAAATATCACAAAGCAAAGAAAACCTCACATAAACCTCACATAAGCTTTTAAGTGTCTTATCGTCCAAATGAAACTACAAAACGTCAAAGCTCAACCATCTGAATAAAACCAGTGTGATTATTTGCTTTTGTGCAAACCCGCTTGCTTGTTTTGCGGAGAGGAAACAGCGTGAGCGAACATCCGGGGTTTGCCGAAGAAGAATTCCAGACTTCCTCCCTTTGGAAAAGGAATCTGTTCAGGGGGTCAGAGGTGGTGTAGAAGCTGGAGCATGAATAGGAAACGGACAAGACGAGTACTCCTCCCGACATGACTAATCCGAGGAAGTGAGACATCAGAACTCTCTGAATCATCCCTCCCTTAACTCTGGGATTAAAATAAAAGCAGTTCAAACACGTAAGCGCATCCAGCGCTACACTGTTTCCACTGTTTCCACTATCTTCTGCTGACGAGCACATTTCGTTTGTGTGCTCCCACTTGTCTGCGGGCGTGAAATGCTCTCGCTACAAAAAAAAAAAAACATTTGAGGAATGTTTGGAATCCATGCAACGTGTAATCCGCCTCCAAAGTGTTGCTGCAGAGCTACAGGGGTGCGCGAAGGAATAAAAACAAACACGCTGTCACAGAGCAGCCAGAGACGGATTCTTGGAAAAGAAACGGGAGCGGAGCCCCCCCCCCCTCCTCCCCCCTCAAAAAAATCCACCTCGGCAGGAGGCCGGCGCCCAGCGAGTGTCACTCTGCCCGCAAGGTCGCAGAGGTCGGCGTGAATCACTTGCTCCCTTTGTTGTAATCCACGATGACCACTGGTCGTGGAAAACATTTTACTGTTATGCAGATCTGCGCGATATGCAAACTCTGGCGAGACTACCACCACCACCACTACCTCTACGGCAGGTGGCCGAGATCATAAAAACTAATATTTAACATAGAATCCAAACAAGCACAAGACACACAAACTAAATCATAAACTACTTTTCAGTTGATTAGTGACTAAATAGGTGACGTCAGGTTTGTTGACATGAAAATGTTCCTGATTTGTTAGTCAACGAGATTATCCATTATGCAAAATATCATTATATATTTTTGCGTTTGCAAACAATGTAGACGGTTATACATATTGATCATGCTATTCACGGGGATGTGCAAGAAACAAACCTATTCGGCAAGCACAAAAACGGGTTTAAATGGCCCGTGAATGGGACAGCATGAGGACAGCATGAGGACAGCATGAGGACAGCATGAGGACAACCTGCAGACGTGACCTCAACCCGTCCTCCTGCGCGGCGTGAATTCATAATTCCTTTCGGGGCAGATGGGCGAGCCCAGAGGTCAGAAGGTCGACCCGACCTTGAAGCGCTGCCAGCGCACAATTAAGAATTCCTTCAGTGTGTCAGAGAGGAGACACAAAAGGGGAAGTCTGTGCATGCGAGGGAACTAATTAACCTTTCTTGAGTGACTTCTTACACGTTTCATCCAGGCAAGAAGTCAATGCTCTCCACCTGGAGCAACGCACTGAACTCGTGAACAAATTAACACAGAGGTTCATTTGAAGGGGAGGGGAGGGGGGGGGGGGGTCATTTACTTTTCAGGCAGATAGCGAGGACTCTGAGTGACCGGAAGAGACACAGCCAAGCAACCAAAGCCGTGAAGTGACCAGGAGGCGTCTCTGCGGTGACCAGAGAGCCACCTGCAGCCACCGGACCACAGTTCACTAGTTCAGAAGCAGAACCGAAAGCCCGGGTGGGCACGGCGCTGGCTCAGCAGGCCAGAGTCACATGTCTCCGTTCGCCACTTGCGTTTCCCCTTTTTCTTCAACCAGCAGCATTTTATGAGGATACATTCCACGGTCTTTGTCAGAACAAAAACACAAAAGACACCATATTTACTCACGCGTGGCAACAAACCTTCACGCAATCAGTCGACAAATCTCTCTGTCAGCTGCTCAGATATGAAACGCACGTTGAGTTCTGGGGTGAGTTCTAGTGCAGCCGACCGGGTGGCCCACTTTGCATACAGTCTGCACGTGTGTCCTTGTCACAGAGGTTAAACAAGCTCAAAAACAAACTAAAAAACAGTAAAGATCCATATCCATGGGCAAGGATACATAAACAGAGTAAACAGAGATTATTTGGGCCTATGTTGTATAAAGGGTGTTGTTAGGGCTCTATTATGAAGCCGCTTCCTGGCACGGGGGGGGGGGGGGGGGGGCAAACAGGAAAACATAACTCTGACCAGTCAGCCTGTCACACACACACACACACACATACGTGAAGACACACTAAAGTCACTATCCAGTTGAGAAAGGGGGGCAGTAAGCCATCCTTGGTAAAACAAAGCTTTCACCATCTGCTTCAATTTGCGGAGCTGCACTCAGAGCTGAACAACACCACGGCCGCAGCGACGAGGACTGAGAGACGAGAAGAACAAGAGGAAGAGGAAGGAGAGGGATAAACATTTGAGGAGCATCACTAAAGAGGGCGAGCCGGGCGAGCTGAGGCATGTTGATATGTGCGCGCTTCGCAGAGTGTGCACAGCATCTGTTGCAGTGTTTTTCTATCGGAGGCGAGGGGTATCTGCAGCATGCAGACACGGATTATGAAACGTGCACTCGCTGTTAGTCCGACAGTCGCTCGGCACACGAGAAGCTCGGGATGGTGATTTAGACGTTTGGCTTTGGAAGGAGGGACAGAACGAGCTCGACTCGCGCTGCACGCGGTGCGATGGCTGAACGTTGGGAGTCAGCTCTGCGCTCAGCTGCATTGAGACGAGGCCGTTTTGGTCTCAGTGAAGATGTTCTACAGCATGACATCCAATGGAGAGTTATTGCACTTAATTTCTCCAGGTAACAAAGAACTACTGCAGCAATCCAAATGTATTTTTAGCTTTTTACGTGAAAGGGAATCATCTATGTTGCCCTTCTATCGAGTTTAAATACATTTACTGTGGGCCTCTTTGGCCAAAATATGAGCAACTAAATGGTGTCAAATTCCAAAACAAACAAAGCAATTAATAAATGTTGTCTAAACTCAATCATTTGTGTACTTTTATTAAAAGTCTTCCGGATGCTGCAAAGGGTTACTCTCTGGGGGAAACAACATTCCCATGATTCATAGAGAGATCTCAAAAGTGTGTCCCAGTGAGGGAGGGTGTGGGGGGGTGTCCATAACAACGACTGCCACAAAAAGACACATCATGTTTGGGACGAAGATGACCACCTTCTCGCTCTGTTTGGGTTGCAAGTGGCCCTCAGCTTCGGAGTTGGGCCTCACAATGCCAAATCCCCGAGGGGGGTGGGGGGGGAGGAACCAGGAAAAACAACTAAATTACAGGGAGTCCTGGAGGGGGGGGAAGACAGCTGGAGAGGACGCACCCTCTCTGCAGCCGACATGTTGGGCTGTCTTCCTGCTCAAAAGAGGTTTTTCTCTCAGCCACCCCTTGTTTGTGTGTGACCCAGTTAGTCCTGCTTATTTTAGGGCAGACCGTGCTGTCCTCAAATATATAAATACGGTGTCACCGTGAAACCAATTAGAAGTTTCACTTCGACACACCGCAGAATGCTTTCATCAAGATGAACAGCTGAACTAACTACAGGACGAAAGAAAAGAAGAGAGAAAAAGAAAAAAAAAGCTTTGTTACCACGAATAAGTTCAACAGAAATCAACAGCTCGGGCCTTTTATTGACCGACTAACGAAGGCTTTGCACTCCTCACTCGGCCTCGTCGCGAACCTGCAAAACCCCATGCGATTGATCTAAAGCGAGCTCTCCGTTAAGTCCGTCCGGGACATGCTGCCTCGCGCGGTTACAGAGGCATTACGAGTTGATTAACGGTTAAAGAATTAGGTAGCAACAATAAAAGCAAGGAACTGGCATTATAGCACATGCACTGAGTGCTTACGAGCCCGTAATGTGTGCATTACACAGCCCGCTGTAACACTCCTGCAGCATCCCAGCGGGGACTTTCTGTGGTATTAAATGGTGAGTTTAAAGGCCGTATGGGATGCAACGGACCGACATAGAACTATAATATCCATGTGGACGTGTAGTGGTGTAGCGTGACATGTAGCTTTCCCCACTAATGTAGTTACACGTTTGTTTTAGGCGGCGTAAGTATCAATTTAAGGCGAACAAACTGGGGTGACTTCTTTGTTGGTGTCGTAAAAAGGAAATTAAATTAACTAACGTTATTTTTTAGCAACTGAAACCTGCAGTTGTAAAAAAAAAACGACCAAGTAGTGATAATAACATTTTTTGCTTTGTTAAAAAGTAGGCACACCCTTCGTGTAAACAAAATACATGTGATTAACTGAGCAAACGGATACGGGCAGCCTTGATATCCCACCGTTTTGAACGCATCAACTGTTGTTACGCGGCTCAAAGCTTTTGGGCGGAGGAGATCATTCCAGCTTTTTTTATCCACATTTCCTGTCCCGACAAGCGGTTCGATCCCGGGCGTTTTTCGCGACAAAGGGCGGCGGGAGGTAGCGGGCTAGCTAACTCTCTTACCTGGACATAGTTGTTCTCGCAGTAGTCCGCTACTCTGGTGAGGTTTTGGTAACTCTCAACGAGCGCTCTTTTACCGGCAGGAATCTCTTCCTCTAACAGCATTTGTAGCTCTGCCATCTTACATCCCTCCACAGAGCCTGCCTTCCCCTCTGCCGCTTTCCCTGTGATTGAAACGGCTACCAGCTCGGCTGTGCTCCGGTAGAAAGAGAAGAGAAAGAAAAAAAAGAAAAAAAATCCCTCCGCCTGCTATTGTGGGATTCCTGCCCTCGCGCTGGCGTAACCTCAATCCGAAGATCGTCTGTGTTGAGTGAGAGGAATCACTCTGGGGTTCAAAGGTGGGGGGGCGTTGGTTCGATAGAAAAAATATATATAAATAAAATATATAATATTTTCCATCTATTATGGATCCTGTTATATTCATTTGATAACTCTAACAACCTTGTATGATGGAATTTACAAATACAAACATATAATCATTTATTAAGTCATTTTGTATATAATTAAGAAATAGAAGATAAAGTAACTGAACTGAAGTTGGAATGAATGCCATCCTCTAGAATTTTAGTCAAGTACATTAGTACAGTAAAAATATGAATCCAAATTCTGAAGAGGGTCATTTTTGCGTTACTATACTATTCTGCTATTTTAATATATTTGAGTGGATGATTTTGTATTTAATTTATCTACAGTCTGTGCTACTGAATAAAAATAAAAAACGGAGAAATTACCAACTTTATTAATCTAATAATTTATCCATTGATCAATCTGTGATTCAATTCCAGACAATAGTCCAAAAAATACTTAAGCAACTCATTTCAGATCTGGTTACTTTTTAACTGTGTGTGGTACTCTGAAATAAAGACACAGTGAGAGCTCTTTCTTTTTTCTCCGCGTCTACCCATCACTCTTCCAACTGTAGAATAAACATGGATCCTGAATGCTGCATTATGGGAAGTGTGGTTTCACCCAACTCTAGCTACGCTGGGTTCAAGTTAGTAATTTAAGATTAAATCTAAAAATAATAAGACAACGTGTGTTACGTTTCACCTCATCATAGCTTTTCTAAGTTATTTAGCCAACATTTATAAATATCCTCCCCTCGAGCTTAACAGCAGACGTGAAAGATTGTGGCGCTTGTAGGAACCATGGATGTACAGTAGAAAAACTACAACTCCCACACCACACCGCTGTCTGGCTTTACACCAATGTTCATGGCGTCTGATTGAAGGCTGACGAAGGGTCGCCTTCAGACGAGCAGCCGTCGACTTTAACGGTAAGCGTCATCCGTTTCCAGCGCTTCCGTCGACGGGACGCAGCGTTTCGTGTTGTATCGAGCGCGGACACAGGGGGCTCTTAGAGGTGTGTCGCACAGCAGGTCGGCGTGTCCTGGATACACAACCGACACAAACCTCCTACCGGCGGTTACAACAACAGCAACTTGCAACTTTGGCTAACGTCAGTTTAACAACAGCGGAGACCAAACTCCTGGATTTATTAGCTAAACATATCTATCCGCGGCCAGCGCGAATGCTATCGTGAATGTCAGCGTGTCGTTTATTTGTTGTGTGTCACATCTTGTCTCCGTAGGTTTTGTGTTGACCGCCTCGGTAGTGTTGGCGGGGGACACAACATGGAGGTGGCGAGTGTCGAAGCGGAGGACGAGAGGCGCTTGACCCTGCTGAGGTTCGAGGCCGCCGTCAAAGTGATCAAGAGTCTGGCCCCGGATGGTGAGTTCACGGCGGCAGAACGCTGTCCGACCTGGTTTAAATGACGGCGCAACAGCTTGGTCTACTTTGCGAATTAAAAAAAAAGAAAGAAAAGAAAATGGGGTTAATCCACTTTGCGCAGTGTGCAGAGATTTTCTTCCCCGTCAGCAGTCAGCATCTTAATGCAAAACCACTTTAAATGTCATCTCGGATCCATAACAGAGAGGAGAGTGCTCAGAAAGCAGTTCCACTTTGCACATGATCAGTGTGAAATGTCTCTCTCCCCCCCCCCCCCCCCCCAGGTCCCTTTCAGCCCTCCAATGACATGATGCTCAAGTTCTACAGTTACTACAAACAGGCCACTGTGGGCGAGTGCAATATCCCCCGACCTGGCTTCTGGGACGCAGTTGGAAAAGCCAAATGGTAAGAAAGGGAAGGTGAAATTCAATATGTTGTAATGATTTCCTAGATATGTACAAGTGTATTATGTTAATGGGGAAATATTAGTGTGTTTAATTGCACAGATCTCGTGCTATAACAATAGTTTTCCTTAAAGAGTCAGGCTGGTGCAAGTCTGGTGCATCAGTTTTTATGCGTGTTGCGCAACTTGTTGCTTTTGGCCCACTTTCACCTCGCTGTGCAACACGCGGCTGAGTCCAACTCCGTCTGCTGCGTTCTCTGACCGACCGCTTCGCCGACGTTTGTCTCGTGTTGCGTCAGGTGATCTCTGGACTCTAGGAATGTAACCTCCTACCCACTTAGCTGCATGGTCTTTGCTCAAGGTCTCAATTCATTGTAAGAAGTCATTTAATGACTATACCTACCAATAATGCTGCGGTTCTGTCAGCCTTTGACCCTCAGCTTGCAAACATCATGATTACTTCAAGTTGAAACCAAATTTTGATGAAGTTGACGCTTTATACTTTTTAAATTTGCGCTAACAGTAATAATAATGTCGTTTTTGATTAACTGAATGATTAAGGGATGCATGGAGTTCTCTTGGAGACATGCCGAAAGAAGATGCGATGGCAGCCTATGTAGATGAAATGAAGCTGGTATGCTACTTTTACAAAGGACATAATCCAATAATTATTACATAGAAATAATAACAATCAAAAAGTCAAACTGTCTCTACATTTGACACGTAGATTCTGGAGGGAATGCCCATGACGGACGAGGTGGAGGAGCTCTTGCGTGTCCTCGGCCCGTTCTACGAGCTGATCGACGAGAAGAAGAAGATCACGCAGATATCCGACCTGAGCACAGGTCAGTTTTAAGCCCCGCCCTCTTTACCTGTTTGTTTTTGTGAAGACAACAGCAGCACGCAGAGCTTAACCTTTTGTTTTTTAATAATTTGCCTCTCGCCATACGCTCAGCCCGTTTGACACTGTTTGCTAGGCAACTGGAAGGCAAGTATACTCCTCTGTGGACATTTGGGTGAAGTGTTATAGTTTGGCCCTTGTCTGTGTTGTAGCTCCGATGCTTTATGTGCTTGTAAGCGGTCACGTGGCGCATGCCCAATTAGCAGAACATGCTAGGATTATTGCGTAGCTTGAAGGACGTGGTGTATTTGTGTTGCATTTTAATTAAGTCCCATTAATTTGCACAGGCCTCAACACAATGTTGAATTCGGGGCCATCGAAGAGCGTCGCAAAGAGCATCGTCAGAACGATGAAAATGAACGGCACCCTGGAGACTCCTCCTGCCAGGCTGCAATCAAAGGAAGTGAAGGAAAAGTCGGAGGAAGTGGAGGAGGAAGATGAAGAAGACGATGAGGAGGAGGAAGAGGAGGAGGAGGAGGAACTATTGATACGGGAGGTTAGAAAAGGTAACAACGATATAAACATTTTGCCAAAAAATATTGTCAGGAAAACTTTTTGTTGACCTACTTTTTGTTTTGTTTGGGTTTTATTTCAGACAAGAAATCTGCAGCCTCTCCGCCAAAGAAGAAGAGTTCTGCCAGGAGCCCCAAAGCGCCGTCGAACGGTAAACTGGTCAACGGCGTCGCTCATCTGGCCAACGGGAATCATCCCAGGGCCGCCCTGAACAACGGGAGCCCCCGGGGGGGTTCCCCTGGAGAGACTCTGCTCAACGGTCACCACTCGGGAGGTAAGGTCCAGACCTCTTCTGAGGCCAGTGCACCATGTGACCAGATGGGCTGCCGAGCTCCATTCCCGCTTTAACGCTCTCTAGCGGCCCCGTGACACTTTTAAATGGAGCAAATTAATGGCTAAACGCTAAAATTGCACACAAAGCACCTCCAGCTCCATTTTCACGCCGAGCTCTGACTGTGGCGATCTCAGATCCCGGCGTGGAAGTGTCGGGGCCGAGCCAGGTGGCCAGCGACTCCGACAGCGAAGTCTACTGTGACTCCGTGGACCAGTTCGGCCAAGAAGAGGCGAGTTGACCCCTCAAAGCGCCTGGTTTAGTGCAGCGGACCCGGCTCTCGTCAACAATTTCTTATTTTGAAAGTGCCTCCCCCAGAGCTCAGAGCACAACCGCTCTTTCGACGACCTGGATGAAGAGGAGAATCGCGTCCCGCCGGGTCTGGAGGAGCCGCGGATTGACGTTCACGGGGCGCCGCGCGGCATCAGGTGTGGAGGAGAAGATGGAGAGAACGGCGGAGCGACGTCACAGCGGCCGAGTGAAGACCGGCCGGGCAGCTCTTTGGTCCGAAGCGGACGCGGTAAGCGGGTCCTTTCTATTTGTTTTTGTGGTCTGCAGATTGAACGTATTGATTTGACGTCATTCTCGTGCTTTAAGGGCCTCGCGGCGGCGGCCACGAATCTCCGATGCCGGCGTACGGGGGTGGAGACGGGGACGGGGAGCGCTGGGGGGGAGGCGAGACGCCCGCGGGGAGCCTGAATGAGCTGATAGTGGTGGCGTTGGCTCGACTGCAGGAGGACATGCAGAGCGTTCTGCAGAGGCTGCAGACGCTGGAGGCTCTGACGACCAGCCAGGTGACGCCAGCCCGCCCTCACAAATATTTGACAGTCATTTAATCAGCTGTGGGTTTTTTTTTTTTGTCAATGTTAAGACGTCAGTGCATTCTGATAATGTTGCCGTATTTAATACATTTTGTAGAAATGATCAGAGGTATCAGTATGTCCCTCAAACACACTATTTTAATTTTGAATCAATATTAAAGGAGTAACATGACACTTTGTCTAAAAATAGGTATACACGGGTTTAATGGAAGATAAGGGTTTGTACTTTGTAAACACTGGTGACAAAAAAAGAACAAGCTTTATTTCTTGATCTCCTGCTCTCTGCAGACGCGATCCATGCCTCTGCCTGCGGCGTATGCATCAACCGCGGTGAATAGGAGGAGTCCGGTAAACCTTTTTACGATACATTGTTACACATTGTTAAAAAAAAAAAAAGTAAATAGTAATTAAATATTTGATAAGAATTGATCGTTTCCTCTAGAAACCATCCTGGTGGCCTTTCGACATTTCCCCCACCAGTTTGGCCTTTGCTGTTATTTGGCCGTTCGTGGCTCAGTGGCTCATTCGCCTTTACCTGCAGAGGAGGAGAAGGTACAGAACGATGCAAAGATAAACATGAAACCTGCACTACCGGCCCTTAACTCCTTTTTAACTTCCTGGTTCTTTTTAACAGGCGGATCAACTGAACCTGCCTCAGCACACCAATGAGGAGTCCTCTGTGGTTAACACCCCCCCCCCCCCCCCCCCCCCTCTTCCTGCTCGGGCTCACAACCACGTAATTTGCTTTTGCACTACGGAGAATGCACTGCGACTGAAATGAGTGAGAGGAGGACATACTGTGGATGTTTGTGTTGAGGGGGGGGGGAACTCGCAGATACCATTTTTTTATAAACCTGGAGCAGCTTTGTAATGACTTCTATCACTAAGGTGGCTGTGTTGCACATAAAATAGGCCTGACACGTTGTTGTTTTGAGAGCAATGCTTGCGGTGGATATACATTGTCACAATTATCTTTAATTAGTTGCCCAGAATAATGCTGCTATAATAGAAAAATGTGTTTAGACGGGAGGGTTGAATGTGATTATATATTGATGTGAGATTCTTCTAAATTCTAATAATTTAATATTTATTGCTTTTAATGAGTTGAAACGAAGGCGTTACTGGTCAGATTCCAGGCCTATATTTGAGGTTTAAGCAGCGGCTAAACGTTGTGTGTCTGTTGGAGCGCAGACAGTCCTTCTGCATATCGGTCTGTGCTTCACGTCAAATACGTGCTCTCCATTTAACATCTTTACCAAATAGAAGAAGTGCCTCAGCATCATAAGGTACACCCAAACTGTAGGTTGTATTGTGGATTCTTACGTTGACATATTGTAGCACAACTGTTCCAGTTCTGGACCAAATTAACAAAGATTATTCACCTTGTGAGCCACGAAGCGGTGAGAATATCAGCATTCTGATCAATAACAAATATCATCTGTCACTGTGTTGTTAACGCTGTTCAGATTTTCTCAACTGTATCCTTTCAATGTGTGATGTAAAATGTTTGTCTGAATATTGTGGAAAGATTTAGTATGAGTGATAATCATTAACGGTTTGCGAAGCAGTGAGATCTATGTAAATTGTAATAGCTGTACAGTTTAGATTCAAATGCAGTATTTTAATTGCATTTTCATGTATTAATGATATAGAATACTATATAATTGACATATTTGCATCTGCAATAGCACTAATTTACAGAGCCATTATGTTTTAATAAGTAATATTTACCTTTGTACTGAAATGTGCTAAAGCTTCTCACCTCCTCTGCCTGTGGACGGAGTGGTGTTTGCATGTGATAATCCAAGCCGCAAATAAAATATTTGGTTAAATATTTTACATTTTTCCAGATGATTGATTTTTGGGGAAATTTGATAATGTGCTTCCTTTCTGAGAACTATGTAAAAATACAACTGAACGCCTTTTGTTCGGTAAAAATGCTAAAGTTAGCTTAGCACGGCTAAAAGCTATGAGCAAGGGAACAGAATCATTAAAAGGCCACAACTTTTATACGAGTACAAATGAGATCATGTTACAAACAATATTTTATTTGCATTTCACCTTTTCCCTAGAGCAAACAAGATCATTCGTCAAAAACTTGTAGTGTGGAAGACGGACACAAGACCACATCAAAATTACAACATACGTAACATAAAAGCAGCAGAACGCACTCTACTCTAAAACCAAAAACACATAAAATAGATTATCATTAATATATTACCATAACCATTCATAAACATATACAGTTATCTTACATTTGATCAATACAGCAAAAAGACGTCAAGGCCTATTAGGAAGGTAAAGCAGTAGCAAATACTATCCTGCTAGAATAAGAACCTACTTTAAGAAACAACTGCGCTAGTGCTATTAATACGAGATTTAAAATAACTACTTTCTGCAATGCATACTCGTAACTAACTGAGCGGTCAAGACATTTAGTTTTCTGTCTCTTGTGACCGGCGGTTGCACAGGTAAAATGTTAAAAAAAAAAGAAAAGAAAACGTTACGACCCTAAAAAGAAAAACATGAGACGCGGAATAAATTTGACGTGTTGTCGACTTCTGCCTGAATTAAACTGAGCCGCTGAAGGGAGCGACTCTACAGACTGAAGCCAGACACGTTGATGTGCTGAGCGCTGTTTCTCGCGTCAAAGTACGAAGTGTCGGTTTCGTCCTCTGGCTGAGGAATGAAAGGCATCGGCTGGTTCTGCAGGTCGTCCCAGTCCAAGCCCTCGAACAGGGCGTGGCACTGGAGTTCTGGTGGAGGGACGATTGAGTGAGGACAGGTGTTTCAAGCTAAGGCAAATATTAGCATTGCATTATGCAATTGACTGAGTAATATTTAGATCTACTACCATGGGTATTCTGTTGGTTTCAATTTTAACTTTCACCACTAGATGCAAGTATTTCCTTCACACTGCTGCTTTAAATTAAGGAAAATAAAAAAATAATAAATAATAGCGTCCCTCACCCTTCAGACCAGCTCGTTTTCTCGTGTCTACGGTCAGAAGAATTTCAATCGCATTTCTTGAGTTCACACACAGTTCCTCCTCTTCCTCCGGCCAGGGAATATCTAAAATCGCGGTAAAAACACACAGAGCATCAAATGATATAATATATCTAATATCATATTCCAGAAGACCGCGGGTTAGTTTCTGTGAAAGAAAAACTCACCTTTGTTGAGAATATTGTGAAAGACCAGCTGAGGAGTCTCGTCGTTGAAAGGTGGCACGCCTGTGAGGAACTCAAAAAGACACACACCAAGCGCCCACCAATCCACCATGCAGTCTGGATGGAAGCAAAGGAGAGACTCATTTCATACATCCAACGGCTCCGAACCCCTCAGACTTCCCCTGCGAACCCGGCCACACGGGCTCCTTCGCTACAGAATGGCAGCGTCCCTCGTGAACGAGTCCCAGCACGTGCAAATCAATTTGCTTATCAATAGATCACGTTATGCGCGAAAAAACCGCTCAATTCTAAAACGCCGGGACACGTTCACGGTGTGCCGCGATGACCCAAAAACCTGCAGACCTCGAGTCTTTAGTCCGGTTAAAAGCACGCCAGCCTCATTCGCCAGCTGTTAACAATGTGATTGGCTCTAATGTTAGAAATGCCTAATTGCTAATTGAACCCACAGTTTGGGGGGGGGGGGGTGGATCAGCTCTTTCGTTCTGGCGCATTAGAAGGCTGGGTGAACATGCGAGCTCGCTTGCACAAACAGCAACGACATTACAAACTTACCACACTGACGACTTCCTGAAACTCAAAAGAGGACGACAGTCACGAGGACCACAAAAAGCACACCACCGACACTCGGCCGGGCCGATTGCTTTCCCTCGTCTTACCGTGCGGTTTTCCCAAGAGGAGCTCCGGAGCCAAATAGTCGGGAGTTCCTAAGATTTGTGCGCCCTCGACGGGCAGCGCACCCCTCCTGACGCTCTTTGGGGTCCTGAAGGGGGTGTGAGAGGTCGACATGGGCTGAGGAGTCTGATGCCAGGAGGGAAGAGAGGGAAATGGAAAATGACGCGACAAATGATTGGATTAAAAACTCTTTTTATGCCAATTATACTGTCATTTATTTGAAGGAAACAGAAAAGACCCACTTTCTTAGTCTGGCCATTCAATTTAGCTGTTTTATAATTATTTATTTTATTGGATGGAGAGGTGTATTGTGCACTTAGAGTTACATGATAAGTCTAATAAAATTAAGAAGTGATCGAGTTCTAGTACCCTTCTGGCGGCTATATTTATCAAAGTGGCACAAAATGCTCTAAAGTGAAGAACCACCTTCCATCTAGCGTCCTCGCACACTCACCTGATAGCTCGAGCCGTTGGATCGCGACCTTTTCTGCACCGGCGTCACGATGCCGGAGGCGGAGTGGTGGGAGGCCGCGTAGGAGAAGTCCATGGCCTCGATGGAGCCGGCGCTGAACCGGGACGCCCCGGACACGTTGGAGCGGTTGATGGAGCTGCAGTAGCTACGGAAGGCCACAATGTTCCGCGGCTTGAGGAACGCCGGCGACTGTCCGACGCCGGCGAAGTCGTGGTGGGGCTTTTGAGCGGAGCACTGGGATCCCCGCCGGCCAAAGGCACCCGGTCGGGGCGTTTGCGGCAGCGACCCGGCCATGAACGAGTTGTTGTTCCCCTCCGGCTCCCCGGAGTTCCCGTTTTCGAAGCACTTGCTCGGCCCGAAGGAGGCGGGGCCGTCGGCGGTGAGCGACGTCTCGTGCGCCGAGCCGTCGGAGTCCAGGCTCAAGCTCCTGCAAACGTCGTGGTTGCCGTCGGGCGGCGAAGTGGAACCCAAGCCCGACAGGTCTTTGGCGCCGTCGTCGAACACGTCCTGCGTCGGCTCCTCCGGCTCGCCGAAAAGGCTCTTGGTGCAGGCGATGGGGCTGGAGCGCTTCGGGATCCCCTCGGAGGAGGCCAGGAAGTCGTGTATCTGGATGGTGCAAAATGTCCCGGTCAGGCCGGTGTGGAACCCGGCCGCCGGCGGTGGGACCTCGCAGCACCTGGTGTAGGCCGCGCCGCTCTTCTTGGCTTGGCTCTCCCGCCGGGGCTCGGGGCTTCGCTCGACTTCGGAGAACTTTCTCTTCACTGACGCGGCCGAGAGGCCAACTACATCCGGAGATGTGGGGAAAGGCTCCAGTGGAGTTGCGGGAGGCCTGTTTTCGGCGCGTTGGTCCTGCGACACAGCGCCGGCGGCCTTGTCGCGGAAGCCAAAGGCGGCCATCTTTGCGGACTCCTGTTCAGGCCGCCTGGACTCAGAATGCCGTCTCACCTTCTGTTCGTTAGCATGTTCGTTTTCTTTCTGAATAAAAGAAGAAAAACCAAATAAAAAAATCATGATAACTAACAAAGTCATATCATCAATGTCCAATCCAAAATGTCTGCAATGAGGAACTATTTCAAACTACTTAATAAAATTGAATGACTTGAATTAAGATTTGGAGGTGAATAAGTTGGTCAGGACACAACTAATCAAAACATGACATTGTTCACTGAGTGTACAATATCATACAGTCACAGGATTAGGACCACCGACCTCCTCGCACTCCCACAGTGGACTGATGCCGCCTTCCGTGTCGGTGCTACCTGCACTCATCGTCTCAAACCGCTTCCTGGTCTTCAGCAGTGAGGGGGTCAGATTTTTAGCCAGGCAGTGAGGGCTAAACATCATGCTTTTGGGCCCTTCAGAGACAATGGAGAGAAACATCATTGCAAGGAGAAGCCCTTCATCAATACAAACTGTTTAAACAGTTGTTCCAAAGCACTAATCAATGGGCCTCTCTTGGATAACTACCACGACGTACCGGTTTTCCGAGGAAGCGGAGAGTACTGACTGAGATCTTTTTTCTTCATCATGGGAGAAGCGAACGAGCTACTCCTCGGTTTTATCTTGCCACAGGACATGGGACTGGGCACAGCAGATGCGCTGCTGTGACGCTTGTTTTCTCCTGTAGGTAAATTCTGTGTTGATTAAAACAAAACGAAAAAAAAACAAGTCATTATTTAAACACCAACTACATATAAAGTATGCAACAAGGCCAATTCTTCTGGCCAAGTTTTATAAATGAACTCACAAATCCAATGGTGCTGATCAAGGAGAGGACTTGACCCGGGGTGCGGGAGTAATCTTGTCTGGGTTTGGCCAAAGATGGGGTAGTGAGGATATCCATAAGACTCAGCTCTGATAGAAATAACGATGAAATAAAGGGAATATTAATAACATTACAAGCAGGGAAGGTCACATGTTGTTCAAGTGTCAAAATGACAGGGCTCATACCATGGTCAAGCTTGACTTTAGAGAGGCCAAAGTCTGTCAGTTTGATGTGACCTTTGTCGGATATAAGCATGTTATCTGGCTTCAAGTCCCTAAAGAAAAATAAATAATTTAGATAAATGTCCAGGTCACACAATACAGCCCAAACCGAAGACTGATTGATCAGAATCACACACATGGACAGACATTGATTTATACCTGTGGATTATACCATGGCGGTGGAGGTAGTCCAAAGCCAGTGCAACCTCTGAAATATATTTTACAGACATGTCCTGGTCGAAATAGCCATAGATGTGAAGCAGAGATTTGACATCTCCACCAATGAGGTATTCCATTAACTGCAAGTGAAATAAATATAAAACATTAAATGCACTACACACAGTATTTACTGTAGATGCGTTTTGTGCAGATGTCATTATTTGGTGTGTAGGTGTTACCAGATAGATCTTGGTTGCAGTCTGCAGGGAGTAAAACAGGTGAACCACGAAAGGGCTTTTGCTCAAAGCGAGGGCGTCTCTCTCTGCCTTCATCTGGCCAGTCATGTTTTTGTCTACCATGTCGGCTTTTCTCATCACCTAAATGGAGAAGAAACAAACAAAGAGAAAGTATTTGACTATGACGAGACGAGGGGAATTAATAAAAGTTGTCGAGGGTCCAAACAGACTCACCTTAATGGCGTATAATTGCTCACTGCACTTCTTCCGCGCAAGGTAGACTTTGCCAAAAGCACCGCGGCTGATGGGCTTCAAAACGACGAAATCCTCGATGGAAGGCGGTTTGGGGATTTCCACCGACTTAATTCTACCTGTCGAGTCGTGCTCCTCATCCGCGTCCATTGTATTGATGCCCGTTTATCTAATTAATAAGTTGGGTTGCGTCCGCAACAGCCAGCTAGTTCGGAGTAAACACTTGCATCTTAAAACAACAATCTGGGGTTTGTTTTGAATTTTTGAATTCGCTGCCTTTTGGGGTCCTCTGACGTCGGTTCCATTTAGTTGTACAACTATCCGCCTGTATGAAAATCAAAAATGTCTCGATGTGGGATAAGATTATATAATTATTATACAGATTAACTGTTTTTTTAATCAAGTAACTAATAAAAGCACATTCTGATATTCTGTGTATTCTTTATGGTTTTTTTATTCGGATTTGTATCACTGTTTGTGCTTTATCGCTTTTTTTTACTACTGGGTATTAATATTTTCAAAAACATAATAAATGAAAAAAAATGTTATATTTGAATTGTAGTCAGGCAATGAGAAACACACACGAGAAATAACCCTAACTTAAATATATAAATGGTGTCAACAGTTAAAGGTATTATCCCTGTAGAAGAGAGAGAGGACATTTAAAACTTAAAAAATAGCAATATATTTGTGTGGTAAGTTTGTTTGTAAAAATGTGTTTTATTGATGTAATTTTAATAAACTTGCCGTTTGGGTCCTCAAAGAATGATGTGGTGATGCAAGATGCACCCGGTAGTAATCGGAAATGACGTCATATTGTAGTCCATTTGACCTCCGACGCCGGAGAATCCATTTGCAGTTTGTTAGCTAAGCTGCTGAAAGTTGTGTAAGAAGGAAAACAAAAGGACACAGGTGCCAGAAGGACTAGTTATTTAGCATTGTACAGAGGGTCTCTCCTCACACATCAACCCCGCCCCAGCTCCTAATTCTGAATTATCATTCGGCAAAAATGTTTTCACTGTCAACATCGTTTCAGCCACAGCAGGTAGGCGTACTAGATAGCCCTTTTTTTATCAAGCTAGCTAACGTTAATGAGTGTATTATTGTGTCAACATGACGTGTTTTAGTTAAAGTTGGCGTTTTACGTTAAATACAGTCGTGCGATACGTTATCACAGTAAGGAGCTTAGTCGTTCGTTGTGTATAACATGTGTTCTGTTGTGGTCAATGACAACCTAGCTTGGCTAACGTTAGCATTAACAAGTCAACGGCAGGTTGACGGCAGGTTGTCATAGTGAGCTATTTCACGGTAGCCTGCCCCGGCGAGCTCTGGACGTGTGTTGATTGTGTGTTACTTTATCTGATATTTCTGAGAAGAGCGAAGTTTAATTTCGATTTTAGCTTGTTACTTTCAAAGAGTTCAGGTTACGTCACGTCTGACGTGCGTTCGCCATGCTGCCTGTGGCAAAGAGCAGTTAAGAGTTGAAACCACACAAAAACATTCCTGCCCCCCCCCCAATGTCCTGACTGGAAGATTCACTTGAAATACGTTTTTTATACATTAACTAATGCTAGTGCTGAGTACACACAGAGTTGACCCATCCGCGTGTTTGTGTGTGTGTTCATCCACTGTTTATCTTTCAGATGATAGTGCCCCTCAGCCAGCTCATCAATGCCCTCCACTCTCTAAAGAACTCAGCCACAGCTTCAGTCCAGACCCTGCACAAAGATTTCTTTCCAGAGCACAGTTCGTATCTTAAAGAGGTGAGACGGACTCCACGGATACATTAAATAATGTCACAAGTGTGCAAAAAGTATTTCAGTATATGCATATTTCATGTTCAAACTATTTACCATGCACATTTCAGTGTACTGACCTGTGAAAATCTCTCCATAAGTCAATTACAATATTTCTTTGTAAAGTGAGGATGTCTCAGGTTTTTAAAGGCTCTAAGAAACCACATGTAATTATTGTCTTAGAAATGTGTAGATAACTGCTACTTTTGCTGTCCTCTCATTGCAGCCCAGTGTGACTCTGAGGGATCTGGGCCTCTCCGAGATCCGGGTGAGTCAGCTGGATGAGCTGGTCCGCAGGTTATTGCCTGTGTCCGGACCAGAGGAGCCTCCTGCCGGTTCCTCCACATGGAGATCGAGTCACGTTTCTGCCGACAGCTTCTTTCACAACAAACATGGTGAGCAGCTCAGGTCTCCCGACTTTGTTTTTTTCTTACTCTACAACAATATGCCGCATCTGAGACGATTTGTTATGTCAGTTGTAAGTATGTTTAATCATGTAGTTGAAGCAAACCTCTCTTTTGTCTGACAGGGTTTTCACAGAGAAGGATGGGAGTTTTTGGCTCCCGTATTTTCCACCGACAATACCACAGTCCTCTAAGGGAAGCTTGCGCAGAGCTACAATCCTTGCCTGGTGAGAGACTAACTTTGGATTGATTGCTGTGTGTAATACATGCTGTAAAAGTAACGTTTAATGTTTTCCGGCTTTCCCAATGTGTCTCTGTTTTAAGTATGGGTCCAGAATCGGGGCTTCAAGACTCTTCAATCAAAGACCAGACGAACAGAGTCTAGTTACGACGGTCCGGTGGAGTCGGAGGCCTACACGCCATCCTTCATGAAGGTCGGCAAAACTATTAAAAGGAACTCTGTGTTACCAAAATAATTTGTGGGGACGGGGGGGAATTATGAAGTGAGAAGGGGCTGAGTTTTGACCAACCGACTGTGTTTCCCCTCACAGGGATTTCTTCAGAGGGAAAAGTTCCCAGAAGCACAATCACTGGACGAACTTACAAAACAAAAGAACGTTCCTGTTAACCAGCAGGAAGCTTTCAAGACTGGTTTCACCGAGGGGTTCATGAGGTCTCAGGCCTTCACTCAGAGAACACAAGGCATGTCGCCAACGGGCACGAAACGGAAGCGTCTATAATGAAAAGATTCCCTGGTGGTCAGTGTAACAGTAGGCCAGGGTTGACATAAGCAACTAATATTTGTCTGTGCTCTTGCTCTACAGACTCTCTGAGGAGAACCAGGTTGATTCTGTTGGTCCTTCTACTTGTTGGTATTTATGGATTATCAAGATCCCCGTTTTTGTCGGGTAAAGGCTCGTTTTCTGATGCTGGTTTGTTTCAGTTTTTACTCTCTTCAATGCTTGTTGCCAATTTAATGTGTACCTTTTTAAGGTAATGCCTTGCATTTAACAATAACCAATAAGACACGATGCCTTTCACTCGAGTTTCCCTCGACATGCACCGCTCTGTAGTAATCCTTGAATATCTTCATCCTCTATGTCTATTTTCAATACCAGTGTGGAGTATTTCTGGTGTAATGTTACTAAGTCGGTTGTATTTGGGATTTCACAGTGAGGTTCCGCACCACATCTGGTCTTGACTCCGCAGTCGACCCCGTCCTGGTGAAGAATGTGACATTCGAGAATGTCAAAGGCGTCGAGGAGGCAAAGAATGAATTGCAAGAAGTTGTTGACTTTCTCAAGAACCCCCAGAAATTTACTGTTCTGGGTGGAAAACTGCCAAAAGGTATTTTATGTTTCCTCCACACGTCTCATGTTTTCATTGTGCAGGAAGTTAACGCACAAATGTTGCATTTAGTCCTGTCCATGTTTAAACATGCTGTTATTTTATACTAATTTGTTGCCCCTGCTATGGCCTCAGGGATCCTCCTGGTTGGTCCACCAGGAACAGGAAAGACCCTGTTGGCCCGGGCCGTGGCTGGAGAGGCCGACGTGCCTTTCTACTACGCCTCCGGATCGGAGTTTGATGAGATGTTTGTGGGCGTCGGTGCGAGTCGAATCAGGAACCTCTTCAGTAAGTTTGCTGAATGTGAGAAAATGAAAGGCACCAGTTCAGGCTGAACCGAAGCAACTACAATCTCTTGTCTGTTTCTTTTCCTGGTTTGCAGAAGAGGCCAAAGCCAACGCTCCCTGTGTCATCTTCATTGACGAGTTGGACAGCGTCGGTGGAAAGAGAATAGAGTCTCCCATGCATCCCTATTCTAGACAAACCATCAACCAGCTGCTGGCTGAAATGGATGGGTCAGTTTTCTGCCTTTTCTTTAAACTGCAGAGTGTGAAAAATAAACAAATCACTTGTAACACTCAATGTTTTGCTATTTAACAGATTCAAACCAAATGAAGGTGTCATCGTTATTGGCGCTACAAACTTCGCGGAGGCTCTGGATAGGTATTTATTTATTCCACATACGTTTACCTAAGTTTGGATTTCAGTAGAAGAATCTGTTTGAAATCAGGTAAATCCAGTTCATGTCACTCTGTGACCTTTACCCTCTGACAGATGCTGCAGGCTGGTTTTAGCCTTTGTGTTATTGTCTTGGTTCCTCTGTTCTGTCTGACTGGAATCTTTTTATGCACATTTACATTTAACCATGGTGTATGAAAAAATCCTTCATACTCTTCCAAACTCATTGTGACATGAAATAATTGAAGCAGTAAAGTCTTATTTATCACAAATGAAGAGTCAGTACCTTGAATCTTAATACTGCTTTGCTGCTACTTTGAAGCGCTCTGGTGAGGCCAGGAAGGTTCGACATGCAGGTCACTGTCCCTCGCCCCGATGTGAAAGGACGCACTGAAATTCTCAAGCTGTACCTCTCCAAGATCAAGATGGACCCTGGTAGGTCTCCGACATGTCAATTCAAACCGCTTTAAAGCGTTCAGAGCTGTGAACCTGAAAAGGAAAGCCTTTTGTTTGACTTTTCTGAAAAGGACAGCATTGTCCCCTGAACACTGGACTGTTGTTACCCTTTTACAGCCGTGGATGCGTCGGTTATTGCCCGGGGCACAGTGGGCTTCACCGGGGCCGAGCTGGAGAACCTGGTCAACCAGGCCGCCCTGAAGGCCGCCATGGACGAGAAGGAGATGGTCTCGATGAAGGACCTGGAGTTCGCAAAGGACAAGATCATCATGGGTGAATGCACGGCGGGTTTAGATCTGCTCTGCATCTCGACAGGACAACAATGTCAAGACAAAAGGTGGGAACTTTTTTTTAAATCACTGTTATTCTGGTCCTTGTGATACCAGGCCCCGAGAGGAAGAGCGTTGAAATCGACAAGAAGAATAAGACCATCACGGCCTACCATGAGTCCGGCCACGCCATTGTTGCCTACTACACCAAAGATGCAATGCCCATCAATAAGGCCACCATCATGCCCAGAGGCCCATCTCTTGGCCATGTGAGCTGTTGTTACTTCTCTCGCTCTCTACCAGTAACGTTTGTCATTTATTTTTGCTGTTGAAGCTCAACCTCCAGCTGATGCGTTATGTCCCGGTCACCGTCCTCCAGGTGTCCCTGCTCCCGGAGAATGACCGCTGGAGTGAGACGAGAGCCCAGCTGCTGGCCCAGATGGATGTCAACATGGGCGGCAGAGTGGCCGAGGAGCTCATCTTTGGAGACGAGTACATCACCACTGGTGCGTGAAGACCATAGTCCTTCAGTCCTGTTTAAAAAAATACTCCAGCTGCTTTGTTGTGTAACATTATGACACATGTCCGATAATAGTTTGGGATGTATTCTCCTTTTTTAGGAGCCTCCAGTGACTTCGATGGAGCCACCAAAATAGCAAAGATGATGGTAACCAGGTTCGGCATGAGTGACAAGGTAGCTTTTTAATTTATACAGGCAGTGAGTGAACTTCCAACGACACGGATAACATTAAACGGTGCTTTTGGTTTACAGTTCAATTAAATGTTTGCACAAATCCACTTGCAAATGGACGTCTAAATGTTTCATGCGTCTCTCCATCAGACCAGGACACTGATGTTCTGTTCAGTCGCAATCTGCAGTGCTCTGTCATTAGAATAACATATAATTAGGTCTAAGACCTGGGAAGAAAACCCAGCTTATAATGATCACTCCAAGTGACGCATGCCTGAGAAGGTCTGTTGTTCCTTCAACACAAAGGATGTAATTTGGGTTTTGTTGCAGCTTGGTGTGATGACCTACGGCGATGTGACCAAGCAGAGCCCCGAGACACAAGCCATCATCGAACAGGAAATCCGGGTGCTGCTGAATGCAAGTGTTCCCGCGGCGCTCGCAGATGGACTTTTGATTCAATTTGAAGATAGTCATCTCCTCCCTTTTAATCCATTTCTTATTCACCAATCTCCCTCTCTCCCGGTCCAGGACTCGTACGAACGTGCTAGAAACATCCTGAAGACCTACAGCAAGGAGCACAAGAAGCTGGCGGACGCCCTGCTGGCACATGAAACTCTGGATGCCAAAGAGATCCAGATGGTGCTGGAGGGCAAATCCCTGGACCAGCAGATGATTCAGTAGAGATTTTAGACTCTTGTATCATGTAAATATGAAGCTGTGCAACTTCACACAGGCCCTCTGGGAGCCCTGGTATTATGTCATTTGTTTGACAATGAAGTTTCACTTCACTTTTTTTCTTTTTCATCTTTTTATTTCTTGTAGAGAGCATCTTTGGTTTCACATAGATTTTTAAAGCACCCAGTGTAACGGCATGGACGTAAATGTTCTACTATGGTAGGATGTTTGAGGTGTCCTTCACTGTGTAGCAGTTGTTTTATGCATCACTCATGTTTGATCTTAAATAAGGTTCTCAGGCAAATGCTTTTGACAAAGATCATGTTTAGTGGAGATGAATAATTTCATGTACGTCTACGTCTCATTTAAAGTTTGTACGGAGTGGTGACCGCCGTAGGACGTTAAAGTACCTGCATCTAGAAGCGACGGGTGATGCCGCTGTTCACATTACGTTTCTCTCTTAGATGCAACTCAAAGACGTCAGTCTATCTATTTGTTCTTATTTATTTAAGTGCCCAAAGGTGTTTTTTTTTCTTTTTCTCAAATTAGCGATAGGCCCTCGTGCCCTATTTTAAGCTAACATGTAGCGGATAGATTTTGGGAAATGTATATAAATATATACACGCTATGTATGTGTGTAAAAAGATTGACTTTGTGCTTCACTTTGTTCCTTTTTGGAGCTCAAATAAAGGTTACCTTTCCTTGCGGATGTGTTCGGTACATGACAAGTGATACTTTAGCTTGAGGTCAGTCATTTTAGCAACTTGAGATTGATTAAATAACTGTAGCTCGTGTGGCTAATGTGTTAGCAGATCCAAATGGGGAAACAGTCACATTCATTTAGGGAATATCTGGGGCTCTACTGCTAAATGCTTCACTGTTTTCATCAGCTTGGGCTTTTTGTCCACTGCAGGCTGCTACTGCTGGAAATAGAAAGATTGGTGACCGCCGTGAGACTCAATTAGAAAATGTTGATGGTGTTAAAACCACAAGCAGACAAACTGTGAAGCAGAAGGGAAGTCTGTTCCTCATTCACTGACACCTTTCACTCAGTTGGCAGTTTCTTTTTTACCAGCTGACAATTTCGGACCCCTTCTTGGTTCCATGCTAAACCAGAGGATGTTTCCCCATAATGACAAGAGATGTCTGGATCTCAATCTCTCACCACTCTGGTCCAATCAATTGGATTCACCAGTTTTGCAATAACAAACGCATTGTGTTATTACTTTGAGAAAAAATTGGATGATAGAAGTAATTCATTTGAGCGACATAACAAAATGTGGAGGTTTGAATATTTTCTGACTTCACACCAAGATATAAACTAGACTGACTTTAAATTTGAGTCCTGCCACTGTCAAGATAGATTGATTTATACGCATTTATCTATCAGATTCCTCCCAGGAGTTTATTTTTAAGCAAAAACACCTGATCAATGCAGTCTTGTCCCGCACACAAATGTCATCCTTCCCCAGATGATGTGACCACAGGTTCGCATGTAAATGAGCAGTTAGAGGAGCTTGTATCCTGCCATTGATAAGCAGACCTTGTGGAAATAAGAACAAACGGGGATTCACCGGTGCCTTCCAATAATCTCCAGTTTGTGTTACTGCGTTTAGTTCCACATGAAGCCGACTGAGAAACAAGGCAGAGCATTGTTGTGTCCTTGTGTCCCTTCTCATGGCACAGTGGTTCAAAAGGAGGTGGGAGGTAGAGAAGCTCTACATTTGGCCAAAGAAAGCAACCAGGACTGAACTTTAGGCTTCACTATGGAGCGGCAGGACTTTTTTGGGAGGCTTTTAGAATAAAGCAACGATGGAGGACGCAGACGATGACATAGCCGTTATCGGGATTGGATGCAACTTCCCCGGAGGTATACATTATGCATTTTAAAATGGCTCTGATTAAATGTTGTTTTTTTCCAGAGGAGGAACTACAGGTGTTGTGCTCTGTTTTATTTTAGGTGAAGGGTTGGACAACTTCTGGAGGGTCTTGTTGGAGGGAAAGAACTGTGTCGTAGATATTCCACCTGAGAGGTTTGACACCACATTTTGGTACGATGCCGATGGTTGCAAACCAGGAAAGACGCAAACAACCAAAGCAGCTCTCATAGAAGGGTAAGGATCATTTTTTTAAGATTAAATTTTTTATCTTTCCGTTGGTGCTTTTTTTAATTTATTTATTTATTTATTTTTTTTTTTATATTTCAGCTTCAATGAATTTGATCACAAGTTTTTCGGCATTACTGAAGCAGAGGCTGAATTCATGGACCCTCAGCAGAAACTCCTCCTGCAGTGCACATACAGGACATTAGAAGATGCAGGAATGTCCATGGAGATCATCAGCGGAAGCAGAACTGGAGTTTACATGGGTGACCAATTGATTTGACTTTACAATTTTTGACAACAGGAATGTTAAATAACAAATTTTAGGAAAAGTAAAATCCTTTTAATTAAAAAAAGTCACAGGTGGGTACGTTTGACCTGTTGATGGTTCTAAAACCAACAGAATATCACAATATCCATTCTGCTTTGATAATGCTGCAGGTCTTATGAACAGGGATTACGAGATTCTTCAGAGCGACAGTCCGTCAACCATATCCCACTACAATGGCACGGGGGCGGCCATGAGTGTGGCTGCCAATAGACTCTCCTTTACCTTCAACCTCACTGGCCCTTCTCTTGCTATTGACACGGCCTGTTCTTCCTCTTTGGTGGCTCTGCATTTAGCCTGCCAGGCTATAAAACACGGTATTTAGTTTCCTTTCCCCAGCCAAATGCCATACCTGAGGGCAATCCACAATGACGTTGTTTGAATTTAATTTCCCTTTCTCTTTAAACTAGGAGACTGTGGGATGGCTCTTTGTGGAGGCGTCAGCTGCATCATTGAGCCGAGAGTGTTCGTTGCTCTCAGCAAGGCGAAGATGATCTCACCTGAAGGAACCAGCAAACCTTTCTCCAGCAGAGCGGATGGCTACGGTAGAGGAGAGGGCTGCGGGGTCGTCCTCCTCAAGCCTCTGAAAACTGTAAGCAAGTATTGCGTTGAGTTGATTATATGGCGTCATCAAATTGGATTGTCTGCTAATATGCGTGTGACCTTCTCTACAAAGGCGATGAAAGACTGCAACAAAATTTGGGGTATCATCAGCAAAACAGCGGTCAACCAAGACGGGCACTCGGTCACTCCGATCACCAAACCCTCCGCCACCCAGCAAGAGGAACTCCTGCGTCGGGTCTACTCGGAGTCGGACGTGGCAAACGTCTGGTACATAGAGGCGCATGGCACCGGCACTCCAGTCGGAGATCCAACGGAGGCGGTAAGCATTTCAAACGCCATCGCTAAAGCCAGACCCCCTGGTGCGGAGACCCTGCGGATCGGCTCCGTGAAGGGCAACATCGGACACACGGAGTCGGCCGCCGGAGTGGCCGGGCTCATCAAGGTTCTGCTGATGATGAAGCACGAGACCATCGTCCCCTCGGTTTTCTACTCGGAAGACAATGCCAGTGTAGACGTGAAGGCTTTGAGTATAAGTATTCCGGTTAAAGCCGCAAGATGGGAAACGGCGGGGTCGCTGGGGAGGCTCGCCGGGGTCAACAGCTTTGGTTTTGGAGGCACAAATGCACATGTGATTGTAAGAGAGTACATAAAGACTACTGTGCCCACTCAGATCCCCAAAAGCTGTCCAAAACTCTTTGTGATATCTGCAGCCTGTGCGGAATCGCTGATCCTGTCCATCACCGACACCCTCCAGAGGCTTTGCCGTAATCAATTAGTCGATCTACAGGCACTTTCATACACTTCAGCATGTGGAAGGAGTCATTCCAGACACAAATACCGGAAGGCCTTTCCAACATCTTCCCTCCCAGATTTAGAACAACAGCTGACATCTGCGTTGAAGACAAATGCCGATTCTGTCATGTCTGACATCCAGGTGGTGTTTGTGTTTTGTGGGAATGGGGTTGCTTACAGGGGCATGTGCAAGTGCCTCCTGAGAGAAAATACAATTTTCAGAGACACGGTCACCGCCGTTGAGAATCTCTTTCAAAGCCATAAAAGCGTCAGCATCAGCCAATGGATTGCTGGTGAATTCGATCGTGACGTTCTCAATCAGCCAGATGTTGTCCAGCCTCTTCTTTTTGCCATTCAGGTGGGCATCGCCGCTCTCCTAAAGAACTGGGGCGTCAAACCTGACGCCGTGATCGGGCACTCCGTCGGTGAGGTTGCTGCCGCTCACTGTTCTGGACTGTTGTCTCTCGAGGACGCCGTGAAAGTGGTGCACCACCGCAGTACCCTTCAGAGCGAGGTCACCGGAGGGAAAATGCTCGTTGTCGGTAATTGGGCTGTTGAAAACGTGTTAAAAATCCTTCCAGAGTTTTCTGGGAAAATTTGTGTTGCTGCTTTCAACAGCCCCCGGTCCTGCACCCTGTCAGGGGAGGCAGCTGCTGTGGACACCCTTCATCGGAGGTTGAAGATGTTGACGGAAGAAAGTCTCTTCCTCCACGAGTTGGATGTGCCGGCAGCATACCACAGCCATATGATGGATCCTATCCTAGAGGACATTGAGAAAATTATCGGGCCCTTGGGTGTCAACAACGACCAAGAGTGCAAACTCTTTTCAACGGTGACAGGAGGCAGGTGTTCTGATGGTGACTTCAGAACAGGAAGCTATTGGGCTAGGAACATTCGAGAACCTGTCTTATTTGAGCAAACACTGCGCGCTGCCACCAGGGACATGCACTCAAGGGCAAATGTAGTATTTGTAGAGATTGGACCTCGTAGGGCTCTGCAAAGAAGCATTCATGAAACTTTGGGGGAAAACGCCACCGTCCTTTCCTCCGTCCAGCCAGAGAAAGATTCCGACACAATCTTGTCTACTGTGGGTAAATTGTTTGAGATGGGCGTCAGTGTGGACTGGCATCAGCTCTACAGGGGTTGTGAGACATTGCCCACAGCACTTCCAGTCTATCAGTTCATCAACACGAAAAAAGTGTTGAATTTCAACGCTTTGAGAAAAGGTGAAAACTCATCTGCGCTCCGTCCACGTTCCCTGATATCCCGAACAAAGCCGGATAACAAAGAGTACGTGTGCAACCTCTCCTTGGACACCGCCCCATATCTGTGGGAGCATAAAAACGGCGGCGTTTCCATTGTGCCGGGCGCGTTCTATGTTGAGCTAGCTTATGCCTCCGTGATGGCAAGTTCAAGGCCCAAGAAACCGGTTTCTCAGCTCCGGCTGAGTCTGAGGTTTGAGAGTCTGTTTACACTTAACTCAAACCTTCACCAGTTGAAAGTGACACTGGATCATGCAGAGAATGGAGCTTCATTTAAAATACATTCTTCTGCTGCGACACACACCTCCGGCACATGCGCGTTTACAGATGGCCAACTGCTGTTGGAGGAACCAACTATCTGTCTCGACATGATCTACCAAAGGTGCAAATTGGTTATGAAGAGAAAGGAGATTTATTCAATTCTTACTGTGGTGGGATTTGAATATGGCGCTGTCTTCAAACAGCTTGATGAAGTGCATTTCGGAGATGAATTCAAGGAAGCTGTGACGGCAATCAAGGCACCCGATGAACTTGTGCAACACCTTCATGAGTATTTTATCCACCCTGTGTTATTGGACTATTTCTTGCAAATGACTGCCGTTGTAGCTATTGGCCGGCTAACAGCAAAGCAGGGATTCCCCTCAGCCATTGGTGGAATTGCCATATCAGGACCATTGCAAGAGAAAATGGTCATGTACTTGCGAGCCACTCAACAAACCCCTGACTTCCTGGATGTGTGTGGTAGCATTTCCACCCCAGCGGGCCATGTACTGGTGGAGCTTACGGGTGTGAGGATCTCGTTTTTGGGCGATCGCTCAAATGCTCTTCAGTCACGGTTCTTCCATAATGAAATAACTCCAATTCCCGAAATTGGAGACTTGCAAAATCGCAAAATAAAAGCAATAGTCTTTGAAGACAAACTTGGCATAGCTGAAAGGCTTAGGCCATACCTACACGCAGAGTCGGCTCTTGTGGAGAGCAGAGAGCATTGGATGGCAGACCAAATCCGTGATTTATTGCTCGGGCTACTTACCAGCGCTGATATAGAAAACATTCTCTTCATCTGGGGTGCAGAGGACCTCAGTCACTTGTCGTCTGAGAAGATACTTGACTGCTCGGCGAGTTGCTGCGAGCTGTTTCGCCAGATTGTTTTAGCCTCGAAGGAGAGCGAACGCTGCTGCACCGTCCGCGTCATTACCTACCGATCGACGGAAGCGCTCGTGGACCGCGTCAGTCCGGGCCTCGTCCTGTCTGGTATGACGAGGGCTTGTTCGGCGGAGATGCCGGATGTCTCCTTTCAACTGATTGACCTTGCCTCCGCGACCAGCGAAGACGTCGAAATGCTGGTTTGCGTGATAAACACCTGCAAAGAGCGAGAGGTCACGATCAGCAAAGGCCAAGCGTCAACAACCAGGATAGAGCGGACGACGCCCGCGGGGGGCGGGGCTTCGCGTGAAGGCGGCACGCACTCAGCGCGCGAGAGCGACTTTATTCTGCAGACAGCTGATCCATACAGAGCGGCTCGCTTGTCGGCCATCCCCCAAGACACCAATGCAGCTGTTGTCCAAGAGAACTCAGTTGAGATTCAGCTGACCAACGTGTGCGTGCATTCGTCTGATTACTTTCCCGTCACCACGTCGCATTGGAACTTTGGAAAGACGCTGTATTGGAACAAGCACGCACCACAAAACCACAGCCTTCTCGCTTTAGATTTTAGCGGCGTTGTAACGGCTGTCGGGAAACATGTTCACAATCTAAGAGCGGGAGATTGTGTCGCTTCGTGTTATCCAGTCGCCGCCACGGCAAAGATTAGGATTCCCGAAAAGGTGTGCTTCAACACAGAAAGACTCCCATTTCTGAAAGACGCCCCATGTGTGTCCTACTTCGTACTTGCATGGGAGATCCTGCAGAAAATCCTTTATAAGGTAAAACCGCAGCACAGGAAGCTGACCATCATCTCCTCCAACTCGGCGTCGACTCTGGTGAAAGTTTTGGCCCTGTCGGCAAACCGGTCCGGCTGGAATGTTTCCTCTCGGTCACATTCCAGAGGAGAAGCGCTTTGTTTGGATCAGTCGCATGCATTTGTTCTTCTTTCCCTGTGCGATGGCTCTTGGGACGAGATGCATGAGAACGGAAGTCTCGACAGACATGTCATTTTTGTGAATGGCGGTCACATGTCACATGTCAGCATGTTCGCACTGGAGCGTGGACACATCCATGTCCATAGACTCAATGTCGCTGATGTTCTCCAGAGAGCCAGTCTGGAAATGCACAACAGGGAGATCTCTAATTGGCTGTTGTCATTAGGGTTTGATACAGTATCTCTACCTTTGAAAAGAGAGACCTTTTCATCACCGGGCGTAGAAGAGTCCTACTTCACAAAGAATACGGTGCAGCAAGTTGTTCTAAATGATGGAGAACCTGACTGTCAAGCGTCAGACATCCCTTTGCTCACAGGGTCTGGCCAACTATTTAAACAAAGTTGTGTTTACATTGTCACCGGAGGGCTCTCTGGTTTGGGATTTGAGACGGTAAAGTTCATTACCCACAACGGGGGAGGTTGTATTGCAACTCTGTCCAGAAGTAGTCTGACCGACGAGATGCGGTTTGAAATGGAACTCCTCCAGAGAAGGCACGGGGTGACCATCGTGAACGTCAAATGTGACGTTTCTGTGTGGACGCAGGTGGCGGACGCCTTCTCCAACATCAAACAAAGGTTCCCTTCTTGTCCAATCCGAGGAGTGTTTCACAGTGCTGCAGTGTTACACGATGCGTTGATCGAAAACCTCGACGAGCCCCTCTTCCGAAAGGTGCTGCGGCCTAAAGTGAGTGGGGCTTTGAACCTTCACCGAGCAACGCTGGCCAACCAACTGGATTTCTTCGTGTGCTACTCCTCCATCTCTTCGTTCATCGGCAACGCCTCCCAATGCAACTACGCCGCCGCCAATTCTTTCCTCGACACGTTCTGTCATTACAGGAGACACCTTGGACTCGCCGGTCAGTCCATCAACTGGGGCCCTCTGAACCTCGGGCTCCTGTTGAACAAAGACCATTTCCAACGGTTCCTGGAGACAAAAGGAATGATGACAATGGATGTGTGCGACGTCCGGGAGGCCCTTAAGCTGTGTCTTTGGATGAACAGACCGCAACAAGTCATCTGCAAGTTCAACTTCAAAAATCTCCACGTTCATGTCCTGTCACAGAACGTGTCCCTCAGAGAGCGTCTGTCGCCGCTGGTGGAGGCGGAACTAAAAGAGGAACTAAGCGATCAGCGCAGGGTCCGTTTGTCTTCCGCGTTTGACAGCGTGAGAGCGATTGTCAGTGACATCAGCAACGTTGGCGTGGACGAGCTGGGCAAGGACATGGCTCTGTGTGCATTGGGCATCGACTCCATGTTGGCCATGACTCTGCAGAATAAGATTTTCCAAGAGACGGGTGTCAACGTAGCTTTGGTTAGAATACTGGACCCCAACTGCACAGTCTCCACTCTGGAAGCTCTCGTAAAGAATAATGGATCATTTCAATGAGCTGCATCAAAAAATACTTTGGATTAACAAGTGAGAAATGACAAATGCTTTGATGTAATTTTTGTATTGCCATGGAGACTGTAATGATGTTTTATCCAGTCAGTGGAAATAATTGTTTGTTTGTATTACTACCCTATTACAATATCTTCTGGTTAGTAATGTATGTATATGTATGTTGCTGAAAGGTTTTCTCTGAAAGATCTGTAAAATAAATCCAACCATTGATTGGGTTACCAAAAGACGAGTTATTTATTTATAACATATTTTGCATTTGTGATTAGTGGCAATGATTTTTGGAAATGTGGATGAACAAAATGAACCTTCATGATTAAATGTGAAGTGTTATTGAATTAAATTTTTTAAGAACATAGATAACTTGATAACTTGTTTTATTAGAGGCAACAAAAAAAACAATAACATTTGATGTTATCAGATTTACTTCAGTGATGGTCAAACAATTTTTATTTATTGTCAAATCTGCTTAGTTACAACATCAAATATCTCTTCCTCAGAATAGTGATAATCATACTTTCTAGATCAATAGATTTTCAAACTAAGCCATAAACACATAATAAAATCATGTTCATTTGCATGTAGTCTTTGTCTCCACAAGTTCAATCAGCAAAAGACTCCGTAATCACACATCAAAGATTTCTGAGAGATACCATAATGCCATAAAATGATGTTTTGTTCCATCATAAAGCTGATGATCATAATGAATGATCTAGCAGTGACAACTGACCATTACCTGTCAGAAGTGAGTGGAAGTAAAACTGGCAGTGAGTTGACATTGGACAAGCACGTTATTATAAATTAAAAACAAGCTTTAAAGATAAATTAATAATATATTAGTAAAATAAATGCACAAAAATTATTATTTTCAGTTTTATGTTCATGTAATAAGTATTTTACAATAAAGAATCAATAAAATGGATGGAAAAAATAATAAATTTTTCTAACAATGTAAAAACATTACAAACATTACCAACTACAATGACAAAATAAACAACCAAAAACAACAACCAAAAATGTACCATACAAGACAACAAAATAAACAAAATACATGATGAATATTGAAAATTCAATAACTGTGGATTGTGTGTATTGACTGTTTGATTTCCGTATTTTACAACCTGGTGAAAGCAGCAGCGACACCCTCAGCAGGAAGAGGCTCCCGCTCATCACTTTCACCCTCACCTTTCTCGCTAAGTGTCAACACCACTGTCAACAGCGTGGCATCGGGATCCAACAGTTTCACCAAAGGCACATTGACGCCCCTCTCCTGAAAGATACGATTCTGCAGCGTCATGGCCTGCATGGAGTCGATGCCTAAAGATGACAGAGGCGACTCATCTTTCAGCTCACTCCTATCGACGCCGATGGTCTCGCAAAGCAGCGAGACGACGTAATCTCTGGGCGAGACCGATTCCGATTCCTTGGCCTGAGAGTCTTGCTCCTTGGACTTTTGGAACGCCTCGTCCACCAACGCGGACAGACGATTGGTCAGGGCCGTGTTTTGGGACAGGATGTTGTACCGGATGTTTCTGAAGTGAAACCTGCAGACGGCCTGTTGGGGTCGATTGAGCACGAGGCACTGCTCCAGGCTTTTATGAATCTCGGCCACGTCCAGCACCATCATGCCCTTCGCCTCCAGAAAGCGCTGGAAGTGTTCCTTGTTCAAGAGGAGGCCGAGGTTCAGAGCCCCCCAGTTGATGGACTGCCCCGGCAGCCCGAGCTTGCGGCGGTACTGACAGAACATGTCGAGGAACGCGTTGGCCGCCGCGTAGTTTGTCTGCGACGCGTTTCCCAGGAAAGCCGAGATGGAAGAGTAGCACACAAAGTAATCCAGCTGACAACGCTGGGTCGCGTGGTGCAAATTCAGCGCCCCGTTCACTTTGGGTTTTAGAACCTTCTCGTAGAGGGATCTGTCGAGGGTCTCGATCAGGCCGTCGTGCAGGACAACCGCGCTGTGAAACACCCCTCGGATCGGACAGCCGGGGAATTTCCGGCCAATGGCGCCAACAACGCTGCGCACGCTCTGGGACACGGACACGTCGCACTCCATGGCGGCGATGCAGTTTCCACACTGTGTTTCCACGTTGCGGATCTCCAGATGCACCTCTGGTGTTGGCTTGCTCCTGGAGAGTACGACGACGTACTCCCCCCCTCTTTGAGAGATGAACTTGACGGTCTCAAAGCCCAGACCAGAAAGCCCCCCGGCCACTATGTACACGGCTCCCTTTCGGAAAAGCTGTTTTTTCGTTGGTAAAAACGGAATGTGCGACATTTTGTGGTCAACGTCATTCTCCAGCGCCACAACGGCCAGCTTCTTCGAGTTGAAGTAGGACTTTGGCGTCTCTGAACTAAGACTCTCAATGCTTTCACTGTTCGCATTTTGAAATGTGAAGTTCTCGAGAGCAAATTTCCTGCTCAAGTTCAAGGATTTCAGCCAGCGATAGATGTGTGGCCTCCGTGCAATCAGGGATCCCTTTTTAAAAATGACTGTCGTTTTAATTATCTGCACATGAGCACTTTCCTTCGCACTTTGGAACACATCCGTCGCGAGCAAACACTGCATCTGAGACTCACAGATGAAGACAACGTCCGTGACGCCTGGGAAGTCACACATTTGCGAAATTAGAGACTCATCAAATGGAGGCAGGACGACAAACACGTCCGTTTGTCCTGCATCCACAAACGAGCCGCTCCGCTGCGCGCCGACGTTCACATTCCGGCCAGACTTGGAAAAAGTGAGTTCCAGGACTTTCATCAGAGCCGAATCTGGCTCTGATGATATGATTCCTAGATTGTGTTTGGCTCTGGGCAACGCTCTGTGCAGGATCTCCCATGCCAGCACAAAGTAGGAAACACAGGGTGTTCTTTGAAGGAATGGGAACCGCTTGGTGCTGTAGCACACATCCTGTGGGACTCTTAACTTGCTGGTTGCGACCATGGGGTAACAGGAAGCAACACGGTCTCCTACTTTGAATTTCCTGACATCTTTCCCCACAGCCGTAACGGTACCGCCGAAATCGAGAGCCAGCAGCTTGTGTTTCTGTGATGAGTGCTTGTTCCAGTACAGTGTCTGTCCGAATTTCAGATGTGAAGCGCTGACGGGGTAGTAGTCAGATGAGTGAACGCATATCTTGTTGGGCAGAATTTCCACTGACGTATCCGCGATCGGCTGGGCCTCCTCCTCCAGGAGAATGGCACTCAGCTGAGTCATTTGATGCGCTTCCGCTGTCTGAAGGACGCAGGGCTCAGGCGTGCTTGTGGCGAAATGGCCTTCCGAGCCGTCAACGATCTTAAGCGGAGTGCGGGCAATGGAAGGTTTCAGAATCCGCCCGTCCTTCACAACCAACTCTGGGTAGTCGCCGCAACGATGTGATCTTAGGACCTCGGCCAGAGCAGCAATGTCCTTCGCAGAAATAGTATGCAGATCAATCAGCTGAAACAAAAGATCTGGTATCTCTGCAGCAAACGATCTCGTCATGCCAGCGAGAGCAAAACCTGGACTTATGTGGTCTACTGTGATGTCAGAGGAGCAGTAGGTGACCGCTCGGATGGAGTTTGGGAAGCAAATTCGCTTCAGCTCAAGGACGATTTGGCGAAATGTCTCGCAGCAGCTCGCACAGATCTGCAGGACATCCTCAGCGGCCAGTGACGTGAGGTCTTCCTTTCCCCAAAGAAACAAAACCTCGTCAAAGTTCTTCTCAATAGCCGTTATTTTGAGATTCGCCAAAAGAGAAGGAAACCCATGGCTCAAGATATCTTTTGCATTCGTGAAGGAAACAAAGCTAGACCGTGAGTCCAAAAATGGCTGCAGGGCATTGGAGATCCCTATATGGTCACAGAAGACCAAGGCCCTGGGAGGAGCAGCAGATGTGAGGCCTTCAGGGATAACACTGAAGGAATTATGGTAAAAATACTCCTCGACCACATGAGAGCGACTGCCAAGGTACTTGATTATCACCTGCTTAGCCTCAACAAGCACTCTTCCTTCTTTATCCGCGAAGCAGCCGCAAACCTCAAAGTGGTCCACACCAACATCCATTGCTCTCAGGTAGACAATCATTTCCTCCTGCAAGGGCTCAAACACAGTCAAACTTCCTATTTTGGCCGGAAATCCCGGTCTGCCGGCAAAAATGTGCTCTACTGTAACTGGGAGAAGCTGCATGAGAAAATCCAGCACAACAGGGTGAATGCAGTAGTCATGGAGCTGAGGCTGCAGCTCGTCTGGAACTGTGACCTTGGCAAAAGCCTCCTTGAGATCTTCTCCATAGTGCACATCTCCCTTGTTCCTGAAGACGTCTCCATACTGGAAGCCTCCTTGAGAGAGATACCCGTAGAAGTCCTTCCAGCTCACTACAGACGTACATCTTTTGTAGATGGAGCTCAGTGAAATGCGCCGCTCCTCAATCGGCCTCTCTTTCTTCGAAACCACTGTTCCTGAGGCGTACACCCCAGACGGGGAGAGGACCTTGAACATGGTTTCCTTCTCCGTTCGTTCCAGTTGCACCCTCATTTTGGGCGAACTCTGGCTTAGAACAAATGGACTGTGGAAAGCGACGCCGACCTGCAGTGAGCTGAGCGGTACTCTTGGTTTAGCACTGGCCATGAATGCAGCTAACCCCAGCTCGGCGTAGAAGGCGCCGGGGACGATGGGTACGCCGTTGTGCTTGTGCTCTTTCAGATAGAAAGACGAGTCGGACAGCAGGTCGCAGCCGAAGACGTTGCTTTCACTTCCCGTCCGACAGAGCACAGGATGATCGCTCGCTGTGTTTTTTTGCGCCGCTCCAATGATGACATCTCTGTCGGAGCGATCAAACTGGTACTTGGGGATCGGCAGAGTCGCCGTCTCATGTCCTTTGTAGAAGGTATTCCAATTTACATGCACACCCAGTTCAAACAGCTTCGGCACGACGGCCTTCATGGTTTCGTGATCTTTCTGTGGCTGCACCGAGGCGAGGACGTCTGTGTCATTACCCAGAGTCTCCATGATGTTTCTCTGCAGCGCCCTGCGCGGCCCTATCTCCACAAACACCGTGCTCTTCTTGTCTCTGGTTGCCGACTTCACCGCTTGCTCGAAAGCTACTGGCTCACGGACGTTTCTAGCCCAGTATCCCCCCGTGCAGAAATCTCCCTGCTGGGCTTCCTTTCCCGTCACTGTTGAAAACAACTCTGTGTGGAGATCATTCGCCTGCAGGGAGCCAATTGTCTCCTCAATCTCTGGCAGAATGGGGTCCATCATGTGGCTGTGGTAAGCGCAAGGCACGTCCAGTAAACGGAGGAACAGATTTTGACCGTTGGCCGAGGTGCTCAGCTCCTCGTAGATGTCCTCAATGGCGTCCGCGTCCCCCGCGAGGGTGCAGGACTGTGAGCTGTTGAACGCAGCGACGCAAATCCTACCAGAGTAACCAGGGAGAAGGGCGGTTACCTCTGACACGGCCATGTTGCTGATCACAAGCATCTTCCCCCCAGTGACCTTTCTCTGCAGGGTGCTGCGGAAATAGATGACTTTCACTGCATCGTCTAGAGACAGGAGGCCGGAACAGTGAGCGGCTGCCACCTCGCCGACAGAGTGTCCTAGCATGGCGTGGGGCTCGACCCCCCAGTGTCGGAGCAGGCTGCTAACGCCCACCTGCGCGGCAAAGAGGAGTGGTTGCACAACGTGCGGAGCGTTGAAGTCACCGCCCTCCAGCTCGCTCTCAAATGTGTCCAAGATGTCCACCGTGCTCAGCCTTAGGAAAAGCTCTGCAACCTCTCTGACCTTACCTCTGAAAACGGGCTCGTGTTTCAGGAGTTGTTTGCACATTCCGCGGTAGGTGACGCCGTTCCCGCAAAAGACGAACACCAACCTTGGGTCCGAGTAGGACGGGCGAACATTCTTCCCCGCGAGGTCACCTAGCTTCTCCTTGATGTCGACTACAGATGAAACAACAAAAGCCTTTCTGTATTTATGCTTTAGATGGCTTCTTCTACACGCCGATGTGTACAACAGAGAATCTAGATCAACTTGGCCATTTGTTTCCAGCTGTTTAACGGTGTCCTCCATCATCAGAGTCAGAGATTTGGGTGAATGTGCCGACATAACGAAATATCTCTCTCGTTTCCTTCCATTCTTTTGCTCAACGCGGGGCCGTTTGTACTGTTTGACAATGGCGTGTGCGTTTGTACCCCCAAACCCAAAGTTGTTAACTCCTGCAATTCTTTCACCCGAAGCTTCCCACTTCTCTGCTTCCATCGGAACTTTGATGTTCAGGCCTTGGGCGTCGACACTAGCGGACTCCTCAGAGTAGAACACTGAGGGGACGATGGTCTCGTGCTTCATCATCAGCAGAACCTTGATGAGCCCGGCCACTCCGGCGGCCGACTCCGTGTGTCCGATGTTGCCCTTCACGGAGCCGATCCGCAGGGTCTCCGCACCAGGGGGTCTGGCTTTAGCGATGGCGTTTGAAATGCTTCCCGCCTCCGTTGGATCTCCGACTGGAGTGCCGGTGCCATGCGCCTCTATGTACCGGACGTTTGCCACGTCCGACTCCGAGTAGACCCGACGCAGGAGTTCCTCTTGCTGGGTCGCGGAGGGTTTGGTGATCGGAGTGACCGAGTGCCCGTCTTGGTTGACCGCTGTTTTGCTGATGATACCCCAGATGTTGTCACGGTCGCGTACGGCCTGCGAAGCCAGAACAAGACTGAAATGAAACAACAGCGAGAATGTCTTCAACGGCGTAAAGTGTCGTCACCAAAATTCTGACCTTTTTCAGCGGCTTGAGGAGGACGACCCCGCAGCCCTCTCCTCTCCCGTAGCCATCCGCTCCGCTGGAGAAAGGTTTGCTGGTCCCGTCGGGGGAGATCATCTTGGCCTTGCTCAGAGCTACGAACACCCTCGGCTCTACGATGCAGTTGACTCCACCGCAAACCGCCATGTCACAATCATCTGATGAGATGAAAACAGGACTTCATGGTCTCCCATTTAGGAAAACACCCAAATGCACTTGCTCACACCGCACCCACCTTGCTTGATGGACTGACAGGCGAGGTGGAGCGCCACCAGGGACGACGAGCAGGCGCAGTCGATGGACAGCGACGGTCCGGTGAAGTTGAAGACGTAGGAGACCCTGTTTGCGGCGATGCTCATGGCGAGCCCCGTGCCCGTCCAGTGGTTGATGACGCTTGGGTGCACGTGTGCCGCGTTCGTCTCGTAATCTCTGTTCATCAGCCCTGCAATAGAATCAAGATAAACAATGGTAGGAATAGGGTGGACGCTGTAGATAAATCCGATGGAAATGCCGCAGTGAACTGGCAACAAGTACCAAAAAACACTCCTGTCCTGGTGCCGCTGGCCTCCTCCATCGGGATCCCAGCGTCCTCCAGCGCCCTGTAGACACACTGAAGCAGCTGTTTCTGTTGAGGGTCCATTTGTTCCACTTCGCTGTCACTGATGCCAAAGAACTTGTGGTCAAACTCATTGAACCTGAGAACATTCAAACAAAACATAGATTGTATTGTTTGAATAGATAGTAGAATAGATAATAAACTAAACACAGTGTGACAGGGATTTTACTGCTTTAAGGTGATGACTCAGTTTAAGTTAGTTTACAACACGATCTTCATTTTTATTATCTGTAAGACAAGTTACAGTGTTGTTTCATACTTCCGTCCTAATTGTAATATATACTTATTTACTAGTTTTATAGCATTTATTGAAGAGAAGATAAGCTCTATAAGCACAGTAAGCCCCTGTCTTATTGTAAAAGTCTCAGATAGAGGCCTGTACTATATATGTACACAACTGAGTTCACCACCATCACCAAACCTTAGAAAGAATTAGGAGAATATCAACTATTCCATTTTTTAGTTTATCCTAAAAATGTTTAGATGTCTCAATGAAAGGAAAGTTTAAGTAAAGATACTACGGACACACCTGTCTTCATTCCTCCCAAGAACAGAGTTAATTGACAGATAAATATGCGTGATAACGTTTGAAGAGCGTACCCATCAATCAGAGCAGCCTTGGCTGTGCGGGATTTACCCGCTTTGTTGTCGTCGGGGTCGTACCAGCCGGTTAAGTCAAACCTCTCTTTGGGAATTGGCACAGAACAATTTCTTCCTTCCAGCAGAACTTTCCAGAAATTGTCAAGCCCTTCTCCTGGTTGAACAAAAAAAAGAAAGAAGCATACATTCCCCCAGTATCTATTTTTAAATTATTTCACTGGTTTTGGTGAAACTTGTAACTTGAAATGAAAAAGACAATTAATTTACACCTGTTCTTTGGTTCCGGGGATTCATTTGAACGCTGATGGTTTTTAAAAGAATGTTTGTGACGAGTGAAAACATTTTGATTTAATTTATTTTAATCTAATTAACAAGTTTGTCTTTTAGAGTTCGAGGAGTGTCTTTACATACGTTATGCGAGAGGAAAACATCTTCAAAATGGTAAATTTACTGATAAAATATTAGAAACAAAATACAGAAGAAGAGGAAAGGAGTGAAAACTAAGATCCCAAACTGGACTCTCTTACCTCCTGGAAAATTGCACCCGATGCCGACCACAGCAATGCTGTCGTCCGCTTCCTCCATTCTGACCCGACGTCACTGAGAAAGCAAATAAAAAAATCTTTGATGCGGTCAAACTTCTTTCTTCCTACCAGGCAACATCACATCCATAAATAAAAGGTGTTCAGCTTTCTTCAAATTCATCAATTATCCCGTTGTGTCATGCACTGGTGCATCCTTACATCCATTTAGTTTGCCTGTCCCCCGGCTACAGTATCACTGCCGCCTGATTCTTATAGCCAGCTTCTTTTCTTTATTAAACATTAATGCTTTATTGTATCGGTGACCATGGGGATGAAGGACTCCGGTGCACACATTTATGACCCTGCAAATGATTGAGCAGCATCAAATGAGAGAATCAATACGTTACCCGACGTCAGAGTGACTCCGGGTCCGGATTCAATGAGGTTTACAGCAGATATAACATAAGCAAAAAGCAAACAATCACTCAAGGTCATCTGCGCTTTAAATTCATGATGGTGATAATTCATCAGATTTTATGGTGGAAACATGATGTTTAAACAATGCGTTCATGTCGTGATTAGATACGTCAACGTTGAGAGATGCAATCTGATAAACTCTTTTAATGACGAGCCATCATCTTCAGATCTTTTACAACATTCAATCCTTCTTCTGCTGCACAATGCAGCTGTGTGTATTATTCATTACATTAATGACTTGTATGCAGGGTTGCTTAAGTGCACCTCATGCAGCTCATAATTAAGCATCAACAATGAAACTGACAAATGCCAATGAAAAGCACGGACTCTGCGTACGATGCAAAGTTGCAACAAGAGCTGAATGTTTTCACAGGTACAGTGTCTAGTTTGATTTCTAATGTCAAATCACAGATTTTCAGTGACCAGTTTTTTGGAGGGTCCTCTCAGCTGGAGCTACCTCTTTGACTTCACAGTCCCGTCATGTGTACACTCAGATGTTATCTGTTTTTTTATTGTCTTAGTATTATAAGTATATAAGTTATGAAGTGGAATTATCTTTATGCCTCTTTGTCAAAATAGTCCAAAGGTTAGATCAGGGCCAATGTATTTGGGGAAGGTTATTGAGTGCATGTATGTAATAACTTACATGAAGAATAAGGTGTTTTTAGCACAATTTCATGGAGGAAAAGCAAGGGCACAAGTAAGTGCTTTGCTTTAAGACATAAAATTAAGAAGACTCTCACGGTTTGGTGCAGTTCTTCACAACGGCCACTAGGCGGTGCTACAGAAATAAGTAAATAACCACTGGTTCCTGCACACAGAAAACTATTCCAAAAGACTTACTGCTTTAACTGAAAAAACAACATATGAATCGAAACTTTCTGAAATTCTTTGTCGTGTTGGTGATTTTTTGTGTTGTTGACACAAAAGAGTTTCTTTGCAAGTATGAACAAAAACAAAAGGATAGTTTAATAGTTGGTTTAATGCCAGAAAATATAGAAAAACATTAGCGACACATTACAAATCTTTATTTATTCCAAATATTCACTAAATCTAACTCAAAAATGTATACAAAAGTATTTCATTTAGTGATAAATTAGTGATTTAGCATCATAATCTTCATATAAATTATATCATTTACTTAGTATTTTTTTTATTAGCAATAGTTCCGTGAGTGTTATGCAATTAGTAAATGTAAGCGTGAAAATAAATGTAAATAAACAAATAAATGGATAAATACATATTTTCCTCATATAAAGATAATCTTTGGACAATGCAGTGCATTTGACGAATATCGGTGAATCATATTGCAAAGTAAAACATGTAAACGGGGGGGGGGGAAACTGCACTATGGATCCGCTCGGCTCTCATTCCCACGTTACCGACAGCATGCGGCAGCTCAGGTCCCACAGCTTCTGCGCCAGGACGTCGTCCTTCCCGGCGGCCGAGCAGCTGGCTGGAGCGCAGTCGCTGCAAGCAAAGGCGCGTCGGATCAGGGGGCCGCGGTTTTCTGATGACGAGTCGGCTCTTTTTGCACGCCGTGGTGCCGCTCTAATGCAACGCACGCCGACTCTTAGCGGTTCGGTTTATTCTCTTTTAATAGATTTCCACCCCATTTCGCACTGGGTGGTGAGTGTTTCAATTAATGCGAAAGGAGCCAAATACTGCCTCCAACTAAATAGCACACCTGAACAATATGAATGACTACACATGTAAAAGGTTTAATGACCCCTTCAACACATCACATGTTCACCTCCAATCGCCTCCCTCCAAGAAGGCGCAGGGGGTGATTTCCTTGTCACACAGAGCGTACCTGTAGTATCCGCCGCTCTCCTTCCCCAGCGACGGCTCCACGGCGCAGTAGATGCTGGTCCGCGCTCCCTGGGAGGAGCTTTTGGTGAAGGGACTGACGATCTTCATGGCGAACTGCTGAGGGCCGCTCAGGTGACGCCACAAATCCGTCTGGACGACCCCGGGGTGGAGGGAGTACGTCGTCACGCCCGAGCCTTGGAAAGAAAAAAGGTGGACAACCGGCCCTGGTTACCGTTGCCGTGGGCGACGGGAGAGAAGCAGGTTTTTACCTTCCAGCTTCTTGGCCAGCGAGCGGGTGAAGAGGACGTTGGCCAGCTTGCTCTGGGAGTAGGCGCTCTTCTTGTCGTAACTCTTCTCGCTGTTGATGTCCTCCAGGTTGATGGAGCCCCAGGAGTGAGCCATGGAGGACACCGTGACGATGCGCCCCGGCGCCGATCTTTTAATCAGGTCAATCAGCAGATGTGTCAGCAGGAAGTGACCTGGAGAAACAAGGAAAGAAAGCATTTGAGGTTGATGAACGTAAGAAATACCTTATTCATATCCAGAATCTACGCCATCTCAAGTGGATCTTCTAAAAAAAGAAAGTTTTATTTTCAAATAGATTTCAACCTCCATGTCAGTGGAAACCAGGTTTAACAATGAAGAAGTTATAAAAAAGGTTAGGATGTCATAAACCCTTTGTCCTACCAAGGGAATGTTGATCTTATCATATGTGAACGTCAATAAATGGAAAGTTTATGCTGGGTCGGCTATCTATGTTTATGCAGCCAATTCTGCATTATCTTAATTTATCTTCAATAGGTAAACCAGTCGTAAATACTTTATGAATTAGACTTGATAAACGCACTACGCTGGAGCCAACAGGCTACATTGTATTTTATTTTCCACTAGTCAAAAAAAGCCTTCGATGTCGTTATCAAATCATTTAAAACATTCCGGCTCCCTCGTATGGCTTAAAACGACTCCGGAGAGGAATCATTTTTTATCTGATCATTTATTTAGTGACCCTAATAGAGGTGATTGTGAGAAGTTTTAAAGTAATCTTTTTTTTCATAAAGAAAGGAAGTTAAATGGCTACATATGAGTCTTTAACTTTCCAAGGGGGGGGGATTCTCCAGAGTTTTATTTACCGAAGTGATTGACGCCGATCTGCATCTCAAAGCCGTCTTGGGTTTTCCCGTAAGGACAAACCATCACGCCGGCGTTGTTGATGAGGATGTTGAGCTTCGGCTCTCCTTTAAAAAAAAAAGGGACATTAAGGAGTTAAGTGTCTTCATTCTCTTTCATGTCCCCTTAGTGCATCTAAAACAAGGACACCAGGTTCACCTTGGTTGATGGCTTCGGCGAATTCTCTGATCGACTTGCTGTCCGCCAAGTCCAGTTTCATGCAAACAACATTTTGGCTGCCTGAGATTTCGATGACTTCCTTCGCGGCGGCCTCCCCTCGCTCCATGTCCCTGCACGCCATGATGACCTTTGCCCCTGATTGGGTAAACAAACAAAAAAGGGCATCAGAGATGTGTGCGTGAGCTGTAGATTTCTTCAATATGGGTGGAGAGCACCCCCTCGTGACGAAATGTCAACATCATGTGCATCACGTGTTTCACGGCAGGCAGAGCTGAAACCATGGCAACAGGAGGATGGGGAAATAATACCCTGACCGAAAAAACGAGGTTTAGCAAGTCAAATTTGTGATGTTGTGACGCAAGTGCATGGAAGAGTGAATAGGTAATCAGATTAATTATAATTTATGCCTAAAAAATGACATTTTAAACTTCACAAAAGGTTGACTTAAAAATGCAAAACATGCGGGTAGAACTAAGTGTACAATGTGTACTGTGAAATCTAATAAAACCAGTGCATTTTAAACATGTTACATCAATCAGTCCTGATGCCAGTAGGCGTGAGAAAGTAGATCCAGCAGAAAGTAGACCCATCAGGCAGCGGGCATCGAACCCACCTCTCTTCGCCAGGTCGATGGCGGTCTCTTTGCCGATGCCGGTGTTGGCCCCGGTGATGAGGACAGTTTTGTCCTCTAGTCTCTCAGCGGAGGACCAGGCGGCCCGGAAGACGTTTCTGAGAAAAGTTGCACAACAGTTGGTGACTCAACAAGCAGAAACTGGGTGTGATGTGTTAACGATGACAAAGCAAATGCAGCCAACGGCAAATCATTGTGACAATCTGCTCTTAACCGGCTAAAATAGAAATTGTACTATACACTATGTTTATATAACGTTAGCAGACAAAGAGTTAACGTTAATCCAACAAAGTGATTAACCTCTTTGGAGGACCTAACACTAAATATGTTCAGACAGCTGGAGTGTTTTAATGAATATATGAGGACTTCTCACCTTATGGCCTGCATCTTTGTTACAACAGTCACGCGGGCTCCTAACTCGAAAAAACCCTGAAACTAATCTTCAATCTCAGTCTCAACGGGGCAGGAATTCCACAAACTTCCTAAAAACGTTTGGTTGAAATATGACAATGCGGAACTGACATTGTTGTCGTGTTTGATCGACTGAGATTTCAACCAATCGGCTGCAACCCGTTTCGCTTTGGTCCACGGTGATTGGCTGGGCGTCGAGCACTACGCCCTCTGTGGTGTGTGCTCGATTATGAAGGCGGGCTGTGCCAGACGGGTGGGTTGAATAATTAATTAGTAAGTTTAATTGTTTCCATGTTTCCAAGTGTTAAATTTAATTAAGCTACTTTTAAACGCAAAAATATTATTAATATATCAATAATTATTATCATATCACTATAAATGAAGATAGAGTTATAATAATAATAATTATTATATTAGTAGTAATAGTATTTATAATATTGATAGAAATAATTATATGATCATTATTTTAATAATATTAGTATTATTAATAATAATAAAAGATGAGATGAGTTCCTTTAGTTGTCAGGCAGCGGTAAAATTCTTAACTTCTTAACACTTAATATCCAATTCAAGTCTCATCTGTAAAAGTCACTGACAAAAGAAAGAAACTCAGAGTTTTCCTCTCTGTGCTGCAGGTGGCAGCCAAAGACCGAGCGAGTCCGTTTCAGTGTGACACCGGCCTCCTGTTATGTCTCTAGACAGATTAACAGGTTGCTATTCCGTTAAACGTTGACTCGCACTCTGGTGGGGAGTTTTTTTTCTTTCTGTTTACAGCTAATTATTTGCCAGCAAAGTTAACTGAAAACCTCTCGAAAGGTTCATCCATTCGTTACAGACATTAGCGTTTACAGACATGAGAGTTCGCAGTGGGATGACGTGGGGGACAGAAGGTCAGTAGAGCAGGAAACACAGAGCCAGTCATCAGCTGATTGTGCACAAGCAAACATTTCCTTCCCTTTTCCCTCTGTGAGAGTCAGCAAAGGAGTTCATGTGTATGTGTTTGTGTGTGTGTGTGCATACAGTATATATATATATATATATATATATATATATATATATATAGAGAGAGAGAGAGAGAGAGAGAGAGAGAGAGAGAGAGTTGTATAGATAGGTGTGTGTTCCTGTAAATGTAAGACATACTCGTATTCAGACTGATTGTAAATCACCCAAAGAGTTTAAATCAAGTTTGTGTGCACTTATTCTGATTGTATTCTGTTTATTTAAGCAACAAGTGGTGCTCAGTACTACAGGAAGTGGTTGATTTATCATATACTGTATGACAACATGGCTTAAGTGAATCCTCTCATTATATAACAGGTGCTCTGTGGTTCCAACGGTAGCACAAAACAACAAAAAACCGAACTATGACTATTTGACTGTGTTATTGTTGGGGGAGCTAATGTTTCATCATTAACGGCAGAAAACAAACATCAGACATAACAGTAAACCTAAGTTATTCCTGCAAGCTTCCCAGAGGCCAAAGACAATGGAGAGGCAAGAGGATGCACTGAATAAACATGAGAACAATCCATCAGCTATAATGGGACAATTAACTTTACTTTGGCAGATGGGGAGAAAGAGGATGTGTGTTTTTTTTAATACATACACAGGGCAGAAGACACAAATAAACAAGTGAGATCAGAAGGAGAAGATCTCTCTCTTCACGGGAAGAAACCTGATGATTTCAACAAAACATGTAAAATACTCCAAATTGGTGGTTTATTGTGCCACTGTGGAAAGTATGGAAAGTGGTTAACACACAAATGGCTTCTTGAAGAAATCAACTCTGAATTGCTTTTATTCATATTAATTCCAGAGCAACAACTATTCGGATAACGAGGCCCTGATCTGACTTAACAGGACACTTGATTCAAATAGAACAACAGAAAAAAGGCTACGATAAGAAAACAATTAGGGAACACATGTTTTAATACATCTATATGGATACACAGCACCTCTCATAATGATACGTTTCAGCACAAAAAGATTGAACTTTTATACGTTTTACATTGTTCCCATAGAAAGGCACGTGTTTTAATGCGTCTGACCAATACAACAATATGTCTTGTCTTCGCAGCAAAGGTCACTCGGCCAAGTGGGCTTTAAATGTTCTGACTGAATCCATTGCTCAGGCTGAACGTTTGAAATATAGTGATTAAGAGAATAACTGTGTTTAAATAAAAACCTCCCTCCCTTGCCCTTCAAAAGAGGTCGGCAGCAAAGCTGTTTACGTTGCGTCTCCCCCGAGGTCACGACCCCGAGGCCCAGCAGTTTGCAAGTTCTCATCCACACAAACCTCCCAATCATCCGAATCCGAAGGGACTGGATCCTCCTGTCTCCTCTTCACTGTCCAGACAAACCCGGGTTCTGTTTAGTCTGGCTGAACCTGCTGCACCCACCCTCCACCTGCTCCACCCGCTCCACCCACCCCCCCCCACCCTTTTGAAGCTTCTGTATTCAGTTTCTCGCCTCCCTGAGCGCTTGCATAACGCCGCCATTCATCTGCTCGACAACGCTCCTCTTGGCCCGATCCGATCTCCGCCGCGTGACGGGCTGCTGATGCAGCGATAGCGATCCGTTTCTCCATGATTGCGGCGCCCGTTAGACGCCGAGGTTCTGCTACACGCCCGACGACAGAGGCCTTCATCTCACCACCGTTAGCCCCGCCACCACTTTCCTCTATAATTGGCCTCTATTTTTGTTTGTTTGTTTGTTTAGCCTGGATAAATCATCACGGAGATGCGAGCGCCAGGAGGTCATTTAGAGGTCGTCCTGTTTGATGCAGAGTTGATTTATGAGTTTCTCCGGCCTTCGTGCATCCAAACGTACATGAAAAAAGAAGGAAGTGGGGTTAATGTTACATAACAGCTTTGCGGGTCAAATCGGGTAATTTTTGTAGATAATGCACATAATGCAACTCAATATATCGCTGTAACAAATATGAGCACCAGCGACATATTGCAAATATAATATGTCTAAAACTTTAATAAAACAGTTGAAATACATCACATCAAATCCGAGTAGAGCACAAAAAAAGAAAGTACCAAAAATAGCTCCAAATATTGTGTTCACAGGCCCTTTGATGGTGGAATAAAGATGCACCAGAAGCATCAATCTGCTTTCATTTCCCCCTTTGATCTCCGCTCTCTGCTGGCGCTGGCAGCATGAATCATCACGCCTCGGCCTCTGTGGAACACAACTGGGCCACAGAGACCGGCATCAGTGTCACGACTGTGTTCACGACGACAGAAGCCACGCAGCAATCCACGTGCATCAAAGGGAGATGATTGGAGATTGACGCGAGGTGGCGGTGTGGTGAGTTTGGGGTTGTGTTGCCCTTTGAGCAGACGCTAATCAGGGCCCCCGCCACCAGCCCCCGGGAAACAGGCTGCTATTTATAGGCCGAGGACTCAATACTGTACAGCAGAGCTGTGCACGTGAGCTCCTTGGGGGGGGGCGGGAAGGGGGGGGTGGGGAAGGGAGGCCCGTTGAAATGCTGCTTTATCACATTTATTGCAGCATATTTCATTGGGGGAATAAAGAGGGGAGTATTTTATATTCAGTGGATAGCACTAAGAATAAGAATAATTCAATTCCGCTAACAGGGAATTAGGGCATTTAACACCTCAGCTGGTGACCGACCAAAGCTTCCGATGCCATCCCATAGTGTTCAGAAGGGCTAATGTTCGCCAGCCGATGACCTCATTTTATATTGTTGTGTCTTTATGAATGTGGACCTTTAAGTTAGCATCTGTGTAGACACAATAAAGATCAGAAATAATAAAAGCAAGAGATGAGGAAGAAGAAAATGATTGGAAATGTAACAGCCTCATTTGTATGGACATGTATGCTGATTAATGAAGGACTTAATTCGGGGGGTTTGACGTGCTAACTAGTTAGCGCCTATCCTTTTCTTAGCAGGGTACAGACAGAAATAGACGCGTTTCATTTACACATTTCTGTGATTCTCTGCGATCAAACATCCCGCAGCTTTGTTTGGTTGAATGAATTATTGTGGGATCTTTAATTGTTTTTTACGATGTTCCTACTGTGGAAAGATTATTTTTGTGACCCTTTCCCAAGCATGTGGTAAACTGAGCCCGGACTATCTTTACATGCCCTCTCCTCGACACTTTTATTCCCTCGTCGCTCCAGATCTCGCCTTCGCCAAATTCTCTCCGTGGGAGCCGCGCACCGATGCCATTCCCCTAATTTATTGTTTTACACGAGCAAATGCAGTACCTTAACCAGTGGGAACTAGCACTTCATCAATATTATTGACCCTTGCTGCAGTTTGAGTGTGACCCTTCGGAGCGGGATCCGGTGACAGCTTCCTCCTCCCGCAGACGCGCGCGGTATCAGGTGCGGCCCCTGAACCCGAGTGTGAACTTTAACCAGAGTGCGAGACGACCAGCGGAAATCCATCACGCTGACCCTCCGGCGGCGCGAGCAACTGGTCTCCGGCACGGAGCCATTGATTCAGTCGTTGTTGTCGCTGCGTGTGAGTGAATGCAAACAGCTGCACACTTCTTGGTGAATGACTTTGTGGAATCCTCTTTTCGTGGGTTGTTAAAAGCCATTCAAATTCTAACCAGGACATCTAACTACGCAAATTGGCGATCTGTTGGTCGGGGTGATTTTGCCTGGCGTGGAAGTACCGAGGTTTTTGGTCGGTGTGCGGATCGAATGAAGCCAACGTTCACCCTTGATCCATTTCATCCCAAACCACAGGCTGTCAATCCTCCATCGAAGCATTCTTTGAAGGTCATGACAACGACAGCATCCACACCACGAGCTGAAAGACGACGGAAGGCTGCGTTCAGCCGAGGGGATTCAAGGTCAGTGACTGAAAGCATGGATTCAAACATCGTGACAAAGCAACGTGGTACTGTCATTTTTCTTTTTTTTTCATTGGCTGGTTAATTTGACTTCCTGTAGTCCTGGGTCAGTCGCACATACACACACACACACACAAACAGAGATTCATGCAGCCCCCCCCCCCCCCCAAAAAAAAGCAACAACAGCGAGGCACATTTCGTGCTGACGGCAAAGATGTCGAGATGGATGAGCGGCATGAAAGAATATTTCACATGGCGCCTCCTCCCCCTCAGCCCATCAGGCTTCACCAAATACACACAGAGTCCAGATAGTTCATCTGGGGCCGCTGGATTGGGGACAGCGCTTTATGTAATCTGATTGAGGTTACGTTGAGGACACATATGAGGACAAAAGGCTGTCTGAGAGTGGGGTGAAAGGCCTTGAGAGGCCTTGGTTTTTCTTTTGGGTGTCCGTTGTGTGTGCTGGAGGTCAAAGGTCAGCGTGGAGGAAATACAGTGGTGTCTTTCCAACATCTGGTCCGAATGGGTCCTCGGACAGCTGGTCTTTAAAACCTTTCTTGGGGAGTTGATTTTTTTTTTTTTCAAATGAAGTTCCAACTAAACTCCACTGGGACAGATTTGTTTTTGTCTGTTTTCCTTTCAGCGATTACGTTATGTAAGACTTCACGTAATCCAAATTTGTCTATGAACTAGATTTCAACACGGATCAAGTGGATTAAAAAGTGCTCACAGGCTGAAAACAAAACCCCCCCACTGCAGCGGGCCGCCACGTCTCTGCACCATCCATCTGCCGTTTAAACAGCACGTCAGTCTGGCTAACGTCATGAACGTGCACCAACACCGTTTTTACTGGCGCTTCGCACGGACCAGAATGCAACTGCCATATTTCTCCTGCGCGAGCGAACTCTCGACCAGGCGTCATTTTAAACACCGCGGCGCCCTGTGCACACAAACGCCGCACATTTCGTACCTGACGTCTGTCCTCCGCGTCATCGACATCCCTCACGCAGCAGATGAAGAACGACTCAGGTCGTTACGCTCCTCGCTGTTTGCATTCAGAGCACGTCTCCCTCGTTGTGGTCCGTTACTAAGGCGAGGGGCTCTTTGCTATTCACCGGACACTCTCACTGAAATAAAAAAAAGAGCTGCAGAGAGGGGGGGTTTTGGGGGGGGGGGTGGGGGGGGGGGTGCTGGACTTTACAAAGATTGAGCATTTGGCAGAGAGAGGACGGCGCAGGGTTCACAATGAGGGAAAAGAAGAATCCCTGCAGCCGTTTGCTATTGATATTCCATCCGTGTCCGTGTGGAGAGAGAGAGACACAAAAGTTCTGTTTGTGGACCAACAGAAACAAGCCGGGCCCCAATGGATCCACGGGGCTCGTTTTCATAATTCCCTTTTCGAGTGATTTACCCGAATACAGTTATCACTTTAAAAGCTAATATTTTGAATGCACATAACAGCCTTGTAGCCCCAGCTTGAGCGATGTAAATAGCTTTGCTTAGTTCCTCCAAGTAAAGCTATTTGTGTTTTGGTTCATTTGACTTGACCCCAAGGAAAAGAAAATTTGTTAAAAAAAAAATATATATATATATATATATTTCATTGTTACTCATCTTCTAGGCTCTGTGGAACAAATAACCAATTAAATGCAGAAATAAGATGATGGTCAATAAAAAGAGACATTATCAAATCTGTACTTCACCCTTTGTCCCAACTGCTCTGTTAAAAGATGTGATATTTTTCATTGTCGATCTTATTTTTTAAAAAGGGGCGGATCCCACGCAGTCCTCTTGCTGTTCAAAACCGGTTTCCTACCTTACCCAGAATGCACCCAGGTAAGGAGCGGCCTGCAGATATCTGCTAAACTCCTGAACACACCTCCCAGATGTGTTCTACACCCGACTCACCGACACCCCTCGTGGGACATCGCCCTGTTTTCCAGTCTGATATTTTCATCCTTGCAGGAAGGATCGAGGCCGTGGGGGGAAACTCCCACGATGCCTCACGCCTGTTTGACCCGGCAGAGTCAGGGGTTAAAGGTGAAAAGTGAGATCTTATTAAACGCGGCGCCCTCGATGGTTTCAAGGGGTCAGTGAGCACGCAGGCTCACAGCGTTGCGTCCAGCCGCTCGGGGCTTTGGGCTAAAGCCGCTGTGAGCTGTATTAAGATAACGAGATCTACCTTCGAAGGACGGCCCGTCAAGAACGACCTTGACGCGTAAACGAGAGGGAGACGAACGCCAGCTCGCCGCCGTGTTACAACGGTCCTCATTGTTTCTTCAATAAATGAGCTGCGTTGAATCAGAACCTTAACTAAGCCTCAGGTGCCAAACACCCCTGAATTAACACAATTAAAGGTGGCTTAATTGTTAGTAAATGCAGAGCATTGTTCTTTCCCAATCATTCTTTTAGAGGAAGGAAATTGGCTGAAGCAATCCGTGTAAACCTGAAAACAGTCTTGTTGTGACTCAAAATATTAGCCTCTGAAACAACCCTCCCTTATTTACTGATATCCGTTTTGTTTACGGGGGCCGTGAGCCTCAAAGCCTGCCTGCAATTCACCTCATTTGAATTAAAAATGAAAAAGAAAATACAGTTTGACCATATGAAAGTGAGGCCGAACCTGGGACATAAGCGGTTTTAGGGTTTTCAATCCGAACACACATCACCACCAAAAAAAAGTGATAAGAACCAGATAAAAGGTGAAAAAGTCCGACTTCAATCACTGACTTTCCCCAACAAAAACCCAAATTTGGACCTCGATCCGTTCCTCGCAGCCGAACACTTCGGGTGCTGCAGATCTAAGTCACTCTTCACAGGCTTTCTTTCATTTTGTCCCAGCCTTGCGCATGCACCTGTGTCCGTGAACCCGCGAACTTTGATGACCGCTCCGTGCACTGTGTGATGTACCAACAGACACACGCGTGATCCCAATCTGTGGTAACCTCTCCCTTCCTTTGTGGACTAACCTGACCCCCCCCCCGCCCTCCACACCTCCATCCCTCTCGGTATTTGTACATCACTGCGATACGCGGGTCCCAAACAGACGGCGTCTGGTTGCACCACGAGGAGCTCGCTGGGGAGGAAGTGTGATGGCAATCAGCCGGGCCCATTACTGTCTCTGTTTTCACTCGAAAGTGACAGGCCCTTTTGTGTTTGCTTTGCCGACACACGGACGCTCGGTGAGCATCGCGCCTTGGAGCTCGGAAGAAATTAAAAATACGATAAGGCTGCGCCACGAAGGTCACGGAAATTACAATAAAAAAAAATGTTAAATATGTTCCACAAAAAAAAAAAATGTGCTGGAAAAACTCCACCCAGCCCATCCGGCTTCCTGATGCCTGTGTGGATTACAGCACGATAATTAAAAGCAGTGATTATCTGCGGAGACCACATCTGATCGCCTCCAAGCAGCCGAAGGGAAGCTCACTGGTCTGCAGCTTTGGACGGACCCCTGGTCTCGTTTTCCTTTATCCAAATGAGTTTATTTGTACTTGAGCCAAATTTCATGCGGTCAGTAACCTCGTGAATGTGGTTTTCAATCACATCCTGGAATAGGCTAGTGTGTGGAGAGCTAGAGCTCAAAGGTAAAGGCTGAAAAGTCATAAAGTTTATTATTCTAAAAACTATAATAATAAATGAGGCCCTTTAAAATTGCATTCATATTCAATCAAGATACAGATGACTTGTTTAAAGTTTCCTGTCCATGTTTTTTTCTTCATCTTCTATGTCAAGAGAGCTCCACTAGGAACCTTTCATTTTCAGTTTTCCCATTTTCCATTTGATGTTTTAGGGAATATAATAGAAACATTTGCATTACAAACCTGTTGATGCAAAAAAACCTTTTGGAGACACACACAAGCGATCCGGTGCCTTAGAGACACGCTCATTCTGCCTCCCGTCCACTCACACACTCACACACACACAAACACGCTTGCATCAACATCCCACAGAGCCTCGACCTCCCCCCCCCCAAACCCCCCCCCCCCCTTCAAGGTCTTCCTCCCGTCCAACAATGTGTCGCATTTACAAAGAAGCTGTATTCTTGTGCAGCCGGTGGCCTGCAGGCGCTTCGGCTGCACTCAGCTTCTGCTGCGCTGCACAAACATGCGGCTAAAATCTCATTTTGTTCCGCCACTGTTACACAACCAACACAAGGCAGCGCTTTAAACACCGTGGGCTCTAAGTATTTGCAATGATTCATAATGTAAACGAAGCATTTAGATATATACTGTATATGTGTGTTTAAAAGGAGGTTTAAAGCATGATCACGTGACTAAGAAAGGGCTGGACAGATTTAAGACTTCATTTGTGATTTAGAAATCAACCTCGTTATTTTCACCTACTTGTTAAAGGTTAGTATGTGATGTAGAAACTCATCGTGTGAGGCAGAGTGATCATTTTGGAGTCAGAGGAGTAAAATCAAATAAAACCCCAACCGTTAGTTGCTTAATCTCGGTTACAGTGCGTCCGGTGCGTTCTCCTTCCATGTCTCTTACGTAAAGAACATACAGTCCGTCGTTCGTCACTAAGTGTTCGTTATCACGAGTAGCTGTACGTTATCAGAGAACCAACATTTGGAGCCAGACAAAAAAAAAACGCATCAGATACGGTGCATCTGTGTGCAGCATGAACCGTTTTTAAAAAACAAATCCACAGTGGCTCATATGAAAATAAACATGTGACCAGAGCTCAGGTTGTCACTTGTGTTATATATTAACTGAGGACAAAGATAACCAGGTGAACAATTAACCAGTGCATAACTATACAGATGCTGTGAGTGGTCAGTGATGTGTGTGTGACAGTAATGACGTGAACATTTTACATGCAAAGTATCTTTACGAGACAATGGGGGGGCCCCGTGGCGTTTTGTGAAGGCATGTTAAATGCGCATGTGAGCGGGGGGGGGCACGTGTGTGTTACATGACGGCAAACGCCCCAGCAGCGAGGACCTCCTCTCACCCAGCTGTCACAACAAGCCAACGAGATGAGAAGGTGGCAGATGGAAGGCGGGAGAACGGGACACGGAGAGGAAGAGGAAGCTGAAGATGAACGAGAGGTTACAGGAAACAAAGCAAAAAACCAGATTTACTAGAAACATGACGGACAGCTCATCCGATAGGCATCAGTTCCTCGTACTCGACTTCGCACAGCGCCAAGCAGACGATGCGGAGGAGGTCATGGTTGGGTGAGGGTTCATATCTCAACTTACAACATTTTTTGTTTTTTTTCTAACTGTACAATGGTTATTGACCATTGTACAGGTCATTTGTGTAGATGTCGTGTGGAGCCGTCGGGTGGCTCATGTTCCACTGGGGGGGACAAATCCAGCTCTGAGACCCCCAGAACGTAAAGGGGACACACACACACATTCCTCCACGGAGCCTCAAGACCAGCTGACCGGACTGAACCTAAATTAAATGTCAAAAGACACAAAACAAAGGTGCGGACGCTGGCCAGGGAAAACCAGCGACCCCGGCAGGCAGGAACCATAAGCTCTTATACTGCCAGAACGCCCCAGCTGCTCCCAATCCAGTTGATGGCATTACCTCTGGGAAAGACAATGACGTCATGACATGAGCCAATAGGCAGGGCCGTCACAACATGCAAAGTATCTTTAAAGATTAAAACAACAAACGGTGCACAGGTTGCATTGCGCTAGTTTCGTAAGCTAGTTTTATAACTTGTAAATACAAACATGCATTTAGCTTCAGCTGCCATACGTTGCGTTTGTGTTCGAGTGAGTCGATGCCGAAGCCGAACGTTCACCTGCAAAATACCGACCTCGGCTCCCACGTCCTGATCCGCGATGTCAGTTCCTGTGAATTTACCACGCGGCTTATCTCTGCCGATAGCATTTTGATTGTGGAACCAAAGAACAAACACGGACGTGATGATGACGATGATGAATCAGCATTCACTGGGAAGATCAAACACATCTCTGACAACAACCGCAGCGTTTTTTTTACATCTAGTCATGAAGTGTAATGGTTAAATATCATAGAAATCAAGCATTAGACGGGATCTTTGCCAAACCGTCAAGATGTTTTCCTTAAATCTCGCACCACATTCAAAGTCGGCGCCTCCTCTTCTGGTTGGTGCGACGCTACAGGAAGCCACGCCCACCTGACCGCCTGAAGGGTTCGGATTCTGGGAGCTTTGTCCACACAGTGCCACGCCGGTGCCTGGTCTTAATGACTTCACAGAGGCTGACAACCTGAAATGTCCCGAGGGGAGCCGGACGTCTGCAGACACAGAAACCGCCGCGCACCTCCAGAGTGTCTACAGGAGATGACAGATCCACTCTATGAAATCCGGCTCGGGACCTAATGAGTGTCTTTAGCAGCAGTCAAACTCGCTGCACAGGAGAGGAAGGTTACAGATGGTAGTCTTCGATGTCAGAGCCTTGTACTTTGTACTACCAAACATTCCCCCGCAGCCTTATCTCAATGACTGTGTTCAGTGCAGGGAGGCCACGCTTATCGCATTGTAAAATACATAAAAACATATTTGGAGATCGAGCATTCTGGATCACCCGGGTTGCAAAGGAACCCAAGGTTCGCCAATGGCGGCTGCAACCGAGGCTTTGAATCCCACGAGACGCCACGTTGTGCACCGTGAGCACCGCGCGCATCACCTCCAGAGTGACCTCTCTTCGGCTCATCCAGGTGATGCGATTGGAGCTGTTTTGGCCCCGTGGACCCATCGAAAGGCCCAATCTTACTGCACCGTTGCACCGCTGTCGAAGTGGAGGCGGATGTGTGTGCGTTGTGCGATATGTGTCTTTATTGTAAAGAATAGAAAGAAAAAGAATGTAGCCCTGCGGGATTGTGATGGTCAGGTTTAAAGGAGACAGGGAGACGGATTCCTTCAGAAGGAGGTGTCACCCCCTCGCTCTCTCCACCTGAGTTTAGGTGTATAAAAATGGAAGAAAATGGTACTTGTTGCACATCACTGTTTTTGCTCTGCCTGCAGACTGTGGATCTCCAACCTTGTAAGTACAGGTACTGGTACACATGATTTATACAATTGTAACTTAATTAAAGTTCAAGTCGGCTCAGCTGCAGAAAACTAAAACTGAAAACATTTAAGAATGTAATGAACTAAATGAATAAATCACTCTCATTCCACTGGCAGATTTTTTACAGTCCCATTAGAGAAATGATAATTATAAAAGATTACAGTAATCTCTGGAAAGCAGGTGCAATTCATCCAGGAAACCAAACATTGAATCATTAATAAATAATCCAAAGCAAACACATTCACACCTTCAAGCACGCATAGCGGTCACGGTCCAACTGAATACATTTAAGGACCTGAACTATGAGGCAGAGTTAAAATCAAGGAGCAATCGTTCTTAACAGTGAAACCCGAGACACCGAAAACCCAACGCATTCTCACTAGACAAGTAGACGCAATGTCACCCGTTCCGCTGCAGGTGGAAACGCGAGAGAACGGGGCCTCTCGCCACTGAGAGGACACGGCACCACGAGCAGAACCCCCCCCCACGGGAGGTTTCATTTCACTGTGCTCAGGAGCCATGGAGGAGGAGGAGGATCACTGGACGACATGGAGATGGAATGAGAGAGTGAATGACTGGCTGTTTTTGTCCATTCATGCGTCACATCCATCCCTCCACCTCCAAACACGTGTTTGTCTGCTTTTGTTGCGCGTGAGAAAAAGCGGGGGACAAAGAGGGACCAGAGAGGGACAAAGAGGGACCAGGGAGGGACCAGAGAGGGACAAAGAGGGACCGGAGAGGAACAGAGAGGGACAGAGAGGGACAGAGAGGGACAAAGAGGGACAAAGAGGGACCAGGGAGGGACAGAGAGGGACCAGAGAGAGACAGAGAGGGACCAGAGAGGTACCAGAAAGGGACAAAGAGGGACCGGAGAGGGACAGAGAGGGACCGGAGAGGAACAGAGAGGGACAGAGAGGGACAGAGAGAGACAAAGAGGGACCAGAGAGGTACCAGAAAGGGACAAAGAGGGACCAGAGAGGGACAAAGAGGGACCGGAGAGGAACAGAGAGGAACAGAGAGGGACAGAGAGGGACAGAGAGGGACAAAGAGGGACCAGAGAGGGACAAAGAGGGACCGAAGAGGAAGAGAGAGGGACAGAGAGGGACATAGAGGGACCGAAGAGGAACAGAGAGGGACAGAGAGGGACAAAGAGGGACCAGAGAGGGACAGAGAGGGACCAGAGAGGGACAGAGAGTCCCGGGAACCAACAATTACACGGACAAAGAGAGACGGACGGAGCCGATGGAGGTTTGGGCTTCACTCTCACCGGTGAATGGACTCATTGAGGAGGAGGAGGAGGAGGAGGTGGTGGCGAGGTTCTGTGCAGGTGACCCAGGTAAAGGTCGTACCTGAGCTGGGCCTACGAGGAAAGTGGCGCGGCCTCCAACGGCAACACACCCCTCCGCTATCAACCTATCAAGTGGCGCGGCAACTGCAACAAGAGACTCACGTTGTGTTGTTTTGTAATGAAGCAAGTTCATGAACAACTCATTTGGCTTTTACTACAGTTTTTTTTAAAAGAGGCTCACCAGGCACACACACACACACACCCCCACACACACACACACACACACACACACACACACACACACACACACACACACACACACACACACACACACACACACCAGTGAAAGTCAGTCACAGCTACTCCCTGCCCCTGTCGGGTGGAAGGAGTCACAGCTACTCCCTGCCCCTGAGGGAAGGTGCACCAATGTTTCCTCCGATTCTCCAAACTCCGACAGACCAGTACAAGGTACTGGTGCGGAATCACGAGGACCTGATGCCTCGCTGGCTTTCAACTGCAGACAAAAGGTTTTGGTGCTCTCAACATGAGTAATAACGCGCTCTAGATATGCAGCACGCAACATTTACAACCTCGATCCTGCTCAATGGGTTCAACAGTTCTCTCACTTTTATTCCTCAGTCCATCTGACATTTAATTAAAGGCCACAGTGGGAGACGATTAATAACAAAGCTTTCAACTAATGGATCACAAACTAAATAAGTTGTTTGGGTTTATTAAGTTTTTCTTCATGGGAAACCAAAGTGTGCTTCCACTTTAATGGATATTTGCATTTTTACTTTGTATATTGACATATTTTCTCGTCCCCATGGATTAACATGTAAAAACACTGCTGCTGGTGTTTGAGCCAAATGTGATTTGTTTTGAGGGCAAACACAGAAATGACAGTTTGGGTTCATGGAATGCATTTTTAAGTAATTACATTCTTCAAGAAGACAAATAATGAACAATATGATTCCCCAATGATAAAACTTTTAATCAAACTCACTTTGCATGTAGCTTAGGGTCAGTATTTGTTAATACTTGCATGTCTGGAAAATCATGTAAACACTGAGATGTTAGAGATGTGTTGAAGTCCAATCTTACGCTTTCTTTATGTTAAAGAATGTTAAAGAAAGGAGTGTGTCGACACACCTCACCACACCTTCACTTCAAAACACCATTTAAATGAGGTGTAATGAATCAGAATTTATTCACATCTGTCAACGAAGCACTCGACTGGAGCGGGAGGGTGTGTATCATTGCCATGACGACCAAGAGAAGGCGATTAACGGAGGAAATACGCTGTAGACATGAGGCCATTCTTCACCTGGTGTAAAAAAAAAAAAAAAACGCTGGGAGCCGAGTTTGAACTGATGACTTGAGCACGAGGAGTTTTTCTACAGAAGCAGAAAATTGATGTTGTTGTTGTTGTTTTTTCTTTATCTTCGTCGTTAAAGGAATGTGAGCACAGCAGAAAACCACACGTCCAGGATCCGGGAACATAAGCGTCCCCCTGCAACTCCAATTCATCCACCACCTGATTTCCACCATCTGTTTTTATCACAGTATGCTGCGACATTTTGGATACTGTGGGGGGGGGGGGGGGGGGGGAAGCTCTGTGGCAACAAAAAAAGCTAAAGTGACACAATGAAAGAACACCAGCGTGTGCGTCCCGAGGAGCGCGGTGATGTTTACTTGGTCGGGGTCCTTTAACAACACCCAGTCCTCCCAGTGCAGCCATTGTACTGGTTACCTGCAACTCGTCTCAGGTAAACACAGCGCCAGGTAGACTCACGCGGCCCTTCACACAGAATGAAAGAAAGTCAGACTTGACTGCACGCCGTGCTGAGGGGTGGGGGGGTGGGGGGGGGGGGTCCATTCCCCCTGCATCGCGCTCTCTGTTGTCTGTGTGCGTGTCTCCTTAATACATGTCACCTGCTTGCACACTTGATTACACAAGAAGCCGCTCAGAGGCCTTGGGGGGGGGGGTTGAGTGTGATACGCTGACCGAGGGGGGAGAATCAGCCCTGATTTTTTCGCCCTCCCCTTAAAATGATCAATAAATCCATTCAAACAGCGATTCGCCGCGCACGGCGTCACGTTTGCATGGGTTCTAATTGTAAGTGTCACACTATCCGAAGGGTAGTGACATGTTTGAAGGAGAAGGACACATATTACCTCCTGCTTGGTCTATTTGTGTTTGACACCATGTAGTTGTGATGAAATGTCTGACTTCAAACGGGTAATATGGAGGAATTGTTTAGAGAGACACTTGAAACTTGTTAATTGTAAAATATATTTATTTCACTAGTAAAATGCCCATCTCAGAAATAGAATGACAACAACAACAACAATCACAGGACGTCAATAACAAAGATTGGCATTAGGCGTTTTTGTTTTTTGTCCTTTTTATGTTAAATATAATCTTTCCCTATTGTGTCATAAATGCATAGGGGTCTAAAACCAGAGGCCTCCAGGACCTTTGATGGCCTTTTGTTGGGCCTGACAGCAGGCGGTCACTATAATCTCATCCATTGGCAGCTCCTTTTCCTCCTTGGCCTTGAATTCATTCCTTGGCTTTGTGCATTAGCCGCTATGGCTTCGCCCACGAGGCGGTTGTGCGTTTTGAGCTTCAGCACACGCTGTGATTGCACAACAACACACGGAGGGGCTTTTCTAAAAACACATGACGTTTCATATCGGAAATTGCTCTCTATTGCTATTTCACTAGGGCATCAAAATGCAGCCGAGCTTTTGGTTACAAAACCTAATGCAGGAATCACTTGCATAAGCTTTCAGGTTAAAACTAAAATTAGATGCATGGTACTAATAAAAAAAAAAACACACAATGCAAGATGACAAACTCATGGACGGTTTTAAGATTCTGCAGAAAAATATGAGCAACGAGCCCTTGTCATGACGTCGGGTATCTAACAGCAGCAGCCTGTCCTCGTGTCCTTGGCCGCATTGGAATCGATAAGCAGGTCAGCGCCTATAGGCGTCACGTCTGCACGAGGCTGAGCGTGCCGCGTTGCATGTGTGTGCCAGAGGGGGGGGGGAAAGGGGGGGGGGGGTACTCTGAGTCAATCGCCCGTGATGGAGGCTGCAGCAGCGTTGCGTTAAGCTGCTGCGATGCGGAGGCTGGCAGTGAGACAGAGATTAGAGACAGACTGGCAGCGGGAGTGTGCGTTTCAGTCCAGTGTGTGTGTGTCTCTCTGTGTCTTTTTTTAATCTGCACCTTACCCTCCCCACAGATGGTGATGTAGTCTCGTCCTCCCCCCCCCTGCCTACGCTGTGCGTTCTACTTCCCGTTGGCACCATTTTGAGCTCTTCTTCTGGATTTTTTTTCTTTCTCGATATATCTCTGAAAACATTGGCACCAAACGCTGAATCATAGAAAAACGTGTCGCGGCCATCTTGAAATCACGATGGGGAGTCTTTGGCGGCTCATAATTTACCACCTAATCTCCCTGTTGGACACGCCGGCGTTTAAAGCACCAGGCCACGGGGGATTTTTAGTTTTCTTTTAGATAAATTGGACAGGGAGAGTGACGCGTGGTTTTGTGGCAAAGGGTAACAGACTGAAGAAAGAGGGATGGGAGAGGGCAACAGAGCAAGAACTTCATCACTTGAAGGAAGCGCGGACGGAGCGGCCCTTGAGCGGCTGGGGAGGCCGGTAGTTGTCCACCATGCAGCACTCGGCCTCGCCCTCAGCGGAGAAGAGCAGGCCGCGGAATTTCTTCATCTGTGAAAAGAAGACGTTCCCGTTAGTCGTTCCCAGCCGACCCCTCAGCGGTGACCTGTTTGTATGGGTTTTTTTTTTAACTTTCTCGACGAGAGCTTGGGGAGAAGATTGATACCACTCGTGTAGTAAATATGAAGCTACGGCTAGCGGACGGTTAGCTTAGCGTTAACAAGAGGCAACAGCTGGGGGGGCAACGTCCAAAGTTGACAAAATGACCACCTTCCAGCCCCCTCGAAAAACACAGCAATTACAAAGTATATTAAAAACTACAAATTGCCAATATTTACATGTCCTCATTCTGATGCTAAACTCAAGCTAGCCGGCTGCTGGCTGTAGCGGCAAATAGGCACAGACATGGAAAAGAAAGTAAATAAGAGAATTTGGAAAAATAACAAAAGAAAATCTCCGAAATGGATGCCGTAATTCCTTAATGTGCCTTAATTCCTGATTATATTTGACCAAAGGAAGGGCTTTCATAAAAAATAGACCTGTTTTGAGCAGAGAAGGTGTATAATATTTATTTCAAGATAAAATAACTGTGCGTAAACTTCCTAGACACGAAAGAAGTATTGATCCTCTCCAAACTCTCAAAAAAACAAATATTCCCAAAATAGTCAAAAGTCAGACACGATTAAAAGGAACCAGTCACTTGCTGGTGAGTCTGAGGAGCTGTTTCATCATTAGCTCTGAATGACACTGCTTCAAACCTTCAGGTATAATCTACACATTGGGTAACAAGTCACTAGGACAAAATAATCTAATAATGTGTTGTCACCTGATCATCTGACCGGAAATGCACGTCAACCATTGACATGCATTACTTTGTATGAATGACTTCTTTGTCATTATCTGCTTGACCTGATTTGAACTGTTCCAAGTCCAAAGGTCGTATCAACGCGTCTCACGTGTTTACCCTTGAGACACCTACTAAATAAATTTAAAAAATAAACAAACGTTGTTACTTCTCACCACAAAAGCAAGCCTGTCCAGAAGAGACTGTGAATTTAGATTAACGGGTGGTGAAAAGTCAAATATCCATTTCAGTGCTTGGGTTACAGGTCATTTAGAAAGGGAGTAAATACTTCTGATGTGTACTGCGGTCGCTCTTGATGAAACCCCCCATTGACTGAAGCTATAATACAGAATAATGTGTTGGGTTCTCAGTTCCTGTTGACTCACACTGAAAAAAGAAACCCTGTGGTAGAGAACCAGGATCTGTGTGAACTCTTGTTCACTTGGTTTTTCTACTTTTTTTCCTTGTCATTCTGAAAGTGCCATATTGCCTTACCTCCTCATTACGGAGGTTTCTTCTTCTCGTTTTTTTTTTTTTGTTGACCTGATCTGATCTGGATCAGGTCAGCCGTGGATCTGGATCAAAGCGTGGGAGGGGATTTGCAGACGGGGCTATTCTGGACCTAATTGGGCTAATGTGAGCCGTGGCCGCGTACCTGCTCACTGCTGACGCTGATTGGCTCCTTGCAGACGATCCAGGTAACGCTCTCCAGCAGAGGGGGCGTGGTCAGGGAGCCGTCGTAGGTCCAGTAGTCGAGGCAAGCGGGGAGCAAGGTGGAAGGGTCGAAGTCAGCGAAGGAGGTCTGCTTGCCCTGAAAACAGCAAAAGTGAAGGAAGTGCGGGGGACACGTCAGTGAACGTGTCATAAATCATTCAATTCCACAGGACAGAAAGAAACCTACTTTGGCCTTGATGGCGGTGAAGGTGTCGAGCACCTTCTGGAGGCTGGCGTTTGCGCCGCCGATCTGAAAAGCAAGAGTTCACCGATGAGCTTGATGACCCGTGCGTCGCAGTACAGGCTGCAAGTGTGCGCCGTGCCGGCTGCGCTTCTGCTGACCTTCAGGAAGACCCCAACCACAGCCAGCCCATCGGGTTTGCTCGCCGCCTCCCCAAAGCTGGTGTATTTGGTGTTCCAGTGAACCAGATGGAGCTGCGAATGAATGGAAACAAACGGTGGCATTCCTGACCTGCTAACCTTCAGTGGTGATTGTATGAAGTTTATTTAGCTTCAAAAGACTCTATTTAAACAACAGCGGCCCGGCGGCTCCGTACCTCAGCGGGATACTTGGTCCCGTCCACGGTGTGTTCGGAGCCCTTCTCGTCAGATGCCCCCCAGTGAAAGTGAAACTGCTTGAGCCTGTAGGTGCCTGAGACGGGGCCGTCTTTCAGAGCTGCAGGGACAAAACACACATCACCTGTCAGGTCCTCCCCCCCGTATACCACACTGGCTTTAAGTTGAACTTTCTGAGCTGAACATATGAAGAGATGAGGTTAAAAAGATGAACAGGAAATGGTGTGTATATATAAATGTATACATTTACAGTGGCAGACTTCCTATTTCATAAAAGCAGACAGTTCCTGTTGTGTAATCTCAGGTCATCCCAAAATGAAGTCCAGGTTGTGATGTCGAACCTCCACCGGATGTTACATAATGTATCTGCAGTATTTGCAGCAGACAATGAATATTTTTCAGGAAACGCGGGCGCGCACACACACGCGCACACACACACACGCACACACACACACAAACACGGCCTCAGCCTCAGTTATAGTCGGCATAGTCAAATGAATGACAATTAATCATCAACACATTTGAGGTTGTGCGGCACTTTAAATGACTCCTGGGAAGTATAAATAAAGAGTTTGTGATATTCATTGTTTCCACTGGGCACACACATGATGCGGGATACGATGCGTGGCATGATGCATGACGATGACACGCAGACTTGTTGTCCTTTATTTAGCAGGGCAGAATAAGACACGTGGAATAAGAGTTAAGAGGCTCTCACTCTCTTTGTTTTAACTTCATGCATGTGCACCAGAGATATTCCATCATTGTTTTGGTTCTGCAATTATATTCGTCGTCATCCTTTTTCAGATCAGCTAAAGGACAACCAATCAAAAGGGCTCCTAATTTAAAATCCCCGTTCTTTGGGGAATCAAATCGAAACGCAATTAACAAAGTAGAGAAATGAACCAATGTCGAAAATTCTGCGTCTCAATATTCTCCTCCGCGCAAATTCTGCGCATTGACGGAGAAACAGGTAAACGGTTTTTTTTTTGTAGAGGAAGCTTTGATTTTGCGGTTTTGACCTCACTCGCAGAAGATAAGAGTCGGCGTGGGAACATGTTTGCTCGGGGTTACATTACCAACTCAATTAGTGTTCTGCATGCCTTGTGTTCAGGTTTCGAACTGGAGCCCCTGCAGCCTAATCACCGAAAGTATAGTAGTTTTTTAAAATGCATGTAAAACTCAACTAAATGAAAATAAAATACATACGAATAAATTCGTCCGTTCGTCCCTGTAGTCGCATTCCACGCAAACATTAACACAGTAAGAGCTGCTGTTATAGCGCATTAAACCGGAATGCCGCATTCTGCATGGTTACTGCGTCCTATAAATCACTGTATTTGATTCCGAACCATTCACGTCGAAGCTCCTTTACCCCTAACCACATTTCAATAATAATAATAATAGGAAATATTGTAAGATTTTGCGATGTGTGCAGGTTGAGGCGCACAGGTTCCATCATCGGATGCTGTCTCCGCGGAGCATTCAGCATTCATACATTATTAACGCCACACTAACTTGAGCTGTCGGTGTCATCGGCGAAGGTCACTTGGAAGGAATGTCCGTTGTTGAGGATCTCCAGGCAGGTGGAGGGGTCGTACTTCAGCTGGAGCGGCTTCAGCCCCGCGTCGTAGGATGAAGCGGCAGGTGCGATGTTAATGGGAGACTGGCGGGGTCCATTGGCAATGGGGAAGTTTTTAGACCATTTGTCGGGTCCTACAATGAGACAATAACAATTGTATTGTTAGTATATATAGTATTATAATAAAATATGATTTTAATGACACATATTGGGGGTGGTGAGGCGCGGAAAACGCGCGTAAAAAGCCCCCCCCATATGTACAGAATGAAAAATCTCTGCAGTGGCATTCCCCATTTATTCTCTTGGAACGACTGGTTTTAACACCCCCCCCCCCCAAACATCACCAATATAATAATAGCATTATATGCTCTATGTGCGGTGAGCGCCTCACCGTTGTTCGCTGCGTATCCCCAAGCATGAGACATTTTTATGGAGTTTGGATCAACGGGTATCTAGAGCTGTTATTCCCTAAAGCGAGTCGTCCCCAAAGCGGCCAGTGTCCTCCACCTGACAGCTGCGGACCTTATATAGGGTCCCCTGTGAGCGGTGTGTGTGTCGGGCTGGTGTGAGCCACATGATGTCCGCGCAATGACCGGGCGGAGTTTAGATGCGCCGCAGCGTTGCAACACCGAGGATCGATGGGAATCTCTCTCTCTCACCCCCCCCCCCCCCCCCTTCCCTTGCAAGGTACATTGCCTCGAATAGTCATGTGTCAAATCTAATTTAAATACGCGCAGGTGTTACCAAGAGAATGTCTCCGAATAAGGAACAAACATGACTAGTATCTTAATAACAAAGTCATGAAATTGTAACAATTGAAACACTAGTTGCTACTATAACGTGATTGTTTTTGAATTTTTATCTTAAGATACAGATTATTTTTTTTTGGAGGAGTTTCAGTTGAATCTCCCAGCTAATTAAACAATGAAAGGTACGTTATGCACACGTTTAATACCAATACGAGGGATGTGTATTCGTTTTGTAGCATAAGGACGGTTATTTGGTCGGTTCTTGCAGAGCTCAGAAAGACGTCACACCGGAGACCGACTGCACATCATTTTTCATTTGTTTAATCATCAGGTGATGTTGGCGCAGCAAAGAACACAATCACGGCGTTTACTGATAAAGGATCGATTGACACATTATAATCAAGTATCGCTGGACTTAAACACGGAGAACGTATGGAGGAACAGACATGGTTCAGACAGGTGATGAATTGTCTTCGTGAGCGATCTTTTCATCCTTTTATTGATGACGTCTCTTCCCAAACTGTCCAATTGACAGTTGGATTGCTACCAAGCGGCCGGTAGCTGCAGCGTGCAACGACAGCTCCGTTAATCCAGAGGGAAGCGAACGCCGCAGTAACTGGCTTATGGCGCCACCTGCTGGTGTACAACGAGAATACCGGGTCTTCAGTACCTCCTTTTCCTTTCCTCCAAACGTGCAGCTATGACAGATAAATCTTCTGAATATATACATTACTATTCTGTATTATAACATTTAAGTCAAGGTATCTTTTAGTGTTTGTTGCACTTTCTCCACCATTAAGTTTGTAGCTGTACCTGAACTTAATGTTGTACTACTTTTGCTTAAGTAAAATATCAAAGTTCTAACATATTTAAATTAAGGCCACAGGTGGATCCGGCAAAAGTATATAACAAATTTGCTTTTTCAGTGCTTTTGTTTGTTGTTACTTTATTGCACCCATAACAAGTTAAAAACTTTAAACCAAAAGGCTGACATCTGCACATCCTGTATATTTATACTGGGATATCTGTATCCTAAGATAAGGCCGTTTAATGTGATGTGATGCAACAAGTCAGTTGGGATTATGTATTGGCTTTAATCGAGTAACCGTCTCACACTGTGTGGCCACACACACGTGTGTGTGTGTGTGTGTCATTGCTGCGTTTGTCCAGTTAAGTCCACAGGTTTGGTCAGGTTGCAGTTGAATTCCGTCTGCACCCGGATAGGTTGGAGGCCTGGGTCCGTGCCCTCGTACGAGGCCTCCTGAGCGTCCTCCCCATCGATGCAGATCCCCTGCGTCTCAATGGTGTAGTTGAGCACAGCGAACGGAGCCACGGGGGACTTGGCTATCAGTATCTGTCTCCGTCGCGACTCCGCGTACTGGACAATAAGACGCGTGTTGACACTGTGGCTCCACGTGTTCCCCAGGGCGGCGGTCACAAACCCGGTGTTCCCCTCCGGCCCTTCACCGCCCACGTGGGTCGTGACCTGGTTGGTGAGAACCACAGGTATGTTGAACTGGTGGGCCAGGTACTTGAGGGCGGAGGCCTCGTGGCCCAGCATGTCGCTGCGGTGCATCAGGTTGCCGGGCAACGTTGTGTCAAACTCCTTCCTCACCACAGAGGCCACGGAGTCCAGGATGAGGAGACCCGCTCCGGTTGAGATGATGTCCTCCTCCAGCCTGTCCAGCCTGTCCAGGACGTTTCGACAGGTGAGCTCCCTGAAGAGGTGCACCCGCCCGGCCATCTGCAGGACTCTCTCCTTGCAGGTGAAGCGGTCTGGGAACCGGCTGCGTGCGATCTCCACCAGCCTCTCGGCGGAGAAAGCGGCCTCGGTGTCTATGTAGATCACGCCGGCGTCCAGGCCGCCCTCGCTCTCCGGCAGCGTGGCCAAGACGCTCAGCATCAGGCACATCTGCGTCTTCCCGCAGCCGGAGGGGCCCGCCACCTCCGTGAGGCTCCCCCGGGGCAGGCCGCCCCTCAGCAGCCTGTCCAGAGCCGGCAGCGACGTGGGGAAGCAGGAGTGCCGCCTCCACAGCTCCAGAGCCGTGGTGACGGGCGGTGCGACGGCTCCGCTCACCGACCGCAGCAGCTCCGAGGCCCCGCGGAAGCTCAGCCCGGCGGCGGTCATCACCTCGACGGCGGTCAGAGACAGCAGGTCCTTACAGGTCTCCACGTGATGTCGCTTCAGTTGCTCACACATCTCCTCGGAGACGCCGGCTCGCCTCAGTTTTCTCGTCGCCATGTTGGCGTATTTTTTTTAACCGCGTCTTCGTCAACCGATTTGAGGCGACAACGACATAATACCCGTCTGTCCGTGTTGTTCATCTCGCTTAAACTTCTTCTTTTTCTTCTCCTTCTTCTTCTTCTTCTTTAGGGTTTATCGGCAGCTTGCATCCTTTTATGTTGCACTACCGCCATCTTCCGGATTTATTTCTCTGCTACATCATATCCTTATTTCATATTCTTTTCACCAGACCTGTTCTTACTAAAAAATTTAAAATAGTTTCTCTACATTGTTCATTCTCCCCACTCTCTAGTACTTCCTTCACTCCTGTCCCTTTTACTCCAGCCTTTCCTAACTCTTCCATCATCTTTTTCCTATGTACTTCATACTGTTTACAATTCATTAACACATGCTCTATTGTTTCTGCAACCGGACAAATAACACAAAAACCCGTTGGGTGCTTCCTTATAATATGAAGTGTGCTGTTCAAATTACTGTGCCCTATCCTTAACCTGCTCATAACAATTTCTTCTCTTCTATTTCCTCCCCTTTTCTTCACAACCCCAATTTTATTTTGAATAGTGTACAAATGTCTTCCTTTATTTTCCCTATCCCACTGCTGTTGCCAATTTCTAATGGTTTCTTTCCATATTACACTCTTTCCCTCAGATTTTGACAGCTTAATATTTGCCTCAATAAACTCTTTTTTAACAGCTTGTTTGGCTAACTTGTCGACTCTCTCATTTCCCACAACGCCAATATGAGCAGGAATCCAAGCCATTTGAATTTCGTAACTTTTTCCTTTTATTCTAGTATATATTGTCAATATAGCATACAATAAATCCTGATGGCTCTTAGACACCCCAGTCATGAGACTGTATAAAGCTGACATTGAATCACTGCCAATTAAAGCTTTTTTTATTTTGTTTTCCTCAATCCATTCTAGTGCCATCAATATAGCATATAACTCAACTGCATACACACTCAGGTCATTTGTGGTTCGTCTACTTATCTCATCTCTTTGATTCAAAATGTAAACTGCAGATCCGGTCTTTCCCGTTCCTGGATCCTTTGATCCATCTGTATAGATCTGAACATATTCTTTATATTTAACCTCTAAATGTCTATAACATTCCGCTACCAAATCAATATTCTTCCTTTCTTTTTTTTTCTTTTTTTTTTTTTTTTTTTTCTTCTTCTTCTTCTTCTTCTTCTTCTTTTTCTTCTTCTCCACCGCCTTTGACAACAACAGTCGTCGCACACTGATGACGTAGCAGGAACGTTACCGTCGCAGCAGCGCACACGTGAGGGTATCAACACATACAGCGACCAGCTCCCAATACACGGTCTGTTTTTAAGTGTTTATTAATCAATGCACGCTGTTTTCCAAACAGTTTCTTAGAAATTGAACCATTTAGTGATAGTATTCAAGGAAAAAACTGTGTTAAATGTGTCGTGCGACACAGATGTGCGGTGTGGCAACACTAGCTGGCAACAACAGCCGTGTTAACCTCACGTTATATTTGACGAACTGTAAAGTGTGATTCAAAAAACACGTCGAGTCTCCAGTTAGTTCCATCAGTGGGGAAAGAAATTACTCAAATGATGAAACCGCGGTGTGAAAACATTCCATTCAGAGTCTTTCTTAACGTTTAAGCTGAAAAGTATCAGCATCAAAGTACCAAACATATCCATTCCATTTGTTTATCTCATTTCAGACCACCGGTGAGTGTTTGATTTGCTTCAAATTTTGGTAAAACTCGAGCCAGTTGTGCATTAAATTGAAAATTGCAGCAATGCTCAAATATGTGCGTTTTCCCACAATTCACATCCAGCATTTCTGAATCATAAATTCGGCTTATTCATTCATCTTGTGAACCTCTTGACCTTGTTAAAGTTTTGAGCTTTTGGCGCGCAGAGGCATTGATAATGAGGTGGTTGCTGAGTGTAGGAGACCTGCGGAGAACCTGGATCCTGGATCTCAGTGAATGAAACCCAGGCTGTGGCATAGAAAGCAGATCCCTCCTGTGGAGCAATCAAAGATAACTGTTCTCTCTCCTCAGGTAACATGGGGAAGAATAAACAAAAGGGGAAGAAACAAAAGAACGTCTTTCATGTGGCGAACAAGCACTTGAAGAACAAGAACAAAGCCAAACCGGTGACGACGACGCTCAAACACGTACGTCTCGCTTTCACACCGTTTTTTTTCTTTCTTTCTTATTTTGTTGCATGTATTTTGTGTTTTCCTTTTGTCATGTCGTGTTTGTTGTAGCTCCTCTGGAAAACGTTTAATGTGTGGCCTCGCAGATCAACGCAGTGAAGAATGAGAAGGTGGAGAACCTCAATCAAGTCTTCACAGAGGTCCAGATGGATGTCCGGAGTATCTCCAAGTCGGTCGCTCCCGAACCAATGAAGCAAGCGACGGTCAGTTAAAACGCTCTTTTTTCATCCAGCATCGTAACCCTTTTTAAAAGTAAGAGGGGTAATGCGGGTAATTGTCTGCAGGTCAGGGAGCCCCCAAAGGAATCTGTGAACGTGGACGGTGCCGCTCGACTCTTTTCTCAGCTGTGATGGAGCGTGAATCGCTCACGAAGTCTGAGGACAAACCTCGGTGACGGGCTGACCGTCTCTGTGTGGGACATGAAACAACAAAGTCAGCAAACACGCCCAATGCATTTTTACATTTTACGCCGAGGACTTCCGATGAGCTCAAAATGATAGTTATACAAGAAAGTCTTGTGTGTAATTTAAGCATTCTGTGTAAGAAATGTAATTAATTGATCGACATTAACAATCCTCCTTTCTTACTGAAACTTGACAATAAGTTTCAGTAAGAAACGAGGATTGTTAATGTTAAAAATGCGTATTATTTTATGTTGACAGGTTTGCTTTCTGTGGGCTGCAACTAATGACTATTTTCCTTTTTGATTAATCTGCCGATTATGTCCTTGATTAATTGATGACTTGTTTTGAAATGGTACATTTTCCACGATGAGAAAAACCAACAACAATATTTAGTTAAACTATTGTATTAAATAAAAAACGCATCTCCAAATGTCAACACAGAAAATCGAATCAGATAATTGACTTTTTATTGCTAGGAGAATAATAATTTCTTGCTAATTAATTTCCTATTCGTTGAAATGTTTCATCTCTTTTAATAAGAGTTGATCTGAGTTCCCTGTGTTTTATTCATTCTTGAATGTGGATGCAATTTAAGCATTTTCAAAAGAATGATTTAACAATAAGCACTTTAACATATCATCCTTGTGTTTTTTTTAAGCCCTTTTTTGCAAAGCAGTTCAAGCTTAAAGCCTTTATTTTCATGCTGTTCATACTCTGGATTTCAATAAAATGAGGTCACAAAGGAGATCATTGCTGCTGCTGTTTGTAGAGATGAAAGGGTTTCGTTTCAAAGAGCCTTTCCCTCGTGGAAATCATTAAAACGTCGTGTAGGATTTTACAAAACCAGGATAAACTGAGTGAATGTGTTTGGATTTAACTCATTTCATCTTTTAGCTGGCCTGGATCTTGTTGCCGGGTGTTTCTGTTATTCCGTCCACTCTAGCGAGTCGGGCCCATCGATTTCCCACGCTCATTTCTTTTAGGGCTGCGCGTGGAGATGAAAAGATTTTTTTTTCATCTCGCCGGCATCTTGACCAATCTCGGGGTCACGTGGCTCTTGCTTGTTGTCATGGCGACCTTTGGGTTGGCTGGTCACCGCATCGGGAGCCAGGCGGAAGCACGAACCGTTAACGTTGAGCTAGAAGGAGATTCTCAAGGGTCGTGGGACTCAAAATTAACATCTGTCACATCGGAGGTGGATGTTCTGTAATCACACATCCAGGGTGCAACTCATTTTGGACTCATGGTTGTGTTCACTTGATTGAAATAAGACCAGCATTGAACAGTTGCTGCGCTTTTGGTCTCAACATGAAACATCTCTAACTGTGTCGCCGATTTGATGCTGGAAACAGCTGAGCATGGAGTCAATGAATCAATACATTCACCCGCTGATCCACAAAACCAGATCAATAAGCTGTAAGATGCTGAGACGTGAGCGAAGCGGAGGCCTTCCAACGTCAAAAAGGTGTCAGTTTGATTATTTGTTAATATTGAAGTATTGATTAGGGTAGAGCAGCCTGGAAGATGTTAACTGTTTGAAGCTGCCGAAAGCAAAGCCCCCCCCCCCCCCCTTTGGCATCAATAAAAGTGTCTCTTTGGCCTGAGATACGTTGGCGCATTTCCAATAACAGAGAATTGATTTTCAGAAATAAGATTTTTAATTAAGATTAAGAAGGGGAAAAAAATAACCTCCCAACCTCTTTTGATTGGACTTTATTTAGCTATTGAACGTACTCAAAAGAGACGTTTTAGGAACCTGTCTGAGTTGGAAATGTCCACAAGATGGTGCTCTGGATGGGCTTATCAGTATGGATGGTGACAAGCAAGGAAGTGGACCTGTGTGTGTGTGTGTGTGTGTGTGTGTTGGGCTCCCTGAATGCCAATAAGAAGCTGAAGGCCCATTTGCATTCTGTCATTCCCACCACACAGCTGGATTTCTTTACTCTGACTGGAGTGGCTGAAAAAAGGTTGCACCACCTGCACTTCTCCCTGTGACAGAAATAAGAATCACAGAGTTTGACTGTGCAAGAGAGACACACTCTGTGTGTGTGTGTGTGTGTGTGTGTGTGTCTGTTTTCTATACGCAAATGTGCTTGTCACAGACATTTTGGTTCGGGGTAATTGTGACATCCCAGAATTCGGTGTGTTTTAAATCCTTGGTGACACTCTCCTCTCTGAACCTCTTTCTATTCAGCCTCGTTCGGTTATAAATGTGAATTCCGTAGGTGGCAAGGACACGCATTGTCATCGTGAATGCTTTAATGAAATGTGCTTTTGAATGATTAATGCTTTTCAGAAGGCTTCTTTTTGTCAAAAGAGAACATTTTCAAAGTAAAGCAGGCTTGACTTAAAAAAATAAAATAAAAAAAAAGCCATGTGGAATTATGTTTTTTAAAGGTCAAAATGAAATTATTATTCAGGGATAAATGTGGATATAGAACAACTCTGTGTCACTGCAGAATGGGGCAAACGTCTGATGAATATGCCTGCGTAGGATCTATGTTATACATCCATGTATGACCCTACGCAGGCATATTCATATTATACATCCATGTATGACCCTACGCAGGCATATTCATATTATACATTCATGTTATACATCCATGTATGACCCTACGCAGGCATATTCATATTATACATCCATGTTATACATCCATGTATGACCCTACGCAGGCATATTCATATTATACATCCATGTTATACATCCATGTATGACCCTACGCAGGCATATTCATATTATACATCCATGTTATACATCCATGTATGACCCTACGCAGGCATATTCATATTATACATCCATGTTATACATCCATGTATGACCCTACGCAGGCATATTCATATTATACATCCATGGATGACCCTACGCAGGCATATTCATATTATACATCCATGGATGACCCTACGCAGGCATATTCATATTATACATCCACGTATGACCCTACGCAGGCATATTCATATTATACATCCATGTATGACCCTACGCAGGCATATTCATATTATACATCCATGTTATACATCCACGTATGACACGGAGCATTTCCAGGACATGCATGGTGATCAGCATATAATATAAATAGTGTTCCTTTTCCGACAACAATCCCCCTTTAATGTCTTTCAAGGCCTTTTGCCAACAAGTTCGACATCCAACAGTCAAATCCTGATTAGAATGTGCTCCTCAGACCAGAGTCCAGTTGAGTAAAGTTAACCCCCCCCCCCCCCCCCCCGCCCCTGTCTCTGATGCTTGCTGACTTGTCCTCGGTGGGATTTGCCGTTTGATGGACAGTCCGTCCCTCTGAAGGTCGGATTAATTTTTCCAGAGATTTCGCCCAAAGCACCCTGACTTTATCATTGTCATTACTGGTAAATCTGGGGGGGAAAGCCATTGCACAGTGTGTTGCCAGCTAAGTGTGGTGCTTAACACCTGGGTAAAAGTCTTGATTAAGAGGGCTCAGCATGAGCGAGTGTTTTGAGAGCCACACGTAGAGTCGGAACGTTCTTCGTGCCAGAGAGGACGCGCTGGTTTGCTGTTCTTTTCGCTGTCTCCTTTGTCCTCAGGAACACGGGACGTTTGCCGCTCTGCCGTCTTTGCCTCGAGGTCAAAAGAACTCAACGGACTGCAGTGTCCAGGTGCCCGACCTTTTTTTGCCCGTAATTTTTTTTTGGATCCCAAACGAAAAACCATCAACCCAATCCTCTGCAGCCCCCCTTTCCTACCCCCCCCCCCTCCCCCCCAACACACACACACACTCCCCTCTCTTCATTCCCACCTGCAGGAAACCACCCAAGCAGCGAGCCGCTGCACGCTGGCTTTTCCACTTGAGAGGACACAGCACACCGAGGGCCTTTTTTTAATGGGACCCCGGGCACGCGGCCCTGTGTGTGGCCGAGGGGGACAAGGAGGGGGGGGGAGGAGGAGGAGGTCCGGGAGGGGGGGAGTGGAGAGAAAGAGCCGAGCTGGGTGCATGTGAAAAGCACATCTGTTCATCCCTTCCTCGTTGCTGCCCGCCTGCGCGTCGCCGTCTCTTCGTTTTCTCGCGCGCACTCAACCCGCACGCGCGCGGAACGAGCGGAACGCGGCGCAACCCCGCAGCTCGCTGCAATCCGCGCCGTCGGCGGAAAGCCTTCAGGGGTTTGCTTGTTTTGCACAACATGCACGTCCAGAGCGGAATGTCTCACGTCCAAGGTCTCTCGCCCCCCCCTCATTAAACGGCTTGGGAATAAACACACGGGTCCTTTGTGTTGTCACACATTGGCTGACGCGTGGGTTTGCAGAGGAGGAGAATCTTCTCACACCGCGTGATGCCCATGCAAAGGCACCGAGCTCTCTGCGTTTCTGCTGTGACGCCTTCATGCGTTGATCGTGTGGTCGTTTCCTTGTGTCGGCGTCACCTGTTGGGTCACCTGGTCGCACACCACAGGCCTCGCGAAGCACAGCGTTCCCAGCGTTGATGTTGAGGCAGGTGAGTTTCAGGTCCTGGTGTATTGTTCTACAGTGTGCCTCCCTTGGTATTCGTTTGAGGAGTAATCCAATAGAAATAGTAGTAATAGTAATTCAAAGACAGCAGCTCGGAGATGGAACGAGAGAAAACGTCATTCTGAAGCAAAGCCGGGCCGGTTTCAGAGTCGGTGGAGAGCGATTCTGGAGAGGAAGGGGGCGCGCGTGATGTGCTTGTTGACGAGAGGGAGACTCAGCGGAAGAAGAGGGGGGGGGGGGGGGGGGGGCCTCTGCGTGGCAGACCGGAGGAGAAGGGCCACGGACCCATCAGGATCCAGCAAGGTGGACATTTCACACACCTGACGTTCCAAAAACACTTTGCGTTATTGGAAAGGAATGAATGCCTTTTTTAAAGAAAGAAACCTACCTCAACTTAAAATAGTGTTGCGGCCTCTTCAGACTGTGCAGATAAGAGAGGGACATGTGAGAGGATGATGACAGCCGGGGGTCACCTCTCCCTCGGAGCCCAGCGGCGCGCACTGAGACAACTAAAATGGACGGTGCACACAGGTTGGGGACAGAGACAAAATGGAGCCGATTAGGACGGGATGACTATTCAGAAAAAAAAAAAAGAAGACGAGGAACCCCAATAGGCAATAGACAGGGGATGCACATTGAGACTCTGGTTACTGCAGGTTTAACAAGAATAAAGCTGGGAAATACTTCTTAAGAGAGAAGAAAACTCAAAGAAACTCCCAGATTAGATTTGGTCTTGTTAAGAAACAGCATCGTCTCGTTGATCAAACTCTCGCTGTGTATTATGTCTGCAGCGCTGACTTACTTACTAAATTATTTTAACGTCTGTGGGTCACTTGTAGGGTAAAGTTGACATGGGGGGAAATGTTAATGGTCTATTTGCACATTGAGCAGAGCAGCATTGCGACATTTTCTTTCCTTTTTTTGTTCAAAATGTTTTATTTCATCATCTCTTCTTGTTTGGAATATTTGACCAAACCAATAACCTGTTCACTCCATGGTTTAAATGTTATGGTACATTTAATGTAAAGCCAAAGGACTCATCTGACAGCTCGAAGTGAGATAAACGTTCCCTCAATGAAGCTTTCTTTTCTTATTAAAGCAAAGTGTTCTTACTTCAATGCGTATTAGAGACCCTGAAAGTCCCTATTCAAGTATTTGGGGCGCCTCGGTCGACCGACACTCGCGTTCCCTCGGACAGTTTGAAGCTTTAAAGCTGGGAAATTTTGGGAGGAAAGAAGGAGGAGATCGCGGCTTCCAGAGTGAAATGTCTGATTACAGCTGCTCACTGACTGACAGCAGGAGCAGCGAAACATAAAGCTCCGTAATATTAAGATTAAGGGGGGAATCTTTGAGTGACAGAAGGGTTCAGAAGGATTTGTCTCTAATTTCAGTGCTCTCCTCCATCAGCCCCAAAGCTGTGACTCCTCGTGGTGAGATTTCTACACGCTGGGGAAAAGGAGCATTGTGGGAACATTTTGATGTGCAGTAAAGTGTATTTAAAGTGAAACCTGTGGGGCTGAAAGCAGATTTCGGTTTAATGTCATCATCCCCTTCCATTAGACGTTGAACCAGAATTGAATTTGGACAAAGCAACTGCGACCTTTTTGTCTCATTGACTTTCAATTCAAACTTAATTAAAACTGTTACTCTAGATTCATCTTTTTAACCTGCAGCAGAGGGTTTTTATGGTGAATTCACCTTTATTCTCCACATTGCAGTTGACCTCCATTCCAAATGAGGTCAGCTCGGCTGCGGGATGTTACAAAGATGGTAAAATAAACAGCCCAAGTATCAGGCTTGTGCTGCAGCCTTGTGCTGCACTTGTTTCAGTGAATGTTTTCCCTCCTCAAGCGGCGTGTCGCACTTACACGGATATCAAGTGAGCGCCTTTTTCAAAGCACCTCGATCCGACCCAACCTTTTGAATTTAGGGCGACTCCGGGTCAAGGTGGAGAAACAGACGGGAGGCGCTGGAACTTTTCTGTCACTTTTTGATACATTTGAAAATAATTCCTTCTTTCACTAGATGTTTTTTTTTTTTTCTTAATGATTCACATTCAACGTGACCTCTAAAACACATTTCAGTACCTTGTGAAATACCTTGTAACACATTCACTCCCTGCAAGGTTGTCATAAACATGGATATCAGCAACGGAGACTGGAAATGTTTTACTACTATATATATAAGAATAATTATCTTATTCATTAGCATTAGTTTCACCATTATAAACATCCTCGATAGCATCCCACATCTAATCAAATGATACCTTTATAATTTACCCGGTTTTCAGCAGCCTGCAGGTATCAACCGGCCGTCCGGTTGTAATGTAAGCGAACAAGAGTCAAGAGGCTCGTGGATGTTATGTCTCTCCAGTCGATGGACACACACACACACACACACACACACACACACACATACGCACACAATCGTGTTCTCAGACGAAAATCTAAGTAATGAACTGTGCGAAAAACCCATCTGTGTTCCATTTTCAATTAGGCACATCTCTGCGGTTGAAGATGTCTCGAATGCATTGGTATGCGGGGGAGTTGACGGTTGGAAGTCATTTTCCAACAATGAATTACATCGAACATTCTGTATTGTCGGCATCATCCAGACTGCCCGTGTAAACTTTATGCAACACAAAGGACGCACTCAAAAGCTCATGATGTTCAAATGACTCTTTGTATTTTAAACAAATGAAGTAAGACATTTTACTTTACATGTCTTGGTCCACTACACTTTCTCTGAAGTCCTTTTTATCCAGGGAGGACTTCACAGAGCCAGTGTAGTATTTCAAAATAAAAGCGTTTAATGAACAACACATAATGACATCATTCTTTTTGACGGATTTTCTTGATAATAATCGGATGTTTAGAAATGTTTCAATGTTTCTATTTGATCTATGAAATGTTGAATGTAAATATGTTTGAGATCTATTGGTGTAAAAAAAGGTAATTTAAATGTAAAGTAAGAAGACAATAGCCTGAATTTGTGATTTAAAATATATTGTCAACTATTGATGAAACACCTTTTATCATTTATCATAGACCTTTAATTATGAAACATACAGTACATAATAGGTATGATTATTAAGTTAACCTGAAGGATTTTAGCATCACTAAGTACCACAACTGTTTTTCCTGACTCAAGTGCTGATATTGAGCTTTTGAACTTTTTTTAACAGCACACAATCAGAAGCAGTTAACATCGTGTTTTAGAACACAAACTCACCAATTGATTCCTCCACTATCTGCTCGGCAGAAATGGCAGTCGAGCGCTGGAAGGTTGAAAACAAACCTCATTATCCCCACCGTGGCGCCGCAGAGCCATCGCAGCTGTGTGTGTCTCTGTGGGTGTTTGTGTGTGTGTGTGTGTGTGTGTGTACGTGTGTTTTCAACTCGGGGAATAAGGGCTAATGCCAGTTATTCGACACGGAGGATTCGGTAATTCCAACCGCAGCGGTTAAATCCCACCTCGTTGCCAAACAGCGCGCCCCGCTTGGCACGTGGTCGACCTCGGATCGATCATGCCTGCTCCTTTAATTTAAAAAGTCATTAAATGAGATGTCCTGGTCGGCCGTGTCTTGGCATCCCTCCCCCCCCCTGTTGGGTTGGATGTAGCTCACTCCATCACCTTTCCCGTGGAGTCCTTCACATTACCCCCGAGCAGCTGTTTGGGAAAATCTAATTATGCATGGAAATGAAATTCAAATTCAGGGGGCCTCCGTCAGTGCAGCTCATGATTTATTGAACCTCGGGACGAGACGTTAATGTTGCCGTCGCGATCCAGACTCCATTGACGACGGGCACCTGTTCTGATGTCTTCATTATCTTCCCGTCAGTTTGTAAGGAGGTAAATCTTGTGTCGGGGGGGGGGGGGGAGGGGGGGGCACACAGCGGGGTTCATGTGGCAGGAATTCCCTCGTTATGAATAACCTTTTGAAAGGTTGCACCGTTTCATTTGACATTTCAAAAACGGCCCAATTGCCTCGACAGGCGGGGTGAAATAACCTCTTTCCTTGACGTGCCACGAAAACCTGGAGGAGGAGAAACATTTTGCTTTTCAAAGCATCGTGGTCTTTGAAGGTATTTTTGCTGATTCGTGTTCTTAAATGATGACACATTGCAGTTCAAGGGTTTACGAGATGTGGTAGGTCATAGAACAAATTGGCGAAACGTGTTTTTTTCCCACAATCCTCACTTTGCAACTGTCCTTCATCCCCGTTACAAAGACAGCTTTTAATTGCATCGTTTGAATTGGTAGCTTTTTAGTTCGGCTTGTTTACAACCCAGTCAGGAAAACATCTTTTAAAAGAAAATAAACTCTTTGGTTCACAAAAGGAGCACAGCCCAACAGAAGATATGTGACACAGACGAATCATTGATAGAAACATGAGACGATAGCTACGACTCGTGAATATTCTTTAAATTACCAATGGATACAGAGGACACTAAGTTGGTGGAGACCAAAACGGAGCTCACAACGAGTGAAAATTGGAATTATGTTGCTCAGATGGTTGGAGATATCCATCAAAACGCTAATGGCTGCTAATGTGGTTGCTTTGTTACTGCTTGAAGCTTCTTCAACTCTGCCCAGTAGAAGCCACGGGGCAGAGTTGAAAAGTCTTTCAGAGGAAAGCGACTGCTGTTCTCCCACTGGGTTTCAGTAAGGGGGAGGGGGGGGAGGGTTCCTTTCTTCTGCTTCCTTATACAACATCACAGTCTAAGTGGCTGCACTCCCCGAGCCGCCGCTCCATCAGTCCGTTCCTCCAGCATCGATTGCATCAAGGCTCTCCAAACAGATGAATGGAGTAACCTTCCTTTCTCTGTCCATTTTCCTCTTTTTTTTAACCCGGCACAAACGCAGAGGCGGCGGGGGGAGCGCCGAAGAAAAGAAAAGAGCGGCCCATGTGGATTCCTGCTCTGCCGATCAAGGGCATCGACCAGCGAGGCAGACAGCAGCCTCAGACAATCACCCTCATCCCATCGACCAGCGAGGCAGACAGCAGCCTCAGACAATCACCCTCATCCCATCGACCAGCGAGGCAGACAGCAGCCTCAGACAATCACCCTCATCCCATCGACCAGCGAGGCAGAGAGCAGCCTCAGACAATCACCCTCATCCCATCGACCAGCGTGGCAGACAGCAGCCTCAGACAATCACCCTCATCCCATCGACCAGCGAGGCAGACAGCAGCCTCAGACAATCACCCTCAGCCCATCGACCAGCGAGGCAGACAGCAGCCTCAGACAATCACCCTCATCTCCCTTCTGCCGTCAACTGCTCCCCCCCCCCCGCCCCGGCCGACCACAGCCGGCGCAAAATCAATCGGCGTTGAGAATATGGGCAGCCGTCACGCCGGTGACTGATATTTTGCATAGAAGACTCTCCAGTAATAGACGAATGAAACAGAGATCAATAGCCAATTTGGGCTTGGAATGGGGCCGGAATGGAGCAAGGAAAATGTATTTTAGCCAGTTGAAGTCAGGAAAAGTATGATGAACTCTCCTGACTGGTACAATAAAGAAGGGAATCATTCACCAGCTGTTCGTAGCGGAGCAGATGACTGTAAGATTGCTTTTCTGTGATCTGCAGTTTTGGTATCAGAGGCATAAGAGATACCCTTTTACAATAAAGAATATATAGGCAACAGTGTGCACAAAGGTTACTTGTCTGAATGACTTGAAATAGCGTGGTGCCACATCACATGGAAACCCATCTCATCGGCTGATGCCTTTGAGCTCGGACCAATCAGCGTCCTTTGAGGAGCTTCGGGCTGACTTAGGCATTGAGAGGCGACTGATCCAAACAACAAAGGCGGCTCCTGAAGAGTTTAGTGTTGATTAGTTAATCAACAAAGAAGAGCAAAGGAGGACTGTGCATGCTTCTCTCAATGGAGAGAACGTCTCTGCTCCTCTGACCCTGATTCCAGATGGTTTTTCCAATCACCAGAAAGGTCTGGGTTGATTTTTTTCTCTCTACAAAAATGGCGTCAGGGTCATTCTATGAGCGTAAAAAAATAAAAAAGTCTGAGAGTCAAGGACTAACCCTCTGATAAGGAGCCAAGGATCTCGAAGTAACCTTCGAGGAAGGATTCATAGCAGAAAAATGCTCATTGAGTGGCAACACCTTTACTTCCACAAGCTGATGTCAACGTGCCACCGCTTCGCTTCTTCAAGAAGTTGTCAAAAGATATCCTTGACGTTGTTGTGAAGCAGCCAAACCTGTTCCCCAGCGCAGGTGGATAAGCCAACAAAGCGATCGAGTGTTTCCCTTTATAAACATCTTCAGTGTCATCAAAAAAAAAAAAGAACGGATGAAAAAGTTTTATTCAATGAAAAACCATAACCCGCTCAGCACAGGGTTAACCTTTTGACACGACGTGAGGGATGATTTTGACAGCAGGGACCAAAGTGACGATCATTTGCGGCCGTGCATGAATGGACGGCCGCCGCTTGGAGTGCGAGCGGATTGAGTCACGAAGCCCGAAGGCTTCCTTTTCTACTCATTCACCGCTCACGACTACAATGTGACAGTTCTCTGCGCCGCATTACCACTTCCCCACAGAGATGTTTTTCCATTAGGAGCCTTGTCTCCATGGAGATTCATCAGGAGGGGGGGTACTGCTCACAGTGGGGTCAGGGATGCAGGCTTATTTAGCTGCTTAGCTTTAGCAATAAACAACAATTCACTGGATGTTTAATAAGCTTATTGAAGTACATATTCTACTGGCCTTCATGTTCTATTTTTCTCCTGCTTCCACTCCTCCAAACTTCCATCTTTTCAACCTTGTGACATTTAATTTATGCGGGAGTGGCAAATCCGAGCCCTACATGCAGTCCGGCCATCTGTTTCTGTGTTAGAGTTTACCAGATTAACCTTTACAGTCACCCGGCTCCCCGCTCCACCTTCCTATGCATCACCGGGACGTTTTTTCAATCTTGAATTACCCCGTGATGGATGTCATCTAAAAAAAAAAAAACGGATGAATTGTGCACCTCGGGGACGGGAGGAGTGATTGTTCTCTTGAATCAACGTGTTGTCATCCAATAAGCATTTAAAGATACAAATTGGGATTTTGGGAAACTGCACTGCAGCACTGAAGCATACTGCAAAATAACCCAACAGCATATTTCCCTCTAGTATGATCCACCATGACGAGCTAAATGCTAACATTAGCCTCCCGGCCTTTGACTTTGCAACACCTCATACTTTAATTTGTGCTGATTCCATTAAGGCCTCTGCAGAGATGAAGACTCTTCATTCTTATTTTGCAACTTGACACACGGGTTATTGGCGCCGCATGTAGATTCATTTAAATATTTATCAGACTAGGAAAAAAACGCTCATCTTGCGCCCCTGAGCTGATGTAATATAAATGTTAATTAAGATTTGTAAAGCGAGCTAGGGATTTGAATATTTCCAATAAAGCAAATGCTCTCCAACTTGTGCAATGGAATACAGTATCAGGGCTTAATACTGTACAACATTTATTCCAACTTTAACTGAGGATACCACAATCAGAGAAACAAATTAGAATATTCTGATGGAGCTAGTTGTTTACTAAATGCTGCTTCTGCTGCTAGCTTAGCTCCAAATGATGTTTATTTTCCATCACAGTAATCCATATGATGAAGATGAAGAAGCAAATCTATATGCGAGAGCTAATTGACTAATCAATTTATTTCCCAGATGGAGGGAAAGAAGCCAAACTGAAGGAGTCAGTCATGCGGGCTGGTGGTCGGAGCCAGACTGAGTCAATATTTGTTTTAAATTTGAAAAAGCTTCTCCATTTATACGCTTCCATGAGAGGACCACCTTGCCAGCAGAAGCGAGGAGCATTTTAATCAGTTTTCATTGCTTTCCATCCTCGGGCTCACTATCACGGCTGAACATCTTCACTTGAGCGGCTTCAGTCGTTTCTGAATAGATGAATAAATTCCAGCGCATTAAGCGAACGTGTTCTCATATTTGGGTCAAACGGGGAACAGCTGTGTGCAATCACGCCACCCACGGGCGCCGCGGGCCTCGGCGCCGGGGGCTAATTGTCTGTGGCATTGTAGTTGGCCCTCATTAACCTTCCTGCGTTACCTTTCACTGTGGCTCCATAGCAGCCGCTACGTGTCACCTCCCTTTTTCAGACTCGCCAACAGAGTGGAAGTGACGTACCTCTCAAGGTCATTAATGCTGTAGTCTCTATAATAACACACACGGATCCCTGCAGAGGTCACACTGGTTCTTCACAACTCCCCCCCCCCATGTACGAAAGGATTTACTTCCATTTATTCGCTTCTGGCTTCCTGTCTCCTAATGTTGATTTTATGATCTGATTCGGTTTCGTGATCCCACGAAAAGCAACTTGTGTTTTGGTAAAATCAAGCAAAACCGAACGCCTCTTACAAAATGACGGCGTTAGGGAAGTGATGTTCAGGAGAAGACACAATCAAAAGAGAACAGTGCCACCAAACAAACCCACCCGGCGGACTTCTGCTCAGCGGTGCGCGCTCTCCTCTCGAGGGACGGGTTCAGGGTCACGATTGGGCCTCTGGATCCCGTGTGTGTGTGTGTGTGTTCCCGAGTGAGGAGGAGAACCGGACCGCTCGTCGATTCTGGAAGTGCAACGAGTGAGGGGACGGCTGCTCGACTGGAGGATGAGACCCGCACCGGTGTCCTGAGGTCCGGTTCTTCAGCCCTTCTGTGATGGGAGGGCTGCTGAAGCCTTCTCATTTCTGCACACGGACCAGGAAATATCCGTCAACTCTTTCTGCGTTGTGGTTTAACTGTCATTCACGAGGTCTGTGCATCAAGTAAAAGATGCATTTGGTTTCATATACCTTCCTTCATTTATATAATTACGCCATTACTTTTCTTTACAATAACTACAGAAAAAGAGTGGTGAAATCTTGAAGAAAAGTTGCCATTTAATGGAAGTAAAAAAAAAACAGGAGAAGACAAGCTGCCTTCAGGGCTCCACTCTTAACTGACGTTAATTTGACGCGCTTTCAACCAGTGCGCAGTGCGACTTGTTAAAGTGTCACCCAAAGTGTGTTTTTCTTTCACGCTCAACGACACGACGTCGTAATTGAATCAGCGGTCTGTTGACAGAAGATTTTTTTTAAGAGGCACGCAGCAGTGATCACGTCCGTTTCCACGTGCTGCCCTTTACAATGAAGCCAAAAGGTGTCTTTGTCCTTCAGTTCATATTTATTTGTAAAATAAAGTGTCGATCATTGAAACATTTGACAAATTCAACATATGAGAAACATTTTATTTGACTGATAAGAACACAAATATTTATCTACAATGGCGGTGAGTCTGAGCCTTACAACAGTTTTGATAAATACCGTTTTTTTTTTTTTTATACATGAACTGAAAATACAAAGTTACAGTAAACATGCCTTCTGATAAAAATATCTTTACAAAAAAAATGTACATTTCTATACAGCAGTTGTCAGTTACACCACAATTCTGGTTTAAACCGCAACGACGCCAACAAACTGTCAGTATATTTTTTCAGCTTCGTTTGAAACGTCTCTTTCAGCCGATTAGAGTTTGAAATAAACATGAGAAGGATTATGTACAAGGCAAACTAAAACGCATTGAAATCTTTTTTTAAAGTGACCCAGATAAATTACAACAGTTAAAAGCAATGAGGTTTTTTGGGGGAGTATTTTTTGCAAAGTATTTGACACATCACCGTACTGCTTAGTAAATAACAGGCTACCAGCAAAAAAGATAAACATGAAGCAGAGCCATTTCCCATAAACATTATTTTGTATCCAAAAATAGTGCTAAATATTACGCATTATCATCATTTACCAGACACTTATTTTGAATGAGAGTTTTTACATATTTTTTTTTTTCCGGGCAGACCTGCCAGGTTTGATTGATGCGTTCATGAAATAATTAATTATAATGATAATTTAGGGCTAATAAGGGTGAATTGTTTTTCTTGTGTTCAAAACATGGACCAATTAAATTAGAAGGAAAGACCAATGTAAAAAAAAAACAAAGTCCACATTCATCGTTTTGAAATTAGACCCAATGACTTCTGACTGGACTCAAACGTGTCCCCCGACCTCGTTGAGTTCCTCAGATGCCATTTTTAAGGTTTCAAGCACCCAAAATGAAATTCAAACCTTAATCACAACGCTCCCCCCACCCCCCATCTCCAAACATGCATGATTTGAACTGTTCTGTTGAAAGAACTAATTGAGTAAAAACAGACCAGAATAATGTGATTCAAATTAAACAGCGATGGAGGGCTTCTGCAGATAATCGCTGAAATCCCTCTGCTGAAGCTGCATTTAATCATGTGCGTGTGTGTTTGTGTGCGTCGATGAAAAGTAATCCTCTTTAGCTTGTTTTAATGCTGCACAAGCCTTTTGTGTCACGTTAGATTATTCCACATGAATTCCGATCACATCGACAACATCAAGGCATCTCAAATCACATCGAATCGATGCAGAACGCAGAGCGATGGGGGCGTCGGGCTCCTGAGCAGCAGCGGTGCATGCTGGGAGCAGGGAGGAGCGCGCCGAACCCCCGATCGGGCCTCGCAGATCGTTTCTGACGTTTCGGAGCAACATAAAATTCGTGGGAAAAAAACAAACACAATTTCATCAAAGCAGCGACAGTTCCACAATGTCATGTTCCCTTCTGCATACAATTTATGTAATCAGAATAAAAGCCTTCTTTTGTTCCCTTCCATTTTATTTTTTCACAGATTAGCACATTATACCGTCGGCCTCTTGCCATGAAACATGGGTTGCACAGAACATCCAGGGGAGGGGGGGGGGGGAGGGGGGGTGGGGGGCTGGTGCATTGAAATGAGTCTTGAATACATTTTCTTTAGAGAGCGCGTCACGTTCGGTTTTGAGCTGCACAGTTAGGCGTCTAGATGTGATTCAGCATCCCCTGAACACAATTTACAGTCCAGAATGAGAGTCTTGATCCTCCAGAGATCCTCCGGAAGGTGATGATGAATTCTAATACCACTGACCGGGGGGGGGGGGGGGTTGTCTGCTGCCACATCCTGAAGGGATGAAGGGGGAAACTGGGTGAGAACACATCCTCCTCCTCCTCCTCCTCAAACATTGGTGGCTATTTACGATACTGATGACGTGAGTTTTAAAGCTTGTCCGCTTTGTGGAAACCTCTCATCTTCCGGCCTCTTCTAATCCCTCTGGGCGTGACTTATCATCGAGGTTCTTCCCACTGCGCTTTCTGTCGGGTTGTTCAATGTGTAGAGTGAGGATGAAATGGAGAAAAGGCGGACGGGGGATGGAAGAGTCGAGTGCGACGCGGTTTCTTAAGCCGTGGAGTTTTTTTGTTGTTGCAGTAAACGCATCAATAATCCCGCCGCAAAATCAACAAGGAGCTGAAATGCCAACAGCCAAAAAGGGAAAAACCTAAGCTAAGCTGGGGTTTGTGGAGCATCATCAGGGGCGTTAATGCTAACAGCACGTTGCAGTTTACAGTTCATTAATGCGTGCCGTCAGCCGTCTACACCTTCTTCTAGTTTTGACCTTTTTGGTTGACAAACACCTATTTGGCTTCCTGTCAGAGATTAAACCCATTTACAGAGCGTCAGTGGTGAAGGGGACATGGTGGTGGCACCATGGCATCCCATGAACATGCTGCTAGGTTGGTTTTAAAAGAGCCTCACCTGATCTCAGTTGTCGATGTCCGAAACATGGTTCTCTATCTGAAAAGGAGAGAGGGAGAGAGAGAGAGAGAGAGAGAGAGAGAGAGAAGGTTGAGGTCATGGACAGCATTTAGGCCGCAGGTTTTAACGACAGTCTTTGTGGTACGTTTCGTCGATCCGTGACCTTCAGGTTTATGAAGGAAAAGCTCGACAGCTAATGAACATGTACAGTATAAAAGATAAATCAGGGTCAAAGGTGAACCCACACGAGACCGAGGACGGTTCCTCTGACCTTGGAAACCAAACAGAGCGACCACACAGTTCACCTTTCAGAGCAATTTGATCTTTTGGTTGGATGAATTCTGATGATGATCAGGTCAAAACTCCCCAAAAGTCCATTCCAGACCAAACATGGCAGCACGAATTAGCTCTCAAACAAACGATCGATCGCATTGATGATAAAAGACATCGTACTATTTACACACAAAAAACTAAATGGCGTTCGATCGATTCACTCTGATCTGCGGCCACGAATGATTCTCCAGAAAGCAACTTTTCGGAGGGGGAGGATTTGTCCGCCCACTTGAGATCTCCCAGAGTGCACCGCTTCCCCCCCCCCCCCCCGCCCCAGGTCGGGGTCGGGGGTCCGTTTCTCTCACCAGATGGTGGTTTCCCTCCTCGTCGTAGTCGTCCTCGCCCCCGTCGGTCATCTCTCCCGCCTCCACGTCCAGGGCGCCGTCGCCCGCCTCCTCCCCGGAGTTCTCCGCCGTCTCCGACACGGACTCCTCGTGCAGGGAGTCGCAGTTGTCCTCGTACTTCCTCTGAGCTTCTGCACACGAGAGAGAGAGAGAGAGGGCACAGAGAATTAGGTGCACGCTCGGTTTGCGAGATGCGTGCGAAGGAGGCGCGGCGGAAAGACGCCGCAACGTCAACTACAGAAGACGCGAGGGGTCGCAGCTGCATGTGCCCCCCAAAAGATATCATCCCCCCCCAAATGACACCCTTTCTGGGTCAAAACTGCTCCGGCGAGCCTCCTCTCCTCTCAAGATGCTTTTGGAGAGATAAAAATGGATTTATTTCTTGGTCACGAACCAGAGGAGCAAAGGGGCGTCAATATAAAACTACAGTGGAGTTTTGGTGCTGAACGAGATCCAAATCTCCGAATTAACCTCACAAGGTTTGTTCAGAAGAAAACTTTCATTTTGTATGGAGCGTTTGGATTTATAAGAAGAAAAGCGAAGAATGTTTTTTTTTTTTTTTAAACGGATTCTTCTCTCTCGAATTCTTTTGGGATGTAAAACCTTTTTGCCTCTGTGTGAATTGGAGGCATTTTTCAGTCCTTCCTCTGACTGGAGTGAATATAATCCAACAGTCAGAATGGCTGGATAAAAAAGAAGAAGAAAGATTTACAGCAAATTCAAAACTCTGAACAACCCAATTAAAAAGAGCAGTTTCCACCCGTCTTGGCTTTGGCGTTCAGACAAAAAAGAGACAAAATGCAATTCACACAAAAAGGGAATAGACTTTTTTTTTTTTTTTTGGAGGTAAGTTACCTTGACGATAATTGCTGAAAGGATCAGTCGGTATTTCAAACACATGCCTCCAACCGCTAGTAGTTTGATGCAAAAAAAGCCAAAGTTTTTGCATTATTTCTTTTATTGGAGTTTTATTTTTCTCTTCGGACGAATCACACGACGCGTGTGATTCGTCTGGTGAGTAAAAGAAAAAAAAGCTCCTGAGTTTGAATAAACCACAGCGACCTGCTGGTAGATGAAGTCTAAATGACCTTCACAGTGAGCTCGTCGCCCCCCCCCCCCTTCTGATTCTCACCGGACTCGGCTCTCTGCTGCTTCTCGATCTTCTCCAGGCGGCCCAGCAAGGAGTCGATCTTCAGCTTGATCTGCGTCAGCTCCCGCTTGATGGTCTGCAGCTGGTTCGTCTTCACCGCTGAAGGGACGGAAAACACAGAAAGCGGTCGTCCCCGATTTCACCTGTGACCCCCCACGACACCCCCCCCCCCCCACCCCCCTCCCCCACGTCCGCCCGCCGCTGCTGCGTCACGCCGTTTCATCACCGGGAAGAGCATCTCAATCTGGCCAGCCGTCCGGGCTGGAAACTGTGAACCCTGCTGCTTTCAATTTGCAGATTAGTGCACAGCTTAAAGCACCCCCCCCCCCCCCCCCCCACACGCTGAGCGGCAGCTTTAGCTCAATGATGCCAATTTCTGACGTTAGGCGATTAGGGTTTACACCTTGGGAGGGCGTCTGGTTTGTTGTAAATGGCAGGTTAAAGGCTTCAGGGTTGAATTCATGAGGCATCGCCTCCATTCACTATGTTTCTACGTTGTTCTCTTCATAGAGAGAGAGGGGCTTTTATTTGGAAGCAGCCAACCTGTTTCATTACTCAAAAAAACAACTTGCATTGGTTTTAAGCCTGAGTGACGATGCAAACGGGAGTTTAATTATTCATATTATTATTTTATCGGTCGCATTAGTGATGAACTGCTGCGCAACAGTAGATCTCTGGAAGATTCCCAGGAAGCTTCATTGAGAGGCGGTCGAATCGATTGGTGGCAAAAATGTCAGATTCAGGTCAACTGAGCTACACACGATTATAGATCACTATATTAAGATTATACTTTTGAGTAATGGAATTTGACTGAAATGCTAATCAACTCAACTAGCGTTACAGTACCATTATGAGACCTATAAAATAAACAGCGCCTTTTCAGACTGAATCTAATAGTGATGAATATTGAGACTAAAACGAATTGAAAAATAATCATATCAATGTGTTTTGATTGGATTTTTTAATTCCAAACCCTCACTGCAGCACGTCGGGAGAAACAAGGGACCCCCCCTCCCCCCCCCCACTGCTTCTGTTTGCGGCCTATGAATAATCCCTCTCGCTCCATGTGCACGCCACAGTGCACATCCCGGCTTTGGGTAAATGAGGCGGAACCGTAACTCATGCCGGAGTTCGGGTCTCAACCTCTAAGTGTCACATGCAAATACGGAATGCTAAAAAAAATTTAAAAAGCGCATCTGCGGGACGTCGCCATTCATTCGATGGGGGCTGATGCGGGCGGTCGTGCTGCTCGGCGCCTCGAACCCCCAGCAGATTAAAGAACTTAGACCATTAGAGTGGTGAGGTAATCTGGTTCCTAAACCCCCCCCCCCCACCCCCCCTCGGCAGCTGCAGCGGCGTGTCGTCTTCATAGCAGAAGGGGAAAAAAAAAAAAAAACAGGAGTTGAGGAGAAAACCTCAAATCTTCCTCGACACCCGTCAGATCCTGTCGTTTTACAGCCGCGTCATCCCACGTCCCTGTGCATCCAATTACTGATGAGGGACGGGGGGGGGGGGGCGGGGGGTGATTAATTACCTCACCAGAACTCGTGCTGAGGAAACAACGGAAACCAGGTGAGAGCCGAGGAATCCAAAAAAAAAAAAAAAGAGAAAGAGGAGAACGCTCGGGCAAAACATCCACGGATCAGCCCTCGCTTTCCCCATCGCGGCGCTTGAAGATAAAGAACAGTTTTTTTTTTCCTCTTCTTCCCTTTTGTGGCATCAGTCGCATGCGCTGCAGGGACACAACATGCACGTCCTAATCCCACGCCATCTTTATCTGGATGGTGTTAAAGCAACGCGCGGGAAAATGTCACCGCTGTTCAATAAGCCTTGTTAGATAAGATTTAGGGAATGAGTAATGGATCTCATTTCAGGAGATCGCGATAAACTGTTACATTTTCATCTTGGCGATAGTGTGGTTCTGTTGAATCACTCGTCTGGGATGATTCCACCGGACGCTGCGTTTTTTGGGGCTGGCGAAGCTGATGTAAGACCTTCTTTAAATAGTCCATCCGGTTTGGAAAAACAAGGAGGATTCTATGAGGGAAGATCTAAGAGGCATAAAGCAGCAAAACCCATTTGGTTTTAGACCCGCCCCCTTTTTGAGCTGACAGGAGCCACATCTTGTCCCTTTGCCTGCGGAATACGTCACAGTAAAGATGCCATTTCACTGGGACTCAATTCATGCAACAAAGACGGGAGAACAACGAAATGGAATAATATACAAACTACAATTTGCGTCTCATTCCAAATTTATCAGGGAATCCGTGACTTTACAAAGTAGAACTTTGGTCTTTCTTTGGTCGCGCCCATCAGAAGCCAACAATCGGGTTTGATCATCAACGAGGGTTTAACGGACAAGTCTATCCATCCTCATCATCCGTATGCCTGTTGTCCCCCCCTTTAAAGTGAATTAGTACTTGTACAGCCCAAGCGGTACACCCCCCCCCCCCCCCCCCGACTCGGTCGAGGTCAAGTCAATACAAACTGTAATCTTTCACTGCAGTGGCGAATTAGCCAAACGTAGAGCAGCACTGCAACACCCCGGGGAGAGAATCACGCGGAGCGGAGCGGCGAGGCGGAACGCGGCCGACCACGCCTCCCACGCCGGTCTGCGTCCGGGACGCTTTGACGCAGCGAGCCCGGCGGTGACATCAAACGCCGCCGCAGTGAGTGAAATGGATGTTTGTTTGGTAATTTTTTTAGAGCCGCGGCAGAATCACGCCGACGCTTTGTCTCGCCGAGACGTTGAGATCTGCATTAAAAGCACAGAACGCATCTGATGTGCTCTTAGGAGTGTAAACACGAGGTAAGTAACAAAAGCACCATGTGTGTGTGTGTGTGCGTGCGTACGTTTGAGCCCGGAGGAGGATGACGTGGGGGGCCTGGAGGACGAAGAGGAGGAGGAGGAGGTGGTCTTGATGGGGAAGGAGGCCTTGCCGCGGCGGGAGGAGGGAGCGAGCACCCGGGAGCGTTTGACGGGGATCACGGCCCTCGGCGGGGGGGCCACTCGGCCGTGATAGTCAAAAAGCCTGGAGAAAAGAGGGGATACACATATTTTTACACTCCACTTCTTGCACTTTTATTTATAGAGGCCCTCCAGCATCCTGAAAGTGTCCTTCTGCAGCTTAACGTTTTGTTGCGGTTTTATCTCACCTCTTTCTAAAGCCTTCTATCTGTTCTGGGGGGGTGGTTTCTTTCTGTTTGGATTTCTCTGGGGTTCTTTCCCTCCAAACGCCACACAATAAAGAAAACAAAGATATTGCAGTTGGAATCCACTGCCATTTCCACTTTGTCGGTGCGAAACCATCTCTTGGCAGTGGAGAGGGTGCTAAATGTCAACGGAAGGTGTCGACGGCGCTCGGCGACAGTAGTCGTCTGTCACGGCTCTCAACAAGTCTGACATTTAGAAAATGTCTCCACAGATAAGCAGTCAGATCACTGAGCGGATCAAGGACAGAGGAGACAAGTGTTCCTTCGGCTCGATTTGCATGCCCGATCTATTCGGGCCCATTTTGAAGTTTGCCTATTAGAAGCGAGGGTTAGTGAATCACAGCTCACGAGGATCACGCATCTACAGAGGAGACCTGTCAAATTGACCCCCGCCCCCCCGCCCCCCACATGGGGCCTAGAAACCCGGAAAACCTAAATCTGCCAACGAAGGTTAGTTGCTGGCTAGATATGCAAAAACTTGTTAAATAAACGAGGTCGGCGTACAACATGACGTGAAGGATACGTACCTGCTGTAGAAATCATCCCTGTAGTACTCGTAGTCAAATTCATAACCGCTACGAGAGAGACAAAAAAAAAACGAGACATATTAAAGACAGAAATGGGTTGCATTAAAACAAAAAACAAAAAAAACACAATTTTGGATGCGTCAAAAGTAAGCAGTCGGAATGGAAGTCATGTGAAGTAGGCTGCATGTTATGTATGAGAACTAATTGATTATTTAAGCAGAGGGGAGAAATAAAGACAAGAGGAGAGAAGACAGAGCTATTTTCCAAATCTAATGAATGTTAATGTGTTTCTATTTTGATTTAGAGAGGTCTAGCGTTGTTTTGTTTTTTACCACATCACATGGTGGCTGTTTGCAGCCGCAGCAACACAATGCAAATGAGGGTTAATCCTAACACAAAGCATGAAGTAATACAATTAGACATGCAATGCAACTAATTAGTGGGAATACACACTTTGCTAATTGACAAACTATCACACCAAGCTGTCTCAGTGAATGAAATGTCACATTGGACGCCAGTAAACAACCACAGCTTTGTGACCCGGAGGTGTGTGTGTGTGTGTGTATGAGCCCAGAAAATCAAGGTTGTGTTTAATGAAGCTTACACAACAGCATCTCCTTTGAGCTTTACAAGCATGGCAAACTCTTTATTAGAAAGTCAAGGTTCAAAAGAAGAAAGTAAAAAAAAAAATCATAAGAAGCCTCAGGTTCAGGTTGTGTTGTTATTATTTTCTGCACCATGTGAAGGGGCATGTTGGGGGGGGAGAGGGGGTCAAACGTTACCTGTAAACAGCTGAGAGCGGCCGCTTGTGGCCGGCTTTGGGCCTGTACGGCTTCGGCTCGCCAGCCATGTTTATGTCTGCGAAAAAACCCCACAAACAAGTCACCCGCCAGTCATTCTTGCGTTACGCCTGTATTGTGATGCGGCTTATGGGTATCATTGTGTATTATTGGTGGGATTTCATTCAACAGACTCCTTTTCTTCGCTTCTCATTTAAAAGGTGTGTGTCGTCAAAACAGAACCAACGGCCTTTTCCTCATGATATCGATGGAACCTCAAAGGCCCGGCGGAGCACAAAGGAAGCATTAAAAGTACTACATCGTGACTAAAGTAAAAGATCTATTTGATCTCTGCTATAAAAAAGGGAAACTTTTAAAAGCTGCAGCACTACAGGACGCCAACGTCGAGGTGCACCGCCGGACACGATCTTCAGCTGGAGGTCATCGTGTGCTGGAAAGATTACAAAATGCAATCTGTGTTGCGAGGCAGGAGGGGATCCTTGAACACATAAAAAAAAGAGAAAAATAATAAGTACAAAAAGTACTGGACGTTTCGGGGAGTCTTGATTAATAGCCGGCTGCTGAAGCGGACGTAAGAACGTTTCCACAAAGTGGCGTCTGGTGCAGAAGAATAACACCTTCAGCTTTACAGACAGAAAAAGAACCCGCCAATCACACGTAAGCCCCGCCCTGTTCTACCCTACAGGGACCATCGGTTACAGCGTTTACTGAGGGAACAAACCAAGTGAGAAGTAGACACAGACGGTCCACACAATCAGGCCAGTAGATACCGTTTAATTAAACCAGAACCAGAGCCTCACGCCGGTTTCTGTTAGTTTCTTAGTTGTTCGTAGCATCTTTGACGTCACGCAAAACCGTGCACAATGTAGTGAGGTGCTCAAAAGGGTCATTTCATAGACATAGAACCAATTTTGCATTCATTCTAGTTCTCGCCATCATTTCGTCCCTTTCATCCAAGCACACTTGCTTAAAGGCCCTTTGCCTGCCCCCTCCCTGCAAATACCAACCAGGTCCCTGGGAGTAGAGAGCTGCAACGGGGTGAAAATAGGCTTCAGGCCAAACTCTTGCCTCCTCCTCCCTGTGGCTGCTCTTCTGATAAATAGGATTAAACCCAGTTCTGTTTGTATGCCGCCTACTTAGACATGCTAACCCTCTTAGACTTTTTGAGCAGAGCTGCATGAACGAACGAGTGTATAAGGGTGAGTGTGTGTGTGTGTGTGTGTGTGTGTGTGTACGGACGTGTGTGTTTGCATGATGGGAGCGGCCGCGATGCTGATTTAGGAGGTAATTGGGACTTTGCTAATTAACCTGGGGGTTTGCTTAGAGTGGCACATTGACCCTTTAATTAGCCCACAGACATCCAGCTCAATATAATTGGCATCCAAAACCTCCGAGAAGTCCCCCCCCCCCCCGCCTCCCTCTTCCTGCCTGGCGACAGAATGAGTTGCTTTACACTTCATAAGCGTCGGATCGTCACCGCGACGCCGCTTACCCCAGAGCAGAACCTCCACACACGCAGAATGAGTCTGGTTCAACAGTTCAGTCCAATGCAGCAAATCAATACCACATCTTCACCATTGTATTCATTTTACCTCCATATTGCAGCAGTATTGTCAGGGTAGCTTCTTACAAAACATCTCGATGATGTTGAAGTAATCGTCAGTAACGTGGATTTAATGACTTACGGGTAAAGGCAACAATTAAATGTTTTGTGACATTCTTTTCCAGCAGCCTTTAAATCCTTTTGTAATATTTAAACGTCCAAAATCTAGTCTCATATCCCAGCAGATATAATATCATAATATCCCCCAGGCATAGTTTCATTGTAATTCTGAACAATTTGGGTATTTTTTGAGTCGGCTTTCAAGGGGAAAGTCAAACATTTCTTAAATATGAACTGTTCTTTTTTTTTTTTTTTTTTTTACATTGTAAAAATTCATTCGAGTGTGTCGCCTCTGGGAAATTGAGGCGGAAACCTGATGCAAGTGGGAAAGCGCTGCAGCGTGTGCTCAGAGACAACAGCTGCCGACACGGACACGTGCTGTTTGTCTTGCACCTCGTGACAACAGAATGTACATGTACCCAAACTGCAGCTATGCATTGTTTCACCACTATGTTTAAAGGACAGAAACAGTGTTGCTGCGCATTCTAATGGCAACCCGCAGCAACTAAAAGGAAAGACGTGTGTTCCTGTGCAGCTCAAAGGGGACGAGGCTCGGTGAGGCGGAGCTGTCCGCGGTGCTGAACAGATGCTTTTTTTAAAAAAAAGCAAAAAAGGGGTCTGTTGCACTGCCGTCCGGGCAGCAAATGAAACAAAAGGGCTCGACCTTGTCGCTGCGTGAGCCGCACGATGCAATTTGAATCGTGCAGCCGTGAAATTATTTATAGATATGTTTGAGCTCGATTCTTATCTTGACTTTTCTATCCGTCACAGGCGGAGGGGGAAAGAGAGAGAGAGAGAGAGAGAGAGAGGGAGGAGAGAGGTGTCTGTCACATACTGAAACAAACACAGCCCAGAATAAATATTCAAAGAGGCACCACTGCTACCGGGAACCGGTGGAAGAAAAGGTCGTGGTGGTAAATTGCAGTGGAAAGACCGGCGCTTAGGTAATCACAGAGGACAGAGCGCTGTGCTTCTGTCGAGAAAACAAGGATCCGTGACTCCTCCAGGCAACCTGCCCATGTGTTTTATTGGGCTCATTTGTTGCCTTACATCTCTGTCTGCCTCAGACTAGCCTCGCTCATGCTTCCTCCCGTTCTGCCCCCTCGCCCTCAAACCCCCCCCCCCCCCCCATCCCCCCCCCATCCCTCAACGCCGCATCCCTCCGTCTTCCATTCGTCTCCCTCGCGCAACGCAGCCTCCGACTCCACCTCTCGAGGCACCTCGACTTCAAGTCCCTGGCGCGCAGAGGAAGCTCGTTACGAGACATTTTCGGTGCCGAGCATCACCTGTGGGGCCTTTTCATATCCCGACGCCTGCGTTGACAGCGAATAGCGTCGCAAGACTCGTTTCTCCCCGTCTTCATTAGCCGTGGATGAATACCAGCCGAGCAGCGGAAGGCAAGGCTTTGAATAAATCAACGGCGCATATGGTGGAGGGGAATCACCGGGGTGAGGAAAACAGCACCCAAAAACAGAAGGAGAGGGGGAGTTTCGTGAGAACGCAGTGAACAGGAAGACGCCTGGATTTCCTGGACGGAATAATAATAATAATAATAAGAGTCACCGCTAAAAAAAACAAAGACACAACAAGTCTGACTTTCATTCTCTCCATCACAAAAAGGGGAAAATAGCTGATAGCTTCCTCCAAAGCCTTTGGGCTAACAGGCTCGGGTTGCAGGGGCCACCACGAGGTCGCAGAGAAAGGAGAGACGGACCGAAGTATTAGTGCGGGAGGATGGAGAGATTCACGGAAATCCAGTTCTCATCGGCTCGATCTGTGCACGCCAGTGGAACAAAGACAGTTCTGACACAAAGACAGTTTCAGCCTGTTTGCACAGGCTTCTCTTTTTAAATATGCCATCGGTCGTGATCAAGCTAAAAACACTCCAAGTGCGTCACTCGTTAGTAAATACAGACGCGGCAGCATTTACATCTGGAGAGGAGATTAGCTGCAAACTCCCAACAGCAAATTACAAGAACCACACGGCTGAGAACGCACCAGGAGTCATTTGCATCACCATCATTTGCATGTCAAACGCTTGATTTAATGTCGGATTTTCTCACCGGTTACAGATAACCCAGCTTTTTATTTATTTCTGCTTCTGCAAATGACCTGTCTGCACACCTGCTGTGGTGCAGCAGAGGCTATAATTGACAAAAACAACCATTCATGGGAGTCCATTATCACCTCGCACGCAGAGACTATAATGAAACAGGTAAGGATTCAGGATTTCATAGAAAATGTGCCCTTTACAGCTCTTATACAATTTTGGGAATGACAATGGGTGCTTTTTACCCGTTTTATGAAATTGAGTTGGAAGCTCTTTTGGCTGTGCAGGATGTCAGAAGTTCAGACTGACAGTGAAGGCCAAAAACATCATTACATTATGCAGAAGCCCAACGTTCCTTTAGTCAAATACTTTCTTTATTTCGGGACACAAATGTCATGCAGCTATTTCGAAATGGACGAAACTATATTCACTTCCGAAGGCAGTCCTGCTCCCTAAATCACCGTCCAGGACACAAACGTGGTTCACCCGTGGGTCGCCGGGGGCCAGGTGACTGGCTGCAGCGAGCTTCCTTTCAGGAGGATCCGCAAGGGAAGCGCGTTCCTCTCTTCCCCCAAGAACCCCTCCCTCCTCCCCCCCCACAGACCGCAGCCACAAGTGACAGATCACGCACAAACTCTGGCAAATTAATTCAAAGGTTTCTTTAACATCTCAAGAGTGCATTCCAATCGATTAACGCCACGATTCCGGGACAAACTGGGCAGAAGCCTCCCGGAATGGTTTGTCTTATCTGACCATGGGTGCGGACCCATGAGGTGAGGTTCGATTCCCAATGACATAAAAGTGCGGCAGATCCTCCTCTCTGAGAACTCAATTTTCATTCTATATTTGAGTATTTGATGAGACGGACATCTGGACCCGGACACCCTGGAAGAAGGAATATTGCATCTCAGCGGGACCTTTTCTGCTGAAACAAAAGGATGAAAAAAAGAGAGAAAGAAGGAGGAAGAGAGTGATCTGCTCGTCATCTCCTTCGTGGAACCACAAACTCTTTGCTAATGGAACAAAGTAACAAATCAAGCAAACTGCTCCTTGGCGGGAGGGACGAAATCAAAGGGACGTGAAGGGAGGCAGCTGAATCCAGCTTCTACGTCTCAGGTGGGGACGTCGGCGTCTTTGACACCAGCTCCTCGCCGGAGCGGCAGGTGTTCCGAGATGAAAGAGTCGCCGCAGACCTCGGGTGTGTGTGTGTGTGTGTGTGTGTGTGTGCGTCGCAAATCTCCAGATGAGCCTTTTATCTCCGTGTTTCCGAGGGCCGATGGAGGCGACACGGCGGCTACGATTCAGTCTACGAGGGAGTCCGATCAAACACGCGGCTCACGGTAGAGCCTCCTGCTCGATGATGCAACTCACGCTGTTGTTCACTATTTGTTGAAAAGACGACACACACACACACACGCACGTTTAATCGAGAAAAAGTGTCACAAATCACAAGTTCCTAAAGCCAGGTCTTAACAATGTTTGATTCACAATAATATCAAAATGATGGCTTATTATGGCTTATTATGGCTTGGAAAATTACCAAATGATTTACGAAAACTGTGATTAGGACATTTTCAATCCTAAATGATTCATTAAATAAGGAATGGTTGTTTATACGACGTAGAGGATTTCATCATCATACGATTCTGTTGAAAGACAATGAATCATAACATCTGGCCTCGCAGCCCTACTGAGTTGATAAATGGGAATATGAGATTGTCTCATATCGATTGATGGCCCCTAAAATGAATCCAGATGGTATCGTTTTTCTTTCTAGATAAGGCACGAATCGTGACGTCTCCCAAAGAACTGATGTGATATCCAGTGGTGAGGAAGCTGATTATCAGGCCGCCCAAAAACCACCAAAACGTCGCAGCTCGAGCCGCTCACGTTTTCCCGTTCGAACCGTCACGAAAAGGAGAAGCGGAGACTGCGAGTGCGTGATGCCCTCTCGTGCTCACCTCGAAGATGTCACGTCGCGCATCCCTGCACCGGGGAGCGTGGGATAGACGGACAGAGTGAGACGTTACAAGCCCTCCAATTATTTCGCTGGGCTCGCCAACCCCCCCTCAAATCCCATCTGTCCACTGGGCAGCGGATCCAATGGTACCACAGGCCCTTCACTCACGCCTCCAAACACTCTGCTGCTACACGATAACGCCCTTTTACGACATTGTTCCCCTCCCCAAGGCTTATTGGGCAGAGGAATACGGATAATGAGGTGTGATTCGGTGCTGCGGTTAGTCACTGTGCATCGGCGGCTGTGCGTGCGTGCGTGCGTGCGTGTTGCTCTGGATGCTCGTCTTCCTGTCACACGACTCTCCGGGCAGCGAACCAAGCGGTGGAGCGGCTGCCGGTGGCGAGAGGCGAGGGGTCCTCGAGAGGGGGAGCGACGTCCTGTGACGACTCACGTCACATTATTTCTCCATCGATTTGAGGAGCCTCATTAGGTCCTTTTTGACAGAACAAAAATAAAAAACACATTTTCCAGGACGGCGCTGGGTGAGGTGGCGGCTGGTTCGTTTCAAAAAATAAAACAGGGACGAAACACAACTGGTGCATTTTTTTTATTTTTTTTAAAGTGTAGCAACGGAATCTTTGGTGCAAACTGATGCATCTGGAACGGATTATATTTTGTAATTGGTTGCGATTTAGATCAAAGATTTTTTTTAAAAGCTGAGCAGCAGACTCCGACAGCCCCCCCCCTCCCTCCCTCCCTCCCCCCACAGAGTGTGTTGATTTGTATTCCTCCCCATGGACATGCAATCGTTGATGTGGGGATGGAGCTAAGCTGACAAGAAGTCTAGTCTGAGAGGCAGAGAGACACTCAGCCACCACTGCCCTTGACACGCGGCTTAAGACACATGGAGGACATCTCCAGAAGACGTAACAGCCTGCACCTCCCCCCCCCCCAACTCCCCCTCCACATCAACAGCACACAAATACAGCCACATGAGTGTGCATTCATTTGTTGTCTATAAGTGCAGCGTTTCCGCGTCAAGTCTGAAGAGCCCCGGAGTCCAAAAGGAAGTTCTCTCTGTGAGATCAGGTTGTTCACTGCACACAAGATGAAACACACACACACACACACACACACACACACACGAGCCCGCAGCCAAATCCCCGCTGGTGCAGACGGCCGGAAACCGCGTCCGATCCGCAAAGACGCCCGAGATGCCAAATCTGAAATATTTTTTGGACTTCAATTCAAACGCTCAAGCTCGCAGGAGAAGAGGCGTCGAGGTTCCTCTTTTCACTAAAATGAGTCAAACTGGACGACATCGTGAACCCGCTCAGAGGCACAGGGTTCACCAGAGAACAAAGCACCTCCATAACAGCTCATCTGCATCATCCCATTCCAACTAAGAAGCCCACGTGTTGACTTTTGTTTTTTAATCCATGCAGACTACATGGACCCTCCTCAAAGCGGGGGGGGGGGGGGGGGCGGGGGGGGCTCCTCTGGGTCCCAGTTTACATTCCCTCCCAGCGTGTGTCCACACGGTCCTGCATGGCGGCCTCTGCAGTGCACGGTGCAGCTTTCAGCATTTCATTTGATGGGGAGAAGAAAGATCAAGGGCCTCCACCACCGAAGCCCAAATCCCAATCTGCAGCCAGATTCACCTGCCGTGTGTGTGTGTGTGTGTGTGTGTGTGTGTGTGTGCACTTGTGCATCCATCCAATAGGGACCATCAAGGCTGCATCTCCTAATTATTTTAATTATCAACTAATTTCCTGATTATTTCTTTTATTTAGTTGATGAATCACTGCATCATTTAGTCCAAGCACCAGAATAGAATTCTTTTTTTTTTTTTTTTTAATCTAATTTTCTCACAAAACCAAGATGACATCCCAAAATGTCATCTTTTGTCCAAGTCGCATCTGTCACCTGAAAACCGGGCTGCGTACAATGACACGACACAAATCAGCTGACGCCTCCAGGACCCTCACCGCTCCATCATTGCTCCATCACGGTGTGTAGACTTCATCAGCACAAACATTCACGGGAGACTAAACCAGGAACGATCATGCAGAACATGTTTCACACTGAACGGCAGAATGAACATTCTTTAAGTTTGAAGAAGAGTTTTTTTTGTATTATTAATAGCGGACAACTTGAGCAGAATGAATTTATGACACCAGACTGCTGCTTTCTAAAGTAAAAGCCTGATGGGAGCACCGATCAGGCTGCAGGTCACTCCATTTCATAACTGAAAACAGGGAGATTCTCTCATTCTGGGGTTATTAGTTGGGAGGGGGGGGGGGCATCTGGAAATAAACGACTCCTCGCTCGGTATTTGCAACTTGCGTCAAACAAAAAAAAACAAAAAAAACAAAAATAACATGAAAATAACCCTAACCCCCCCCCCCCCCCTCACGCGCGTGTCGCATATGGGGCAAGGCGCAGACTTACATCGGTGGTTGCGGCGCTTGCCCTTGTACATGGTCATCGCGTAGTGCGGCTCCAGCTTTGCGCTCGTCCGGGGCTTCGTTCTGCGGCTTCTGGGACTCCTGCGAGCTGCGAGACCTTCTCACCGCAAATACAGGAGCCCCTCGGAAGGGGGAGGGGAGGGGAGGGGAGGGGGGGTCGGAGCCGCTGCTCGGGAGAGGACCGTACCATTGCTCAGAGAGGGGGGGGGGGGGGGCACCACGCGCACGTCAGTGGAGGAACATCCTCCCTCAAATTCACATTTAGTCACGAATGAAACTTTTCTGAGCTGATCAGCAGTAATTGATGCATTTTAAATTATATGTAGCAATATCTAAATGATGTTTCTCTCACACATATTACATAATACACCTTGGCAGTCTAATCATGTAGGCAGGATATATATATATATATATATCCTGCCTACATGACTGTGCTCTCTACAGTCTCATATCATATCATATCATATACAGTATATATGATATGAGACTGTAGAGAGCACAGTTAGCATGGAGCTAAATGCTACCTGTAGCAACAACATGCCCACAATGTATGAGCATGTTCACCATCTCAGTTTGACATGCCAGCATGCTAACATCACCACTGATATGAATCTTATTAGCTGGGCAGGTATTTGGTCAAAGACTTTGACCGGATTGCGATGCATTGTGAAGTTGGGGAATCACCAAAGGTCATAATGATCCATCAGTGAGGGGAACCAGAGAGTCTGAATCTTAAACAAAACCTTTGAAAAAGAACCAAAGTGTGAAACGAGATGCCGCCTGTGACCTTGAAGGCATTTTGGTCTGGTTTAATCTAGGAAGCATTGGTAGCTCCTCGCTGTAATAAGACAAGAAGGATGTGTGCCGCTGCCCCTTCATCTTCACCCTTCACAGTCTCCACAGACACAGCGTCGCACTAACTCCACCACCTCTGGTCACACTTGAAAAGAAGGTGCACCTCATCTTACTTGCAGAGGGGGGTTGTGTTGCTAAGGAGACGGGGATAAGGAAGCGGCTGGATGTTGATTTTGTGCGATCCATTCCTCGATATGACATTATTGTTGTGTGGGTTGAATACCAACACTTTTTTTTGGTCTGAGATGGATAGTGTGGTGGAGAAAAACAACTCCAGCCGACTGCATGGAAGTAGCAGGAATTTAATCAAAATTGCTCTCCTGTGAAACTGCTGTCTTACCTGCTCTGGAATGACAAGCAGTCTTCTGTGAAAAAAAAAAAAATCTTGGAAATTGAATTTGGTGAAAATCGATTGAATGAAAACAGCGCATGTGACAACGGTTCCAGCTGTGGGCTGAAGGTCCACGTCCTTATTGGGAGGAAGACGTTTCCCCTCGCATTCAAAACGTATTTTATTTGGATGAGGAGATAAAAAACAATAAAAATAAAAATCATCTTCATTTTAAAAAGGAAGCAGCGACATCTGCTGTCCATGACGGATCATTACAACAGACGCATGAGGGCAACCGGGGAGAAAATGAGGACAATGGAATCCTTCATTATTAAAATAATGACACCTCTCCTGATCAGTCGTCGTTGGTTTTGATGATTAACGCAGGTGGAGAATTTTCCACAATAACCCGGAAGAAAGGAACATCTGATGTTTACGTGAACGCTGTGGTGCATCTTCAAATCTTTTAAAGGTCTGACCTCAGCCTCATTTGTTTGGTTTGGGCCCGATTTGACGGAACTGTGTCGAGGTGTCGAAAAATACACGAAGCGCAAAGAAGTCTTGTCTCCAGAGCTCGTTATCTGGAGGGAAGCTGCACATTCGGTTCGTTTCAATTCTTTGTATTTACCATGAAAACTCACTCACTCACAATCACTCACAATCACTCACTCACAATCACTCACTCACAAAATCTCCGATGCCGTTCCATTGTTTCCAAATTGTTTCACGACTAAATCACGGTCTTTCTTCAATGTTCATGCGTGCAGATTAACCTCAACCACTCGGAGGGGCATCGTGTTCAAAGCGAATGTCACACTGTAAGCAGGAGAAGAAAAAAAACAGTTGTTCAAAGATTCAAAGATCCACTTCAAGAGGAGAGCACAGGCTTCCTATCCAACAAACACACACACACAAGCGCACACACACACACATTACTATTGTTGATGATTACATGCCGCTCAAAGCAAAGACTGCAGGAAACCTCACAAAAGGTTTTCTAAACGAGCCTCCCTGTGGTTCAGGCGTTGATTGAATTCCAAACTTTCAGAAGGGGGCTTCCGCCCTCTAGGGGACAACAAGCAGCATGACAGCTTCCAATTGAGCCACACACAAAAAAATTAAAGCCAATATTATTTCTACATTGAAGGATTAGCCTGTGGAACCTGTATGATGTTTGGATAAGGATGGATGCAGCGTGTGAAATCAGAACAGGGACAGAACAATTTGTATTTAGCTTTATTTCCAAATGGCCTGGCTTTCATTATCGGCCCGTAAAAAGCTATTCATCCGTTTGATTCCTATTGAGGGTTAGCGTTAGGATTCCCTCCCAGCATGCTCCACTCCAGATCTTTGCAACAACCCCCGATCTGATGTTTGATCCACTGAATGGAAATCAGGTTTGAGCCGAAATCTCCTAAAATTCATATAAAGTATGTGGAAAAAACATGCTGAACCGATCAAAATAACTATTCAGTTATTCAGACATCCTCATGACTGACACCTCAGGACCTTGATCTGTATAATCCCCCCCCTCCCTCCCTCTCCTCCCTCGCTCTCCTCCTCTCACTGAGTCTGTCATGGTTAGCAGAGTGCAAACAGTCACATCTAGCAGCATTCAAATGTTCAACTGGTCTCAATTGTTATTCATTCACTCATTAGAAGGCTGCCAAGTGTAATTCAGCTCAGACGCCGTCAGCGGCTCGGCGGTTTGAAGAACCCTGATTCATGCACAATGATGTCTCCTGGACGTAATGGAGCCTGAAGATACAGCACTTCTTTATCTTTTGATTCTGCAACTGAGATCCAACAAGCTGTGATTTTGCTTTTGAGTTGAGAAGTGACACCAACTAAGTGCACCTCGGACCGAACGGTCCGCCACTAACCTTAAGCATAGCTTCTTTATTATCACGTATCCTTCATTATACACACAGTGCACTCCTGTTTAGCAAAACGCAGTCAGTTTGCATAAGTGGAAGTACAGATTGTTTTCACATGCGTCTGCTGAAGCACCAGGATGTTTCTTTTCCACTTGAAACACCCACACTATAGCTGATGAAAACACCTACGACATAAATAATATTCATATGTGATGGGGTTAAAGAGTTTACCATCTCACACAGAAACATGCAGCAGTGTTTTCTATAAAGTAAAGAACTAAGAATTTCAGCACTGTACCATGACAAAAATACATTTAAAGGTGTTTAATAGTCTTCCTCATTAACTCTTATGTTACTGACAAGCCTCTTGTCTCCTGAAGGGGTCTCTGTGGTACAGAAGGATTTCCCCTTTTCATAAATTATAACAAACATGTTTCCAGCTGAGATTAACATCTACTTTGTTTCCTCTTTTTTTTTATAAGTTTATTTATTTAAGTAGAAATTCTAAGTTGTGTGTTGCAGCGTGAGCCAGAACACGTGGGTGCAGACGATGATGAGGATGAGGATTTGGGCACCTTTGCCTTCACTGTGCACCTAGTTACAGTCTCCACAAGCGACAATTATTGGATATCAACATGTGAAAAGTACAAATAAGGCCGTGAACAAACCCTGAGAGTTTTGAATCACTAATGGTGGACGTTGATGCGTATGCATACAAAGTTTAACCCGTTAAAGAAAGGTCAGTCTCCCGTTAACTGAAGCCTCAATTTCAATTTAGCAAAAGGAAATTTAAGGGAGAAGCCTCGCCAGTGTACGCACATCTGGGAGGCACGACTGCAACTTACTGTATTTGAGAAGGTCGGTAAGAAGTAATGACGGCTGTGGACCACAGCGTGGTGCTCAGTCACCACGCTGTGAAACAGGGACACACACACACACACACACACAGCTGACTCCATGATCTTCATCTACTCCATGTTTGGGGAGACGAGCCTGTCGGGACCCATCATCTCAAACCAAATGAACACTTGATGAATTCCCCCTTTTGTTTTAACAAGCGTCGTCTCCGCCGAGGCTCAAATTTCCTTCGACAGGACGGCTCCCGCAACTCAAAGTAATGACAGCAGCCCCCCCCCCCCCCCCCCCCCTCCCCCCTCCCTTCCCGTTAGGTGAGGTGCATGAATACAAACCCGGCTCACTAATGACTCTGTCACAGGTCAGGCCCACGAGCCCTTCAGGTATCACGGCGCACCCAGAAAAATGAAGAATGCAGAAGAACCCGCCTCACACACACACACGGCGTTTACAATGTCGCTCACACTCCGCACGAAGCCGCTTCGCCCCTCCTCCCTCAGAACGACGGTTTGGCTCGCCGCTTGGCGTCGGGGGGCCCGGTGGGGGGGCCCGGCGGGGGACGTGCGAACAGGCCACCGGGAGCCGTCAAGGTCAGGCGTGCTCTTCAGGCCGGCTGCTATCTGTCGAGGGCGACCCCTCCCTGAGCGCGGAGAGCTCGCGCTTGTCAATTACCCCCCCCACCCGGAGCAGACAGCTGTGCGTCTCCCTCAACATCTGCAGCCGTAGACGTCGGGGTCGGCCCGTCGGCCCCCCCTCCCCGCCCGGTATCTCTTCAGATGACTTTAATCCAGAAAGCGAGCAGGCGGTTCGCTGTTTTAATCAAATCTTGAAAGGATGTGCAAACTTTTTTATTTATTTTTTGTTTGCCAAAGAGAGGAGGTCAACTCAGGTGGAAGCCATTATGCCTTTCTGATTTTCTTAATTAAATCCAATACCGGTCACAAAGGAGGAGGCCGATAAAAGGAGGAGAAGTTGAGTTTGAGAAAAGAGTTTCCAGATAAGTGTGAAAAGGGCTGTAAAGGACAATGTACCAGATGTTTGGCTTAATTCTGCATATGTTTGCATGAAGGTCTTCAGTCAAGAACAAATCCGTGTCTCCTCCTCAGCGGCGGAATAACCCTCGCAGCCGAGTAGCCGGAGGTCTAAGGAGGTTCCGGAGGTTCCTGTGTCTGGGTGGAGCCGGAGAGGTTGCTCCTCTGCAATAAACCCTGAGGTGACCCCCGTGACCTTCTGCAGACCCTCCCCCCCTCCCCCGCCCAGGGCCTGAGTCAGTGTTCCACGCTGACGACGGGACGCGGTGACTCACTGAGGCCTCGCGTCGGGGGCCGACGAGGGAGGGGGGGCGGAAGCAAAGCAGCGTGAGGAAGAGCGAGGAGGCGCAGCGTCGCACGAGGAGAAGGAAGCAATCGAGGGAGCACGTCCGCTCGGGGGGGTCGTTACGCGGCGTATTTTACTGCTTCTTTTGGTTCCTGATGGCCATCTTAATTCGGGTGGGGAGGACTCGCCTGTGAGTATGTCACGGTGATTCCTAATTTGCACCCACATTGAGGATAAGTGTGTGTGTGGGGGGGGGGGTCACCGCACGATTATCACCGCACGTGTAATCGCAAAGTCACAAAGCGTCACCTTTTGCCCCCCCCCCGGATCCATCCCTTTTTCGCGGTGTGAATTAATAAACAGACATGAGCGACTGGATCAATTGTTGTGGGAGTGTTAAAGGGCAGGTTTTCCATTCCTGGGGGGGGGGGGGGGGGGGGGGGGTCCGCGTTAACAACATCTGTCCGTTTAGCTGCAGCTCTGCGGAAAAAAAGGTGTCACCGCAGAGGCCTCACACGGCATTCTTACTGAAGAATCATCTCCCAGCGTGCGCAGGGGAGAGCATCGTCAGGATGTCTGGGAGGGGGGGGAGGGGGGGGGGGGGGGCAGGTACTGAAGGATCGGATTGTGATGCGCCGTGTGTTAAGATATGAACAGCTTGGCTTGCTGATTCATTTCAAATAATGTCATCGCGCTTAGGCCTTCAAACCTCGGCATGGGCCAGGCCAGGTCGAGGATTCGAGCCCGTTCGATTCATTCACGCGTACCCCCCCCCCCCCCCCCCCCAAAAATGCAGCGGTTACAGACTGGCGGGGAACCAGAGCGATCCGGATCGACCGCGGGGCGCAAAGATCCACCAACGAGGCGTCGCCTGAGCCCTGCCTCGTGAACACACTCCTCTCCGCTTGTGAACAATTAAACAACTCCGTTCTTCTCCAGTGGTCCGAAGCCACCCCCCCCCCCCTCCTCCCCTCCCCTCCCCCCCAACTACTCTCTCTCATCCGCTCTTCCTCTGTAGACGGATGTAATATTAATGAACAGATCTCAGCCAGGATGCTTGTTAGGCTTCAAGATAATCCTATTCTTCCCACCCGCTGTCCACCTCGGCCTGAGCCTCCATCACTTTATTTACTAAGTGCAACAGGAGCTTCGGGGGGGGGGGGGGGGGGTTCGTCCTCGGCCTTGGAGTGCGAGGTGGCTGCTCGGTCAGATGGAAGATGGGAGGACGGGAATGAAGATGGACGAGCCGTTTACTCACTGACTCGCGTCGCCATCAAAGTTTACAGTTTAGGTCCTGCCGTTGGTACGGAGGTTGGGGAAGAGATCTGGTTTGCTTTGACACCTTAAAAAAAAACGGATTTGACTTTGAATAGACTTGTCATGTCTCTAGAGGGAGTTGGTGGATTGGATTTAAGTTTTAAAACACCCCACAGCTCTTGTGACCTTATTAAAAGCCGATATGTAGCAACGTAACGACCACAAACTGGGCTTTCACCTTCGCTGAAGGTGACAGAGTATAAAGAATTGAACATTAAGCTTTGAAACACGAGCCGGGCACCTTCCCGAAACACAACATTAGGGATTAAATAGAGTTACCCTTTTCAAAGATGGCTTGTATGTTTTTTTTTTTTTTTTGTCTTTTGTGCTTTCAAGAACACAGGCGGTGGCGTTTGATTGGAGAGGACTTTGATTGTCTTCCTTGTTAGCGGCCTTTCCTTCCGCGCCACATCACACGCTGCTTCCTGTTTCTGCCGCCGCTGCTGCTTTGGCTTAAATCCTTTCAACAAAAAAAGAAAGCAGCATATCAATTAAAAATTCGCAAATCAAATTAAAACCAAGGCAGACGCACGAGCTGCCGCGTCGTCGGCGTAACCGCATCGCAGAGAGCAGCCGCCATCGTTAATTAGTCGAAGGGTTGATGGACACGTTGTTGATGTATGCCCATATTTTACAGCGTGGTGTTAGTCGTTCAGGTTTGAACCATCTTCATCTTCACTGGATGTCCCCTGGGATCAAGCCCCCCCCCCCCCCCCCCCAAAAAAAAATACTTCTCTCCAAACAAAACGTTTGGTAAAGTGGCCGAGGCTTGTTTCAGATGCATTTGAAAAGCGTCATATTGTGAAATGCAATTGTTTGGGCGAAAGGCGATCGTGACTTGAAGCATTAAAAGGGACTTCACATGCAGCTCGGTGTCTCTCTCTCTGCTTTCTGAACCCAGGTTTCTCATCAGAGAATCAGCCTCAGTTTCCCCTGCCAAAGTCCACACAGTAGTCCATCTCACTTTGTCCACACTGTGCCTCCTGACCCACTAAAGCATTTGTCGGTAAGCTTGAAAGAGAGAGAGAGAGAGAGAGAGTTTCATTAAAGCCTCTTATTTGCACAACGACAATCTTTACATTTCTCCAGTATTGTTTTTGTTCTCGCATCCATTCAACAGCTGCTGTGAGTCCAGCGCTGTGCCGTGGATGTTATTGCCCGCACGCTGTTTACGGGTATCAGGAGGGGGGGGGGGGGGGGGGTCGACTGTGCATTTCGACGCCCGGGCCCCCGTCTCTCAGGAGCGTGATTAATGAGGGAGGAGACGGACGACCGGGGCGCATTCTAATCACCCACAAGGACAAGGCGAGATACGGGGGGGTGGGGGGGGGAGGGGGGAGGAGGGGGGAGGAAGGGAATAAGGGCCGCAAAGAAACGAGAGAGATTATGTACCGATACGGTTTGTGTGAAATCCTTCCCCCCTGCGAGAGGCACCGACGCGAGTTCTGGAGCGCTTCTCTTCTGCAGGCACACGTAGACCTCTGCACACACACACACACACACGCACACACACACACACACACACACACACACACACACACAGGCGCGTGATCAGGATCGCTGAATACACTCACAGCCTCGGCTGCATACACAGGGACATGAAAGACACAGTGGGGGCCTTATGGGTTTGGCTCAGTCCGATGGATCGGATAGGGGGGGGGGGGGGGGTGAATTGGCCCGTCTAGTTGCAAACGGCAACAACCCACAAGGCCTCCCGCTCGCGACTGTTCATGCCTCCAAACCTGGCGCTGGAAATAAAGTTACCGAGCTGGTGCAGGTATTGTAGACGCAGTTGGAATTATCTATGCAAATTTCAAAGTGAACGCGAGCCCGAGAATACTAATGGTGAATGAGAGAGAGAGAGAGTTACAGCATCCAGGTGCAAGAGGATTGGATTGGATGGACATAGAAGAAAAAAAAAGAAACTCCCCTCAGGTATCCTCTTGTATCTGTAAGACTCAGATATTCACAGCTGCATTGGAGGAGTTGCGTGTATTTTTGTGAGAAAGAGTTGCTGTTTTTTTTCCCACCTGGATCCTCGTCCCTCGTGTTTTTTTTTTATGTTGAAGTGACGACAAACTCTCACTCAGAGCAAAGGTCGCACATTTGGGGGAAAGTGGTTAAGCGATGGTGACAAGAGGAGATTGATGTTGCAGGTCACCCCGTGTGACTGTATTTCAAATGCTAAATGATCTAAATAACCTGCTGGATGGAGTGAAAAATGTGAAACGTGATATAAAACAAAGACTTTGGGTTCGGATTGTGCTCAGCAATAGTTCAGGAAAATAAGAATTTTGCAAATTCATGCCCTCATGTATTTATGTTTTTTCCAAGGCGGAAATTAG